>NC_040903.2:19544736-19874348 GCF_004126475.2 Phyllostomus discolor
TCAACCCAAATATCTTTCCTGATCACAATGGTATGAAACTAAAAATCAATAACAGGATAAAAGCTATATAATTTATAAATATGCACAAATTATACAACATACTTTTCAGTTAAATGAATAAAAGATAAAAGCAAAAATAATTTTTTAAAAAAACCTTGAAACAAATAAAAATGGAGAAATATATGTGCAACCTATGGGATGCCACTAAAGCAGCTCTAAGAGGAAATATATAGCAATAAATCACTACATTAAGAAAGAAACTCAAATAAACAATTTAAATTTTAAAGAACTAAAAAAGTAACAAAATAAGTCCAATGTCAGTAGAAGGAAAGCAATAGAAAAATCAGAGCAGAAATAAATAAAATATGAACATGAAAAACAAAAGTTCAACAGGACAAAAAGTTGTATTTTAAAAAGATAAATAAAATGGACAAACATTTAGCTAAGCTAACATAAAAGAAAGGACTCAAATAAATAAAATCAGAAGTGAAAAAAGACATTATATCTGATATCAGATAAATGCATGATAGCATCACAATAGACTACAATGAACAATTATATGTCAACAAATTGGTTAGCCTGTAAGTAAATGGATAATATCTTAGAAATATAAAACTTACCAATACTGAATCATAAAGAAAAACATGAAGAGATCAATAATGAATAAAGCAACTCAGTTAAGTTAGTAATCAAGAGCCTCCCAACAAAGTCCAGCACCAGGTGGTGTCAGTGGTAAATTCTACAAAACCTTTAAATAACAATTAATATTAATCCTTCTCAATTCTTCCAAAACACTAAAAGATGATGGAAAACTCCCTATTTCATTATATGAAGTCATCATTACCCTAATATGAAAGTCAGATAAGGGTACTACAAAAAACCATAGACAAATACCTCTGGTAATTATAGATGTAAAAATTCTTAGCATATTTTAGCAAACCAACTGAACATCACATTGAAAGATTATACAATACAATCAAGTAGAAATTATGAATGGGAAGCAAGGATGGTTGAACCCACCCAAATCAATAATGTGACATACCACACTAACAAAATGAAAGATACAAATCATAAAGTCATATCAAAAGATATGAAGAGAAAACATTTGACAAAACACATCCTTTTATGATAAAAACTTTCAACAAGCTGGGTATAAAGGAAACGCACTTCAACATAATAAAGATTATATATGGCAAACCCAAAGGTAAGATGAAAGTTAACAGTGAAAGGTTGAAAATGTTTTCTCTAAAATATGAAATAAGACATGAGTACCCAATCACACCACTCTTATTCAAAATAGTACTGGAAGGCCCTGGCTGGTGTGCCTCAGTGGATTGAGCACTGGCCTGTGAACCAAAGGGTCACCAGCTCGATTCCCAGTCAGGGCACATGCCTGGGTTGCAGGCCAGGTCCCCAGTTGGGGCAAGAGGAAACCACACATTGATGTTTCTCCCCGACTCTTTCTCCTTCCCTTTCCCACTCTCTAAAAATAAATAAATAAAATCTTTTAAAAAATTAAAACAACAACAACAAAATAGTACTGGAAGTTACAAACAGAACAATAGGGAAGACCCTGAGTTACTAACACAATCCTGAGATAGAAAAAAAAAAATGTTTGAGGCTGCATACTTCAAGCTATGTTGCAAAGATATAGTAGTCAAAACAGTATGACACTAGCCTAAAAGCAGACATATAGACTAACACAACACAAGAGAGAGCCCAGAAATAAACCCTCACATCTACAGTCAACTAGTGTTAGACAAAGGTGCCAAGAATACTCAATGAAGAAAGGATAGTTTCTCCAATAAATGGTGTTGAAAAAGCTAACTAACCACATGCAGAAAAAAATAACTCAAAAGTGGTTTAAAACTAGAACCTTAAACTTCTAGGATGAAATAGAAAAAAAATTGCTTGATACCATTCTTGGCAACAATTTTTTGAGATATGAAACCAAAACAAGCAATAAAAGCAAAAATCAGTAAGGAAGACAGCAGTAACCTGAAAGGCTTCTTTAAAGCAAAAGATCAACAAATTTAAAGGCAAAATATAGAATGGAAGAAAATATTTGTAAATCATAGATGTGATACAACATTAATATTCAAAATGTATTTAAAAATTCATAAAATGTACTAAGAAAAAATAATCTGATTAAAAGCATGCAGATAAGTTCAATAGATATTTTTACAAAGACGACAAGCAAATGGCCAACAGGTATTATCAGAAAAATGCAAATGAAAATGACAGTGAAGTATCAACTCATACCTGCCAGAATGACTGTCAAAAAGATAAGAGGTAAGTGTTAAGGCTCTGAGAAAAAGACAAACAGACACTTACATACTGTTGATGGGAAAATAAATGATGCAGCTACTATGAAAAACAGTATGCAGGCCCTGACCCTTGTAGCTCAGCTGGTTGTTGTCCCGCAAAGTGAAAGGTTGTGGGTTCAATTCCCAATCAGGGCATGTGTCTGGGTTTCAGGTTTGTACCCCATTGTGGCATGTACAAGAGGGCACCAATAGATGTTTCTCTATGGCATCGATGTTTCCTATGGCATCAATGTTTCTCTCCTTCTCTTTCTTCCTCCTTTCCCCTTTCTTGAAAAAATAAGTTAATTATAAAATAGTATGCAGTTTCCTTAAAAATAAAGCTATTATATCATCTAGCAATTCCACTTCTGAATATATGTCTGAAGGAAATGGAAATACTAACTTAAAAAATATGTATGTACCCCCATGTTCACTGCAGCGTTATTTAGAATAGCTAGACTATGAAAACAACCAAAGTTCCTATCAACTAATAAATGGATGAAAGAGATATTTGTGCAAACACACAGTGGAATATTATTCAACCATAAGAAACAAGGAAATCTTGCCATTTGCAACAACAGGGTGAAACTTGAGGGCATTATACTAAACATAATGAGTCAGAGGACAAATATATCTTGGTATAAGTGAATACATATTGGTATAAGTCTATAAGTGAAATCTAAAAAAGCTGAATTTGTCAAAGCAAAGAGTAGAATTGTGGTTTCCAGGAGCTGGGGTTGGGGGCTGTGAAAGAAATGGAAAGGTGTTAACCAAAGGCTACAAACTTCCAGTTAGAAAATGGGCAGGTTCTGGGGATCTAATGCGCAGCACTGTGGTTATAGTTAGCAATAATGTATGAGGTACTTGAGAGTTTCTAAGAGAGTAGATCTTTAATGCTTTTTCCACATATGAACACACATAAAATTAGTAAGTATGTGACCTGATGGAGATGTTAGATAATGCTGATAATCATTTTGCAATATATTGGTGCATCAAATTGACAAATTATACATTTCAACCTTTCACAATGTTATATGATAATTATACCTCAATAATGATAGAAAAGGAAAATTCCAGGTAAAATAGATAAAGCACCCCCACCCCCCAAAAAACAATGCAGTAAAAAGAGAGAAAGAAAAGAAAGGTAATTGACTTTAGATAGAAACTTTGATCACTTAATTTTCATTAGGATAATCTGAGTAATTTTCTGAAAAATATGTGGTTGACAATTATACCAGAATCTTTAGAAATTTAGCCTGGACAAAAATATGATTCATCACTCTTGTGGCTAGACACTTTTCATGGAATATTAAATAAGAAATAATTGTAATTTTCTAGTGTGAAAAATTGCAGAGTTCAGATCCTCAAATTGCAGGCATTTTTATATTTCTGAAAACATAATTAAAATTGTATTTAATTTTCAAAATTTTCCCAAGCATACTAATTTATAGAATGGTTAATCACTTTATCCTGTTTAGCTGTATTTCTAAAAATAATTTAATCATCTACTAGTTTTTAGTTATTTATTTCTGTTGGAAGATGTGTATATGCATTTGCTCTAACTGCTGTATCTTTTGATGTCTAATATGTATGAAATCTACTCTGCATACAAACAGAAGTCCAGTTAATGCCATCTGTTTTTGTGTTAGTGTTTTAAATGTTATATGAGCCCTGGATGATGTGGCTCAGTGGACTGAGTACCAACCTGTGGACCGAAGGGTCACCAGTTTGATTCCTAGTCAGGGCACATGCCTGGGTTGCAGCCAGGTCCCCAGTAGGGGGTGCAAGAGAGGCAACTACACATTGATGGTTCTCTCCCTCTCTTTCTCCCTCCCTTCTCCTCTCTAAAAATAAAGAGATAAAATCTTTAAAAATAAATGTTATATGATTTATATAGTATAAAACATCTTTTATTTAAGCTAAATAAACATAACCAGATAAACATAAACAAATCGTGCAAGCCAAATGTCTACACACTTAGAGTATCCCTTGAACAAACAATGTTATGTGAATGCAAATTTATACTTAGTAGTTTATATTGTTTAGTTTAGTACTACACAATATAGCTAAAACAAAACAAACTTACAAACGAAGACTGTGTGCTCCAAACATTGTTGACGTGTTGAGTACATATTTTTATATGGCTCTAGTTTGACATTGGTATGTCTAGTGAAATCCTAGTCTATTTTTCTGAGAAGCAGCAGAAGCAAGACAAGCTCAAGTAACTATTTTTTATAAATTAGATTTGAATGAAGGGTTAAGAAAGGATATCAAGGCTCGATTTTTAATTGACTTTGTACAAATCTGAGGGTGCAGTTTTAGCCTTTATCCAA
Organism: Phyllostomus discolor; assembly: GCF_004126475.2. Taxonomy (NCBI): domain Eukaryota; kingdom Metazoa; phylum Chordata; class Mammalia; order Chiroptera; family Phyllostomidae; genus Phyllostomus; species Phyllostomus discolor. The sequence goes on from NC_040903.2 coordinate 19,549,376, forward strand.
TGCAGAGTCTGAGGAATTTTGAAGAATGGGATAGAAAAATGAAATTTATATAAGCAAGATTAATGTGACTGTTGTAATAAGTAAACTGGCAGAAATAAGAGTTTCAGCAAAACAAGTCAGTCATGGAAATAAAGAACAAACTGAGAGTGACAGGAAGGTTGGGGGAAGGGGACAGTGGGGAAAGAAGGGGAAGGGGCAAGTCAAGGAACATGAATAGAGGACTCATGGGCACGGACAATGAGGGGATTGACTGTGGGAGTGGGGTGGAGGGAGGTGGGGCAGGGGAGAGCAGTGGGGGAAAAGGGGGACAACTGTAACTGAACAATTAAAAAAGAGTTATCTACACACACACACACACACACACACACACACACAAATAACAGTTTCAGGAGAAAACACCAGTTAGAAAGGTACTACTTTGCTTTGAGTTAAATGTGATAGTAGAGAGTTAGAGGAATGGAAATATCACAACTAACAAAATACATTTAGTATGACCTCAGAAAGGACAGAGGCATCAAAATTACTCTAAAGATCCAATTCCAAGTAGTCTAGCGAATGTCAATGAATATTATGGGAAAGAAGGAAAGATAAAACACTTGAATTTACAATATAAGCCATTAGAGATGCGAACGGAACTAGAATAAACATGGAGTCTAGATATCAAAACCATGTAAAAAATTTGAATTTGTCTTTAGAGACTGTAGTTCCATAGAAGATTTTATAAAATAACACTGATTGCAATTTGTTAGTTGTGAAATAGGGCCTTTCTTAAACAGAAACCATTTCCCTTGCTAGCAAATGTGCCAGGTTCAATTTATTGCCTTTGTGTACAAGAAGGACCTTCTTATGCATCTTCAGTGTGCTCTTAACGGCCCCCTTCTGGTTATCAATCAGATATGATACATAGGAGAGTCAGGAAATACTAGGACTTCTCCATAAACTATGTTTTACTCTAGGTGTTTTCAAAAGAAAGGACTGCTTATTCCACTCCTCTCTGAGATTGACAGACAAATGAGAGGAGACCCCTCAAAATAGGATTATTTTCTGGAGGTCACGCTCCTTGTAGTGCAGCCTTCCCTCACTAGGTGAGTGTCCTAGGTATGCATCTGTATCAATATAGTGGCTGGCATTGTTGTGAGAGGTTGTGATCTGCCTCAGCGAATTTTTTTGAAGACTTTCAAATTGCCCACTTTCAAGTGAGTGATTCATGAGTGCACCTGTCAACACTGTACTGAGTGTTCAGCAGTTTTTTAGCAAAAACAGAGTGGTCGCTGTGCCCCACCCTCCCTATTTACACAATCTCACCCTCAGAAACTCTTTTTGTTTTCCTGGATGAAGAAAGCCCTTAAAGAAAACATTTTGCTTATGTGGAAGGAATGAAACAAAAAACAGCAAAAGCACTAAAAGGCAGGAAAACTGACAAATTCAAAAACTGTTTTGAGCAGTGGAAAAAACATCTCAATAGCTGTATTGCATCAAATGGAGAGTACTCTGAAGGTGACTAGAGTTTAAACATGTAAGAATAAATACACATTTTTTATAAATAAATTCTGTTTTTGGAGAGTCTGCTTGTAAATTTGATTATACCAATAATGTGCTTTCTCTGTAATTATTTGCTGGAAGCATTTTGTTATACTGTCCCTTATACTAAACCATTTAAATTATTTAGTTAATTCAACAAGAAAGATTTTGAATGCAAGTGTGAATTATTTACTACATTTATTTTGGCTCAACACTAGTTTAAATATGCCTACATTGTACTTGATACTTGTGTGCAATTATTAATAAAATCATATCTAAATTTTTTTATTTGTTTTATTTTAATCATTGTTCAAGTACAGTTTTCTCCCCCCTACTCCCATTCCAGCCCACCCACCCAACCCTCCCCCCTTCCCCCCCCGACCCCCCACCCCTAGTTTTTGTCCATGTGTCCTCCGAATCCATTCCTGTAAACCCTACCCATTCCCCCCTGAAATTCCCTCTTCTCTCCCCTCTGGTCACTGTCAGACTATCCCTAAAATTTTAAGTAAAATTAAAAATTACAAAATTCAGGCCTCCTGTTTTCAGGAATTCCAAATATAATTATTTTATTTTTAATGAGTCTATTAATATATATCACAGATCATTTAAACCACTTAATGTAGTTACATAGCCAGATTTCAGCAGAACAAGAACTAGATAGAGCCCAATAATTTAACCTTCCATTCCATTGTTTCTTCTCTTTTCCCCAATGTCCTTCAATAGTTATTGCAATGATTATTGTAGATAGGAAATACTATGTTTTGGGTTTATAATTTTAAGGAAGAATGATCAACATAAGGGATGTAAATTGAATAATAATGAAAAATTAGTCTTGTGTTCTTGGCAAAAGCACAAAAAAGCACACTATAATTAATTGCAGCTGTTTTCACATAGCAATTGTGTAGTCTTCCTTTCTTCCCAGGAGTTGCTGAATCAGGTTATGCAGCAAAGTTTATGTACACGATCCGTGGAAATGAGATGTTTGGGATGCACTGTTCTCGGATGCCAGGATGGATGACAGTGTGAGACATAATCCTTTCCTGTTTAATGCAACCCAAACCAATCTACATTCTAAAAGTCATTTGATTTCTCCCTCCTGTACTGCTATCAGATAGCAACTAGCTCTCTGGGGACTCCATTCATGCTGAGATTGCACTAGCTAGTGATTACACTGCTGAATCAGTCTGTAATCAATCTTGCATCCTACTGATCTTCTTTGGAGTTTTTATTTTGATCACCAACTAATGGGAAACACAGCATGTTAAAGAATAATATAGTTTCATCTAATTGTAGCTGCATTGAAAAGGCCTCTGGGTACTCTTGTGCTCACATTTCAATGAAAGTGTTCATAATACAGTCATTTCTGAAGTCAAAACAAACAATTATTACAGAGTTAGGTTGCTTTACATTGAGTATACATGCATCATTTAAAAAATTTATGAGTTCTCAAAACAAATACACTTCTCTAAGATAAAAATGTACTTATCTTCTACGTTCTTATTTATTGTCAATTCATACATAGTCATAGATACTTGGATAAGTTGCCAAATGGGCTTCATAGTTTGGATGTACCTGCTCCAAAATGTAGATGTAGTAGAGAAACACATTTATGATGTAACTTTAAGAGACAATAACATTTCTTCTACCATGGGGAGACCTCATTTCCTAACAAATGGGGTTCGTGAAGAAAGCATGATCAGAAATCTCAGTTTTAAGTTGCTGCCAAACTTTTATATATAATTCTATGTGTATGCATATGAAGGTTTGTGAAACAATAAGTCAAAGGTACAAAAAATCGAGGTGTTAAATGTTGAAAAAAGGTGGAGGTAAATGAAGGTGAAATTTTGTGTTCTTACAATGTGGATAGTAAATATTTCAAGAAGGCCTCATGATGTGCTAGATTACCAAATTATCTACATTCATGTCCACCTTTGTTTGTGTTTCATGGAAGGGCAAAATCTGAGAAACTGACATGAATGTGTAAGGTCGTTTTAAGGTTTGTTCTTGAGAATGACAGTGAACATGAGGGAGTAGAAGAAAACAAGAATGAAGAAAATAAAATATACTCAACATCACAAGTCAATTAACGTGATATACTCTATTAGCAAAATAAAGTATAAAAAGCATATTATCATCTCAATAGATGCAGAAAAAGCATTTCATAAAATCCAGCATCCATTTATGATAAAAAAAAACTCTCAACAAAGTTGGTATACAGGGAATGTACCTCAACATAATAAAGTTCATAGATATGACAACCTCACAGACACCATCATACTCAATGATGGAAAGCTTAAAGGTTTTTCTCAGAAATAGGAAGGAGACAAAGATGACCACTGTCACCACATTTCTTCAAGATAGTATTGGAAGTCCTAGTCACAGCAATTAGAAAAGAACAAGAAATAAAAGACTTCCAGTTGGAAAGAAGATGTAAAACTGTCACTATGCGTATGACAAAATATAATACATAAAAATCTCTAAAGATTCCACACAAAAATTTCTTAGAAATAATAAACAAATTAAGTGAAGTTTCATGATGTAATATAAATATATTGAAATCTGTTGCATTTTTATACACCAGTAACAAACTATTAGGAAAGAAGTATTAAGCAATCCCATTTACAATTGTATCAAAAAGAATGAATTACCTAGGAATAAATTTAATGAAGAAGTGAAAGATGTATACACTAATAACTATAACAATTGATGAAACAAATTGCAGAAGACACTAATAAATGAAAACCTATTCTATGCTCATGTATTGGGAAAATGTAGTTAAAATGCCCATTTGACTCAAAGCAATATACAGACTCCATGCAATCCCTATCAAAATGAAGGGCATTTTTTACAGAAATAAAATTATCTAAAATTTATAAGGGACTCCCAAAAAAGAAAAAAACTATTGAACAACTAAAACAATCTTGAAAAGAAAAAGAGCTGGAGGCATCACACTTTCTGATTTCAAAGGACATTACAAAGCTACAGCAATTGACAATATGGTATTGGCATAAAAACAAACACATAGAACAATCAATAGAATAGAGAGTCCAGACATAAACCCATACATATAGGATCAATGAACTTTGATAGAGAAGCCAAGAATATGCCATGGGCAAAGAATAGTCTATTCAATGAGTGATGCTGAGAAAACTGGAGAGCCAGATAAAAAGAGTAAAACTTGACCATTATCTTATATGATACACAAGGATTAAATCAAAAGGTATGTAAGACTTGCATGTAAGACTTGCAACCATAAAATGCCTAGAAGAAAATAGGCAGTAAGCTGCTTGACATTGGTATAGTAATGATTTTTTTCTAAAATTGACACCAAAAGCCAAGGCAACAAAAAATAAAAGAAATGTGTGGAACAACATCAAACTGAAAAGCTTATGCACAGCAAAGAAAACTGTCCACTGAAATAAAAGGCAACTGATGGGATGGAAGAAAATATTTACAGATGATATATCAGTAAGTGGTTAATAATCAAATTATATGAGGAACTCATATAACTCAATAAGAAAACCCAAATAATCCAATTTAAAAATGAGCGAAGGATCTGCATAGACATTTTTTCAAAGTAGACATAAAGATAGCCAAAGAGCACATAAAAGATGCTCAACCTAATCATCAGGGAAATGTAAGTGAAAACCACAGTAAAATATCATCTCACACCTATTAGAACAGCTATTATCAAAATTACAAGAAATAACAAATAAATAACAAATGTTGGCAAGTATATGGAGTTAAGGGAACTTTTTTCACTGTTTGTGGGAATGTGAATTGTTGCAGCCAAGATGGAAAAGAGTACTGGTGTTCTTCAAAGAATCAAAAATAAAAATACTTTATGAGATAGCAATTCCATTTTAGGGTATTCATCTGAAGACACTGAAATCACTAACTTGCAAAGATATATGGACCCCTGCATCATTACAATATCATTTATGATAGCTAAGAAATGGAAGCAACCTAAGTGTCAGCCAATGGAAGAATGGATAAAGATATGATGTATACATACATTGGAATATTATTCAGCCATTAAAAATTAAATTTTGCCATTTGAGACAACACAACATGGATAGACTTTGAGGGGATTATACTACATTAAATAAGTCACACTGAGAAAGACAAATGATCTCATACACATGTGAAACTGAAAAATGAACCCATAGATAGAAGAGATTTGTGTTTGCTAGATGCATGATGTCGGGCTTTGGCACAATGGATGAAGCTGTCAAAAACACGAACTTCCAGTTTTAGAATACGTCATGAGGATATACAGCATGATGACTATAGTTGATAATACTGAATTGTATTGAACAGCAGGTCCTCAAATAGCATCATTTCTTTCAACATTGCTTCATTAGAGCGACAGGAGGGAAGTCAATTCCTGGCCAGGACCACTGTGAGTGTGGAGTCTGCCTGTTCTCTCATGCCTGCGTGTGTTTTCATTCACGTTCCAATGACACACCTGTAAGGTGAATTAATATGTCTAAAGCATTTCAGTCTAAGGAAGTGTGGATATATGTGAGTGAACACTTCAATGGAAAGGCATCCCGTCTGGGTTTTGTCCCGAGCTTCTGCGACATGAGCTCTGGCCCTCTCTTACTCTGAACTAGAATCAGCAGTTTGGAGAGTAGTTTTCTTACTTGTTATTAATCTTTTTTAAAATGCATGGACAGCTCACATTTATTTCAATATTTAATATCAGAAGTGTTTTTGGTCTTTATTTGGAAGTTTTGTGATGTTTTTGTGACCAAAATAGGTTGCCAGGAACTTAACTCTTATTTAGATCAATTAGCCTGTAGTAAAACTGGTTTGGCTATATGACCTTTCACTTAAAGATGTAATTTCCAAGAACCTGTTGATGACGTCAAGTGAGAACTTAGTGTATATTTGAAGGTCACTAAGAGAGTAAATCTTAAAAGTTCTTATTATAGACATAAAAAATTATAACTATGTGTGGTGATGGATATTAACTAGACATTGTAGTGATCATTTTGGAATATATACACATATCAAATTATTGTATTGTGCCTATGAAACTAATATGAAAAAGAAAATAAAACTTAATTATTAAATTGATTACTATTGGGGACAACTCTGTCTTGAGCAGCATGCTTTGATGAAACATGCAAACTTGTGCCTCAGAATTCTTCTTTGAAGGATGGGCAACTATGCATTTATTCATGACTTCATGTCTGTCAGATGAAGTTTTGCCCAGGGTGTAAATCCCCAGTACTCACTAGCAGAAACTGAAAAATTCTGAACATTGAGGAAATCCCTGGGTACGAAAGTTGAAAGATGAGAAAGGGTGGATGCTTGAAGCAGGACACTGCTTTCCTACATAGGTGCCGTCAAACGCAACTGCAAAAGTCCCCGTGAATCCAGTGAATGTGGCACAGACACCTACAATTTTGTGACAAAATCGGACAGCATTTAAATATGTGAATCTGGTTTCATGTAGTATGCTCTCTGATTCCAAGATCCCTTCCCTATTACAAAGAGGCTTTAATAGAGATCAACTTGAAGACTACTACCATCATAATAAAAGCCTTTTGATCTATGTACATAGATCTTTCTGTTTATGTGGGTCTTCTAAAATTAATTTAATGTTTTCTGTTTTTAGAATACAAGTTTTTTCATTCTTTTGTAGAATATGTTTCTAAGCAGTTTCTTGTTTTTAGTGATATTGTAGATACAATCAAGTTCTTAATTTAATTTTATATTCTGCATTACTAGTATATAGAAATACAACTATACAGTAGGGCAAAAGTAAACTTACATTTGTCTGTATAAAAATTGTACAATAATTAATAAATAATATTATGAGACTAAGTAATCTGTGTCATGTACTGATTCATAACTGTAAACCCCCTTTTGCCCCACCTGTATTATGTGTTGATCTTTTATTCTGTAAGCTGCCTGGACTTATTCATTAGTTCTATTTTTTTTGTATTCTTATTTGTTTAATATTCTTTTTTGTATTTTTTCCTGAGTTCTTTTTATTTATTTATTTATTTTTAGAGAGGGAAGAGAGGAAGATAGAGAGAGAGAGAGAAACATCAATGTGCGGTTGCTGGGGGTTATGGCCTGCAACCCAGGCATGTACCCTGGCTGGGAATTGAACCTGCGACACTTTGGTTCGCAGCCTGAGCTCAATCTACTGAGCTACCAGCCAGGTTCTTGAATTCTTACATTGTTTCTATGTAGAAGATCAAAAAACCTAACAGCGGAGAAACTTTTACATTTTCCCAGTCTGGATAATTTATACTTATTTTTCCTACCTAATTGCCTTCCATTTCCCATCCCTATGAATTGGACTGCTCTAGGTCCCTTATATAAGTGGAATCACAATATGCATTCTTTTGTATCTGGCTCATTTAACTTAGCATAATGTATTCAGGGTCCATCCATATAGCAGCATATATCAGAATTTCATTTCTTTTTAAGGCTGAATAATATTTCATTGTCTGCATATACCATCATTTGCTTATTATATATTTGTGGATGGATTTGGGTTGTCTCTACCTTTTGGCTATTTTGAATAATGCTTTTATGAGCACAGGTATGCAAATATCTTGTCAAGTCCCTGCTTTCAAATTTTTGGGGATGTATACCCAGGCCTGGAGTTGCTAGGACATTGGCAATTTCATGTTTGACTTTTTAAGGGACTGTAATACCGTTTGCACGTAGGCACCACCAACTCACAAGGGTTGGCACATCCTTACCAACACTTGTTATTTCCTGGTTTTTATAAGAGCCATCCTAATGGATATGAAGAGGTATCTCATTGTAATTTTTATTTACATTTCAGTAGTAATTGATAAATGGGAAGTTTTAAACCTCTTCAGTTTATTTAATTTATATACAACTATTCAGGATATTTATTTCACCCTGAGTAAATTTGACAGATTGTACATTTGGAGTTTATTCAAAAAAAAAAAGAAAAAAAAAATCATGGACACAGTCAACAGTAGGGTGATGATCAGAGGAAAAAGGGAATGAGGGGAGGGACAAGAAGGTAAAGGGGGATAAATGGTGATGAAAGGAGACTTGACTTGGTGTGGTGAACCCACAATACAATGTATAGATGGTATACAATTATACTCTTGAAACCTATATAATTTTATTAAACAACCTCACCCCAGAAAATTTAATAAAGTGACCCCCCCCAAGAAAATAACAGAAAAACAAATGACCTATATCTAGAGTGAAAAAGGGAAAATACTACAGATCCTACAGAAAATATTACAGAAAATAAGACAACATTTTGAACAACTTTATGTGCCAAAACCAACTACTTGAATCAAATGAGAAAAATTCATTCAAATGCACAATCTAAATTTTTATTTTAAATATTTTGGCCAGTCACTTGTTTGGCCCAACTGGAATTGCTGTGCAGTTCAACCGTATGTTAAATAATTGCTACTGTTTGTTATAACAAATGCCTTGGGATAGAGCTAACTCTGTGAAAGAACACCAAAATAAGATCAAATTAAAAGAAGCTTTATTAATGGTGCTTTTGTCAAGAATGTGCCAGCAAGGTAAAACAATGATGATTTTCTTGAAGCTTTTGGGAAGCTGTGATACTGTTCTACCCTTCAGTGCAATACTGCTGGTTTTCTAAGCAATTGTGGTTCCAAGACGGCTGTTTTCTATGGCTGCCACAGAACTGAGGCTGGAGTAGTAGGTGTAGGGAAATAGAAAGCTCCACAAAGTCTTAGATCTGCCTAAGATTTAGCCATCTTCCTTTAATGGATGCTCAAAGATTTTCTCTCAACCCTTCAGTTAATTTTCAGAATTATGAAAAAAATGGGTTTGATGATTTTTGCCATTGTCCTAATTGTTTTTTTAAATGAACATATTTTCTAAGGTCTTTATTCTGACATTTCAGATGTTTTTTTTTTTTTCTCCCCCTGCAACACAGTTATGTGACAAACTTTTCACATAGAATTCTTTTTAATATTATTTTTATTACTGTTGTTCAGTTAATTGTCCATGCCATTGAATCTTCTATTCATGTTCACATAGAATTCCAAAATGCAATTCATGTGAGATTAGAATTGTAGCATTTGTCATACATTTTCAGGATTATGATGATAAAACATATACTTCACAGTTTTTATTATGCCCCAGGGGCTCGGAACTATGCTGTGTGTTTCATATTTATTATTATTAACCTCTGAATAAATACACAGGGTAGGTATTTTCTCTATTTTATATATGAGAGAATGTAGGTTTGAAGAGATATGAGTTATTTCCTCAAAGTTATCCATCTATCGAGAGCAAAAGCAGGAAGACAAACTCATGACTAGTTATCTGTTTTCTAGAACAAATTACTCTATAAAACATAATGCTTACGAAGGCTGAGGAGGAGGAAAAAGGAAGAACAGGAGGAGATAATTTGTTATCCTTTTTTCTTCTATAAAAGTTTATGAAAACAATCATTTAATCTCAGGAAAGCATAAAGCAAAGTCTATAGAGTTCATTCTTTGTGTAAATTTATATCTGTAAAGATCTTATATTGCTAACTAAAGGTAAGATATTGTAATCTTATAAAATGTTCATTAGTGACAAGGTGGTGACAGCTTAATTTGGAGCATTATGGAAAATTGCATTATGTGTGATTCCTGCAATTGTGGGTAACAACCTTGTTGTTCAGTGGAGACTTTTCAGAATAATGGTATATTTGCTTTTAATAATAATGTTTAATTTCTTATGATTTTTCCTCATTTATATAGTCTATCTCTCTAAGTAGTAGTGACTTGGGAAATACAGTTTGGTGATAGAAAATAGCCAGCCTTCCCTACTAGTAGTTGATGAACACCTCTGGCTCAATTCCAGGTGATTCTCTTCATAGCTTTAATTGTTTAAATAATCTGATACTTTATTTGTTTTACTATTTTTTGTTTAATTTCTGTGTTAGGGTACCCACTTATAATTGGTTAATTAATCAATTAATTGTTATCAAGTACCTATTTTATGCCAGAGGAATTCTGGGAGAATATAAAATTATTTACCTTATGACAGGCCTTAATTTTTTAAAGACGGCAAATGTAAATAACTTTAGGACAAGATTTTTCAAGCTAAAAATCTCATTCTTTTAATGGATACACAGCAGTGTATCCTGCCAGCTTATAGTCCTGGCTACCTCTTTGTTTCCTTATTTCTGCTAATCAAAGTCTCTCAAATTGTGAAACCTATAACATCTTAAGTTGTAGATATTGCCCCTAAGTCAGGGAATTTAACTTATTTTCAAATACCTGTTTATTTATTTTTCTGTGGGTTTTTTTGGCTTATGTTTGAGAGGAGAATATTTTTTTAGAGAATCAGCCTTGGAAATGAGACTCTGGAGCTAGTATACCAAGGTTCAATCCAATGTCACTCACTATTATAGTGACCTTGGAGGAATATTTTACTGCTTGAGCAATTATTTCAAGATGGGACTGAAAAAGATGAATGATTGGCATAGAAACAAGTTTTAATATTATGGCAAGAGTCCAAGGAGATAAGATGTGTGCCTTAATGAATGTAATGCTTTATTAAGCCACATTTTCTGCTGGATGCCAATGACATAAAATTAGGAACATCATGATGCTTGCATATATGTAATTCACAGTCCATGGCAGAAGAAAGATATATAAAAACTATCTCAAGCCAAGTTGCTAATTGCCACATTATGAGCGCAAGTAAAGTCCTAAAGAACACAAATTGATTCTGTTATTCCATATGTGTCCTGACCAACACAGTCCAATGGGGATATTATTTCCCATTATCTAGGCAATTAACTTCTATTATGCACCTTAAGATCGTATTACCTTTGTTAACTATACCTTACTGATGGATCAAATTAAGCAAGAGAAAAGGAGTGGTTGATTTTTTTTCGCTTCACATTTTTATTATTTAAGCTTGTAGTGACACTGGATGAATTTTTATCTTTACTTAATGCTATAGCTGTATTTAGCTCCTCTGTGTGTATCATTACTCTAAAATTAAATTTTACAAGATAGTACATTTTTGGTTAAGTGTTAGGATAAATAGAAAACGTTTTCTGATTTTTTTTGTAGTTCCATTTTATTTATTTGTTTTTTTTTATTTTAATTGATGTTCAAGTACAGATTTATGTCTTTTACTCCTATCCCAGCCAACCCCCCAGCCTTCCCTACCTCCCTCCTATTTCCACCCCGCCTCCTAGTTTTTGCCCATGTGTCCTTTATACTTGTTCCTGTAAACTCTTTACCATTTTCCCCTGAAGTTCCCTCCTTTCTCCCCTCTGGTCACTGTCAGCCTGTGCTCTATTTCAGTGTCTTTGGTTATATTTTGCTGGTTTGTTTAAATCAGGTGTTGACATCATCCTATAATAAAAATACTGTATCTCTTCTAACTTAATGACTTTAACAGATAGCCTTACATTTGATTCTTTGATTTTAAGGTTAATTCAATGCTTAGATCAAAGTTAAGAAAACATCCATATTAATTTTGTACCTCTGGAAAAGTCTCAGATACAAATATATCTTTGGGCTATAAATATCCTGCCAAAAGTGTGGACCTTTTCAATATAAAATAAAAGAAAAATCAAGATGTGAAAGCCAAATATAAATTTGAATCTCAGTTCTTGCACTTATTATACTATGCATGAAAAAGTTATATTTTAGGGCATGGATCTCATCATGCATAAAATGGGGTGAATGCTTATTTCATGAAGTTATTTTGAATATTAAGTTGTAACAAATTAAAAAGTTTAGAATAGTATTTGGCTTTTGATGAATTATTAATAACAGTGCATTATTAGTATTACTATCCATATGGTCATGTGTTATACAGGGTATTGTTTATGTATTGGGAATTGGTTATAATAGAATAATTTTTTTTTCATTTAAATGGTGTTTACTGCTACTATGATTAGCTTTAAAATTGTTTATTTTCCAGTATTATAAAACTTAAATTAAAAATACAACATAAATAAAATAGGACATTAACAATATACCATAGAACATATATAATATTCTATATTTGTTTTTTTCCTACTGAAAATCACAGACAGCTTTCTCATTTTCAGAAACAAATGTTGATTGGCAAACTCATCTACAGAAAGAACAAATGAACATACTATAATATTAATATAAATTTTTGGAAATTCTAAATATAAAGGGCAAAAATATGAAGTGATTTTATGGGAAAAACATATCTAGAAAATCTAGATAAATTTTTTACCCTTTGGGGGTTTTAGTTTCTTTATGTGTTAATTGGATACTTTATTATGTAAAGGCTCTATAAATGCTAGTTATATCTGAAGCCCTATTATAGAAAAACTTGAAAAAAATACAAATTAGCTCTTGATATACTCCTAGGCAACTTTTTCATTTTAAATTAACTATGATACATTAAAGGTCCATAAATTACCTCATTTGTAAGGTACATATTGTTTTATTTACTGCCTAAATGTCACCTAGAAACTGCACTTTTCAGTCCCATCATCCTGAAACTATTCACATGTCCACCGTCCATATGGTTACAGTGACAGCAACCACTTTGAGACGAAGTGGTCAAGAGATTGTCATCCCCAGTTGATGGATGAAGGTCGGGGTTTCTGATGCAAACTGATCTTATTAGAATACATCCATGTTAACTGTAAGTGTAGATCTGGTCTCTGGGAGCATAGTCATTTTACTGAAAATATTTCCAACAAGAATTCCACTTCTCCTACCACTTACTTTGCCATAATTTCACCTTGTAAACTATGAGATAATTCAACAATCTTAATAATTCTCTCTACTCACTACCTATCACCATTTTTTCTTGTTTCCTTTGTTTATACACACTGAAGAAAACTTCTGTTATTTAAAAATGAACACTGACATGGACCTATTAGGCCACTTGCAAATTATCTTCTTCGGTTCTAAGTTTATATCATACACAAGGCCAAGTAGAGTACTGGAGTGTAATCCCTTTAAGTCTATATTTGTAGCAGAAGCTGCAACATTTAAGCTGTCATCAACACGCCTACCTAGGCATGGTGTCCAAGACTGATGGGTATTGGAAATTGATGAGATATTGATCACCTTAACTTTAATCAGATAATAAGTTCAAACCCAGCTAACATTTTCAGGTCTGTGTTTGATACTGCGGCCAGATACAGCAGTCCATTCATTTGCTATACAGACACATTCATCTGTCTAGGCACTGTTTTCTACCAAAACTAGTTTGCCTTAAACCACAACTTTTTTGTCCCAGGTATTTCTCCTCTCAAGTTCTAACACTATGACACAGTTTGCTGTCTTCTCATGGATTAAGCAGGAATAGTTGCTATTGAGACAGTGCATGCACGTGTGTAGATATGTCAGAATGAACATGCTCTTGCTTCAGTATCTATGTAAAATGTCTTTTTATTTATATAACTCAAAAGTAAGTCAGAATGATTGTGGCACCTCTAAAACTTCCCACAGTAAATTCACAGGACAAGATACTTCGGATTATACATAGTTGCTAATCTATGAGTAAGAAGTCCAGTCTCTCACACAATACATATGATAATTGTGTAGTGGCTATTACATTAATTTCACCTTTATTCACTGAGCTTATGAAATGTGAGATGAATGAACCAAAATGGTTAACATGCACTATTTTATCCAATCATAATAAAAGTTCTGTGATGAAAATATTATTTTTTTTTCTGTTTTATGGTCACAGAGAGTGAGGCATAGATAAACTAAATAAAGTTCCTCTGTTTCTCACATCTAATCTCATATGGGGTTAACTCTGAATTTTACAAAACCTACACTGCATAATTAGAATTTCCTTTAGGAAAAAGTAAAATAAACTCCAAATAAAGCATCTCCAAAAATAGGCATTTTTTAGAACAAAAACAAGCCTAGAGTCAGATTGCCTTGGGCTAGGGCGAGGCTCACCACTGCCATCAGGGTCTGAAATGCTTTCTGTCTTTCTGCTCATTTGTAATTTTGAGAAGCAGTTTTCTTAGAGCAGGCGAGCATACGCCTCGGGTCAGACCTCTCTTATTCATTTCCCAACTGCCAATTTCCCATCACAAATTTGCCATATGACCTTGGACCTGTTAATCTTGTTTTGCTTTATTTTCCTCCTCTCAATGGTAGATATAATGACCGTACCCACCTTACGAGATGTTTGTGAGAATTAGAATACAATGTAATTGTTGTGGACACTCTAGATAAATAGAATGCATCCCCTTTACCCCAACTTTGTTTCTGACACCAAGCTTAAAGATAACACATCAAGAAAATACAAAAATGTGTATTTCTTACATAATGATGATTTCCGGGAGAGCAGAGAAAGCTCCAAAGCAGGCCTAGTCTTATGTTGGGTTGGAATTAATCCCTTGGCTGTACACAGAGAGTCCATTAGCAATTTTTTCTGAAACTCTAAGGATCAGGATCTTTTATTTATTGTATTTTTTTATGACAACGGTATAATCAGAACCAGCAAATGCATTTAATAGGTCCTAGTGAACTGCCTACATTCAGTAAGCATCTGATGGACCCATCTGATGACATACAGGTTATAAAGCTTTCTCCTGAGCATCCTATACATTAGGGTCAATACCTGGCTGGGACTCAGGACTCATTAAGGATCTAAGGGTGAGAGTTGTTCCCCTCAGCCCTGCATCTATCATGGCTTTTGCTAAAATAAGTCACATCGCTTAATCTGAGATACACAGATACACTGGGACAGAGACATGACTTAAAGCCACTTTAAAAAGGGCCCAAACCCACGCCCCTGTCCCTAAGCATCAGTTACTGAAACTGACTTAGCTCAGTTAAATGTATGGCAGAGGCTCAGTAGAATTCAACAAATGCAGCACAAA
Organism: Phyllostomus discolor; assembly: GCF_004126475.2. Classification (NCBI taxonomy): domain Eukaryota; kingdom Metazoa; phylum Chordata; class Mammalia; order Chiroptera; family Phyllostomidae; genus Phyllostomus; species Phyllostomus discolor. The sequence continues at coordinate 19,564,737 of NC_040903.2, forward strand.
GCAAGAAAAAAGAAGATTCCCACCAGGCAGCAGCTCATAGTTCAAGTTGGCCAGTAAGCAACAGCACAGCTAAAAGAGCAGGCTAGCTAGCAGGCAGCAGAGAAAATAAGAAAGCTAAAACAAAAGAAAAAAAAGACACCTGGTGCTGTTGATCATCACCTAGATATCCCTTCTTTTTTAAAACTTTTTTTTATTGTTGTTCAAGTACAGTTGTTTGCATTCTCCCCTGCCACACCACACCACCCCAGGCATCCCCACCTCCCACCCTCAATCCTACTCACCTTTGGCTTTGTCCATCTGTCCTTACATGTTCCTTGACAACCCCCACCCCCTTTCCCCCCTATTACCCCCTCCCACCTCCCCTCTGGTTATTGTCAGTTTGTCCTTTATTTCAATGTCTCTGGTTATATATTTTGCTTGCTTATTTGTTTTATTGATTAGGTTCCATTTACAGGTGAGATCATATGGTATTCGTCTTTTACCACCTGGCTTATTTCACATAGCAGAGAAACATTTCAAAAAAACTAGATATCCTTCTTATAGTATTAAATAGTTGAGGTCACCCCACAGAAGTGATTTGGACTTCCCATCACAAAGCTGGATTGGATATTGAGGCTAATGAAAACACACACAAGAGTAGAGGGTGTGAAAAAGAAAGCTGTATCAGGCTTTCTGAGGACAGCAAAGCAGGCTCCCAAACAGGCCTGAAAAGAAGCTTGAGAGAATGAGGCAAGACTGAATTGGCTTTTTCTTTGTGGGTGGAGACTGGTGCCGGGTGGGATTTCCTGTGCACATGTGGTCTGTGGCTCACATGGTCTGAACTGTCCTTTGGTGCCTAATGGGGGAGCAATGGAATGTCTTATCAGCTTTGCCAGGATGTGGACCAAAGAGAAAAAGAAAGTAAAGGGACGTGAAGGCTATCAGTAGTCACATGTTTAAATTAAAGTCCAGCTATTAGGTTAATATATTATTTTTTCAGCAAATGTGGTATGTTTTATCATCCTTGGTGTGTTAAATTTCATGTCGTATCCATCACTGCACAAGCACAATGTGACTAATGCACCGGAAGTCTTCACAAAACACTCCTGGCAGGGGCAGAAGACAAGGCCCAAGTTGGCACACATTGCACCTATGCCTTTTTATCAAGATAATTAAAAAAATAAAAAATAAAAATCTTTCTAAGAATGCTTTACTGCAGCTTTTCAGCTTTTCCCCTAAATATTACCCAGAGAAACCTGAACACTGATTTGAAAGAATGTAACCACCTCTATGTTCATTGCAGCATTATTTGCAATCACCAAGATTTGGAAGCAGCCCCAGTCCCCTCAGTAGACAAGAAGGTAAAACAACTCTGGGACATTTCCACAATGGAATACTACTCTGCTGTAAATAAGAAAGAAGAAGAAGAAGAAGGAGGAGGAGGAGGAGCGGGAGGAGGAGGAGAAGAAGAAGAAGAAGAAGAAGAAGAAGAAGAAGAAGAAGAAGAAGAAGAAGAAGAAGAAGAAGAAGAAGAAGAAGAAGAAGAAGAAGAAGAAGGAAATCTTACTCTTTGTGGAACAGCATGCATGGACCTAGAGAACATCATGATAAAGGAATTAAGCCAGTCAGAGAAAGACAAATACCATATGATTTCACCTATATGTGGAATCTAACAAACAAACTGAACAAACGAGCAAAATAAAGACAGACTCATAGATAGAGAGCTCTGGGGGTAGAGGGTGGTTAGGAGGTTGAGGGATGGAGCAAAATGGGAAAAGGACCCATGGGCATGGACAACAGTGTGGTGATTGTGGGGGTGAGGAAGGTGGGGTAAGGTAGAAGAGGGTATAAGGGGGATAAATGGTAATGGAAAAATACAACGAAAAAAGGAAACCTTGATGACCTGACTATCCCTCCTAGAAGGCAGATTGAGAAAGCTGGTATGTCTAACTTTGAACACAATGAGGGGCATCTTTAGAAAGAAGGTGGTAGTGACCACTGGTAGGTAGGTAGCTGAATATAGCAGTAGTTTTTAATATACCTTGCTCGAAGAGATTTGCACAATAATTAATGACAGTGTAGGTGGTGTGAATTGTTTTACTGCATTACACATCCTGTTCCCTGCTGTTAAAGGTTAACAACATCCATCACATACAAATAGCTAAGATTTCCAGTGATTGCTGCTTTGACAATATTGTGTCTGGTGTCTGGTATTATACAGGTGGACGAAGGAGATGTCAGCAGAAGCAGCACTTATTACCTTGGAAACTCACTAAAAGTTCTTTCTGTATGAATGGCTTATAGGCGAACATGCACTTTTTAAGAGATCATTGTATGGTCACTTATCTAACTTTTCTTTCAAAAAAGTAGACATGAAAAGCCTTGTCCCTTGAGTCCTAAGCATTAACTCATCTTGAATTCTACACCAGACAGAAATTATCTTTTTTAACCCATTCATAAAAGTCAAATAATCAGTAATAGGAATTTTTTTTTAAAAAGTATATTTCTATTCAGCCATACAAGCCAATAAGGAGGAGAAAGAAGAAGCAGAATAAAAGCAGTTCCCATTTTGATATCACAATTTTATATCTCAGTGCCTTTCTTTTCATACTTAAGGAACAGAATGCCCCTGAAAAGTAAAAGGAAGAATTCAAGCTATTAAAGCCATGCTTTTTTCCTCTGTGCTTCTGCACGGATTATTGCCCTGAACTCACACAGCTGTAAAGTTATACTGATGTCCTCTTTAGACTGTGCCTCACATGACTGTATTCACAAAGGGAGAGAAAGGCTTGTTAAGTCAGGAGTAAATGAGATGTCTCATTTGCATTGAACTATACAAAGGATCAAAGAAAAGGGCTACTTCTTTGCCAAGTGTATTTCTTTCTCCATAATATACTGATGATATAATGGAATTGGACATGACATGATCATTTGCATTTGGCCTGGCTTTCTCTAGCGTTGTTATAGGCTTTTTGTTTCATAAACAAATGGCAAATGGATTCTATCCACTCAGAAAATATGAAACCTTCATGCACTTTTTGAGGATAATATATACAAGATCTTATTTCCCATTTTGGATTATTTTATTCTGTTAGATGATCCACATGACTGAAAACAACCATGTAAATAAAATGCCTCAAATTTACTATATGATAAAAATGTTTTATTACCCATTCTTCTAACAGAAAGTACAAAGGTAGTAAAGTCCAACCAGGTATTCTTTGTTACTTTTCCTAAAACATTATTCACCAAAGGCTAGTGGTTAACTGAACAATTATTTAAAAGTGTGCCTGCTCTCTGACTATATAAAAATAATCTGATACTTTGCAAAATATTTCAGGTGAACCAGGTTCATTCGGAAAACATTATAATAATAGATATGTTTGTCCTCATTTCCCATCACAGTCTTACTTAAAATAAATAACAAACAAAACTCCAACCTACATTTCCTTGCTCAAGGTGAATAATATCATTTCACTTAATGATTGAATGCATGAAATTAACGATTTTCAAATTGGGCTAGGCTTCTTAACACTGGCCTTGAGGTGGACGGATATGTCCAGAATCAGCAGAGAGTACTGCCGTAAGCATGACGCTATAGGGAGGGCCCAACATCACGTTTAGAAAGTGAAGCTGTGTCATTCCTCACCTGGTTCTCTTGCACTATTGAGGCACTCCTGCTTGCTGGGATTGTACAAGGCTAATTCCCTTCCTGCTGTTTCTAGGTCAGCCTCTTTTGCTCTTGCTTAGATACTACACATGAACATTTCACGAGTTAATTACTTCTCATCAGTAATGCTCAAGGACATGTACCATATATAGCCTATCATACCATCAGGTTACTATGAAAAAGAAAGTGCTAATTTATTATTGGAATTATAAACATAAACAAGAGCAATGTCATGAGGAAGAAGAATCTACTGAGAAAATAATTTAGATTGTAAGTTTTTAGTTAAAGTTAATCCATAAAACAGCATTAAATCCATGGGTATATATCTGAAAGAAGTGAAATCACTGTCTCAAAGAGATGTCTACACTCCTATATTCACTGAGGCATTATCCATGAAAGCTGAGATATGGAAACAACCTAAGTGCCTATGAGTGAATGAATGGATAAAGGAAATGCAGAAATGTGGTGTATATACACAGTGATATATTATTCAGCCTTACAAATAGGAAAACTGTCATTTAAATAACATAGATGAATCTTGAGGGTAATACACTCAGGAAATAAGTTAAATAGAGAAAGGTACAAACTGTGTGAGTTTGCTTATATGTGGGATCTATATATAGAAACAGAATAGAAATTAACATTGGTCAAGGGTGCCATTCTCCAGTTACGAGATGAATCAAGTATGGGGCTCTAATACCATTATGATGACTGCAGTTAACCATACTGTATCACATGCTTGACACTTACTGAGAGAGCTGATGTTTAATGTTCTCGCCACACACTCCAACAAAATTATAATTCTGAGAGGTAATGAGGGCGTTAACTATCCTTAATGTGGTGATCATTCTATAGTAAGTACCTGCATTCAATCATCACATTGTACACCTTAAATGTAGACAATGCTATATGTCAATTATATCAGAATACAGTTAGAAAAACATAGATGCCATGTTTGGTAGTAACAATTTAAATGTGGGAATAGAAATATGATCATAAAACTGCTATAGAGACTTCTAATGTATTTGACTCTATGGTCTTACATTGCAAGCCAATAAAACATGTTACAATTTCCTTGCACTATCTTTTCTCAGCTCTTTGAACATTTACTTTCTTACTGTCCTTACGTGTGACAGTTGCCAACTACATACCAACTCAAGGCAAAGTAGGGTTGCCTTTCTTTCTGTTGTGTAGTATTCCATTAGCAAATGTACCATGGGTTTTTTTTTTTTTTAAAGATTGTATTGATTTATTTTTAGAGAGAGGGGAAGGGAAGGAGAAAGAGAGGCAGAGGAACATCAATGTGTGGTTGCCTCTCATGGACTCACTATTGGGGACCAGCCTGCAACTCCGGCCTGTGCCCTAACTGGGAATTGACTTGGTGACACTTTGGTTCACAGACCAGGACTCAGTCCCTTGAGCCACACCAGCCAGGGTAGATATACCAAAGTTTTTTGATTCATTCATTTACTGATGGGCCCTTAGGCGGTTTACAGTACTTGGCTATTGTTAATTGCACTGCTATGAACATTGGGGTGCATAGGTTATTTTGAGTTAGTGTTTCAGGGTTCTTAAGGTAAAATTACAGCAGTGGAATCACTGGGTCTAACGCAGTTCTTTTTTTTCATTTTTTTGAGGTATCTCCATCCACAGTGGCTGCACCAGTCTGCATTCCCACCAACAGTGGCATCAGGGTTCCCTTTTCCAGTGCTGGCGAGGATGTGGGAAAAGTACTAAATTTCTTAATTCAGCCTGAATGTTATCACTGTGTTTGGCCAACATAATTGGAAATCCTCTGCTGGACAGAGTACAAGGCCAAACCACCTCAGATACAACTGTGGTGTTTGAGTTCACCCTGTACCTAGATGCCTTTGGTTTGAAAATAACTTTTTATGAAATCTGTTGAAACTGGAAAGTTTAACTTGGCCAACAAGGTAGAAATGGGTAAAAACATCTATCATGAAGGAGAGATGATTTTAGCTTTGCTTCTCAAAGAGGCAATGTAACAGGCAGAAACTGTAGGTAGATAATCTCTGGGTTAAAACCTTTAATTAATGCTATTTGGGAAAGTTTGAATTGTTTTGGGTGGGTAATCAGATGTCATCTAAACATCTCTTAATTCTAGTATTTTGATTTTGAATGTGACATCAGGGATACATAAAATCTTTTTGAAAGTTTTAATTTCTGTAACAGGTAGTTTTGATACAGAACATATTGTAAGTGATCTTTTCCCCCCAAAATCCATGTTTTCTTAATTCAAGGATGCTGATATCGGCAAGCTTTATCATCAATGAGTGCAGTGAGTGAGCGTGACCTCAAAGATCAACATGGGTTTAGCAACGTTTTCATGTTGTGCATACACGAAGATTTTACAGCAAGATTTAAAACAAAGCCAGGAGTTTTATTGGATCCATAACTGTCAGTCTGATCCAAATTACCATTGTGGGTTTTTTGTTTGTTTGTTTTGTCATAAGCAAGACCTTTAAGTTGAATCCTGCTATTAAATCATTTTGAGGTTAAGAAAAATACCCTTTGCGACAGCATGGATGGAACTGGAAAGCATTATGCTGAGTAAAATAAGCCAGGCGGTGAAAGACAAATACCATATGATCTCACGTTTAACAGGAACATAAACAACAAAACAAACAAACAAGCAAAATATAACCAAAAGACACTGAAATAGAGAACAGGCTGACAATGACCAGAGGGTATAAAAAGGGAGGGAATTTCAGGGGAAAAGGAGAAGGGTTTGCAGGAACCAGTATAAGTACACAGGGACAAAAACTAGGGGAATGGAGATAGGAGGGAGGTGGGGATGGTTGGCAGAGTGGGCTGGGATGGGGAGTAAAAGACAGAAAACTGTACTTGAACAACAATTAAAATTTTAAAAGATAATTAAAAAAAAACTATTTTTTCCATCTGAATGACTCTGTTTCACATTTTAACTCAGGTCTTAGTTATAGATATCAAGGTGCAGAAGAAACCAAAAACTCGTAACATTACATAGAATATGGCCCATCCTAATTCCATGTTTCCCTGAAAGGGTGATGATGTTGAGAGTTTTAGACAAATGGAAAGTGTGGCAGCACTAGAGAACTGTGAAGTGAGATGAAGTCATTAATGATTGGGTAACCAAAGGAAGGAAATGGGTACTGGTTATTTCTTACAACCATCACCCCTGAATTTGTCAACTGAACATATACTTTGCTATACTCTACACTCATTTCAGGGTTTTTCTTAGAAATGAAACAAGACTCTCCCTACCCTAGCAAACCAGGGTTATAAGACCTATAGGGATCTTAATAAAATCCAATAGCTCTGCCTTCATTTCATATGTAACTTTACTAACTGTGTCTCTTTAAAGCCATTACTTTAAGCATTACATATAACTTTATATTTGAAAACACTATTCTTGCAAATATTCTACCTCTCAAACAATTAAAATGCAAAGAATGGTAAGAAAAACAATCAGATCCTTTTAAAGACTTATTTGTGGATGAGACAGAAAAGCAGAAAGTCTTTGCGAAAGAAGCCAGAATTTGATTTATCCTAGTAATACTACCTTTTTAAGCTAAGGATATAGTAAAAATGTTGGCAAAAATGTTCACCTTAGAAGACTGTTTTAGCTATTAACTATCATATTTTTGAAGATTATTCAGAAACATCTCATGATGTAAGGTTTTTCTGAAAATGAAAGCTACTAATCTAGTATTTAATATCATTAACTCTACTTAATTGTTTTAAAAATACAAAGGAGTTCCCATGAGACTACCAGCTGATTTCTCAAAGGAAACCTTATAGGCAAGAAGGGACTGGCAAGAAGTATTCAAAGAGATGAAAAGCAAGGATCTACAACCTAGATTACTCTATTCAGCAAAACTATCATTTAGAATTGAAGGGCAGATAAAATGCTTTCCAGATAGGTAAGCTAAAGGAGTTCATCATCACCAAGCCCTTATTATATGAAATGTTTGCAGTGGATATCTAAGAAGAGAAGATCAAGTCTATGAACAGTAAAGTGATACCAAACTCACAACTATCCGCAACAGAATCTAAAAAAAAAAAAGAAAAAGAAAACAAAAACAAACTGGGCAAGCAACTAGAACAGGATCAGAGTCATAGATATGGAGGTCACATAGGAGGGTTGTCACCAGGGGAGGGGGTCAGGGGGGAATAGACGTCAAGGTACAGGCAATAAGAAGCATAAATGGTAGGTACAAAATAGATGGGGGGGAGGTTAAGAATAGTATAGGAAATGGATAAGTTCAAGAACTGATATGTAGATCCCTGGGTGTGAACTAAGTGAGGGAGATTGCTGGAAGGAATTGGGGTACCAGACAGAGAGGGGCCAAGGGCAAAAATGAGACAACTGTAAAAGCATAATGAATAAAATATAAACTTAATAAAAATAAAAAAATATTAGTAAGGCAGCATAAAAAGACCTAAATATAACTAATAAATGAAATGTTCTCTTTGGGATATTTTGTAGATGATATTCATGTATGTTTTCCTTTAACTCCTCTATACATTCCTATTGCTACATTGAGATCATAATTAAGGCATCTATAACATAGTATTTTTTTAATTAGAAGGTTTTGGAAAGATAAGAAACCAGTAGAAAGTTATTACTAACATAGCCCCATGGAAAAATGGACAACATCAATCCCAGAAATAACTAAAGACACATTTAACACAACATTCTAATCCACTTGTCGTTCTCCAAACCTCTAAAATGGAAGCATTACCACAAGACCTCTAAACAGAACCACAGAGGCTGCACAGTTTGAGCTGTATCTGCACAACCTGATTTTGTTAAGCTTCCAGTTCAGTAATCCTTGAAGTTTTGTATTTTTTTCCTTATTTTTTCACCATACATTTTCAATTTATTTTCTACAGAGCTTAGGTTTGTGGACTATGTTTTCTATCACTTTTCTGCCAATGTACTAAATGATGTTGCTGATTTAAATTGAATTCCCATTATATTCCTCTGTTAAAACCCAACACTGAATGGGTCAAACACTAAAATTCCACAGCTCTATCAAGCCTGCTGAATACTGTAAGGAAAAAAACAAATCTATTTATAGTAACACCACTGTATTTCCAGAGCCATCGGCCCCACTTCTAGCTTCTTCTAGCTTGAAAATCTGTAGATCAATAAAACAATGATTCTTTGAATGATACTTCTTTTGTTTTTCATGGAAATAGTTGCAAATAATATCCACCTTTTTTCCATATTTGGACTAGGATCCTATCTACCATGCTACACTTAATAAATTACATTTTACTTCCTAGATAACATAAAAGCTGTAATGACAACAACAACAGCCCTGGCTGGTGTGGCCCAGTGGATTGAGTGCCAGCCTGTGAACTGAGGTGGTCACCGGTTTGATTCTCAGTAGGGACAAATGCCTGTGTTATAGGCCAGGGCCCCAGTGGGGGGCGCATAAGAGGGCAATCACACATTAATGTTTTCTCTCCCTCTTTTTCTCCCTCCCTTCCCCTCCTATAAAATAAGAAAGGAAGGGAGGGAGGGAGGGAGGAAGGAAGGAAGGAAGGAAGGAAAGGAAGGAAGGAAGGAAGGAGGGAGGGAGGAAGGAAGGACAATAGCACACTAAGCTGGGGTTTCCTTCACCCATAAATATAGATGTCCACATCCATTACACATACATGTGCACATTCCATCTTCAGATTTTGTTGCAGTAACTCTCTTCTGGTGTCTCCTCTCTAGTTTCTCTTCTAATTTATAGTACAGATTTCTTTGTTCTTTTAGTGTAATTATTTTGGGATTTTGTGGTTCAAATATAACGGTTTGTATATGTACACCTTTGATTTTGAGTTTATATAAAAAGTATCTGAATGTATAAAAAGCAGATAAATAAAAATATTCCCACGTTCCTATCACCCACCATCAATAATAATACATATTCTATTGTACATGTTTCATCCACCCACCCCTTAAAGTAACATAACAGTAAACTGATTCCAGGGCATTAGATCATCTTATATCAAATAGTCCCATGGGCTCTAATAAATAGAGTTTTTCATAAGCACAATACTTATGTTACCAATGGAAATCAGGCTCTTTCACGGAATTGTGGAAAAGCATTTCAAGGACCCACTCACAAGAGATTGTGGTGTGGCAAGGTTTGTTTGGGTGGAAAGCTGCCCCTGTAGTTCCAATATCCCACTTCTGTCCACCCTGCCATGGAAAAGTCCAATCTTGTGTTCAGCAAGGCCAAAATAAAGGCCAGTGTCCAGAGTTTCTGTTTAATATTAAAGCTGGGCGCTTTGGCCCATGACATGTGCTGCGGTCCTGGTGGTAGCTGCTAGACCCCAGGGCTGCCTGTGTTCCCAGGGGAGAGAGTGCAGGAACAAATGGGAAAGTGCAGGTCACTGAGTGAGGAAGAAGCTCCTTTTTTCACCTGGGATTATACTCAGGAGCTTTTTCAAAATAATCCGTCACTTCCCAAGCATTTGTGGGCTTCTAAAGGGTACTGCCTAGACGGACTTGACAGGCCACTGTGGCTAAGTATCTTACCCCAAAATCTGCTACCTGGGGATGTGTCCTATGCTCCTATGATTCCATCTTTTCCTAGCAGGCCTCTGGAGTTTGTCAATGAGTCTGTAAATACTATAGCTTCCTGCTAAGCAAGTGGGCTTATGCACTCCACTTTACCAATCCCAATGCCTAATTCTCTTGCTTGCTTTCTTTTCATAACTAGCTAAAGACCTACAGTAACATTCCCCCTCTGAAGGCCTTTGGTCTTGTAATCTCATAAGGCTAAACAATTTGTAAAAATGCTTGATGTCATCTACCATCTAGTTGATTCTCTATATTTATATTATAGAATTAGTTGACTTAATCAAATTAAATCTAAACAGTGCACACTCATTTATTTGGTTGTTAATCTCCTGTATGTATTTTAATTTAGAACATTTCTGTTTGTCCCATTCTCCTATTTTTTTTTTACATTGATTAGCTCTTTGAAGAAATCAGTTCAGTTTTCCTAAAGTGTCTGATATTCAAGACTTGACTGATTATTTCAGGAGGTATGGCATTTTTTCCCCTATTTTCTCTCTAGTTTCTCTAAAGTAGAAGTAAAAATGGCCTGTTTAGATTTAGATCATTTTAGGGGACAAAATATACATAGGTTGTGTATTTCCCATTGCTTCACAACATAAGGCACATGTCAATATGTTGCCTTATTTTGTCTTCAATTTAAAATGGGTTACCTCTATTGTAAATATGTTCCAGAATTATCTTGACCACTATACCCAAACTGGTGGAGTTCTACTGACTTATAAAGTGTAAATAAAATTACACTTTCAGAAAGTTTTTTATTATTATTTTTTGTTAACAACTTCTAGCATTTTATTAACAACTTCAGAAGTTTTCCAGCCTTATAAACCTTTTTGTATTATTTCCATAGTAGGAGCATTAAGGTTGTTTATTCACACCTTTTGGTCAAATCATTTTCCTCTGAGAAATATTTTTTACTTTTATACAGAGGACTTGGCTATTTTTACATTTAACCTGTTTGAAATTTTCAAGCAAAATTTCAACATAAAATATGTTTTTTTGTTCAAATGACTTTCTGATAGTTTCCTATATTTTGCAAAGCATGTCTTTATTAATTATGGCACAATCAGGTTCACATCAAGCCGAAAAAGGCGTCCCAACATAGACAATACAATGGCTTTTCTTGTCATTGTTCTTTATGTCTCCTCAAGTTCTTTTTACAAAAATAAATGTCATAGATAATCAAGATATTCTTCTCACTTTTCTATTATGAACCCCCTCAAAAAAACAAAAAACAAACAAAACAAAATACCTGTTAATTCACAGAAATGGAACTTTCCTTCATTTTTTTTCTTTGCCCTAATTACGAGGCAAACTTAAACTTGGCTTTCAGTTACTGAAACAACAACAAATAAGATGACGGGGCGTATGTGTAACTGCGAAAAAACTTATCATACTAGCTAAGAATATGCAACCTTACCCTCGTTCCAAATGCTCTTTAGAACGATCCGCTGCCACAACTGAGGAAGATCTTGAGATTTCCCACTAAAACCTCATTATTATACAGAGGAGAAAATGTGCGAAATGTGCCCAGGACCAGGTGGGTGGCTCTTCTGAAGGATTAAATGCTAATTATCGGCACAGCTGGTACTAGAATAAATGTCTTCTGCACCAAATATACCATTATCCTAATTACTTACATTCTTTGCTGCTTTCATTCCTATGTGCTTTGTAGTTATTAGAACTAAAGTTGTAGATGACTGAAGCAAATTGCCTTAAACACAAAGGCAGTCAATAGTGGTTAGTGAATTAATTTGTTTTAGCTGTTTAGTAGGTTTAAAAAAAGCACAACTATATTTAAGTATCCTTCCAAAAAAATGTTTTCCATTGAGAGGTCTATGAAACAATGGTTTCACAGCAAATTCATCTCCTTTTTAATTGTAACAGCCTTTAGTTACCAGAGATTTATTTATGTAATAAATGTAAGAATGAATTGCAGTTTTTATAAAGTTATGGTCTCATGACTTTATGTTGCTTTGTACATATGTATCTGTTAAGATATCTTCAGAACTAGAAAACAAAAACATCTAGAAGCATATAAATATTGTCCATAATTCAAACACCTAGAAGCAAGGAACACAACAGACTTTAAATATGTGCCTGTATATCCATGTAGAATATACAAATTTTATAACTGATTTTATAATTTTCCTTCATAATAGTGAGTTTATCTTCAACATAAATTACTCCTATGCTTATTTTTAATTGCTACAGAGTATTCAATATATCCAGTGCTTAGTATATTTGGTATCAACTATCTTAATTTAAATCTGTGTATAAGCAAATGCCATTAGAAAGTGCATGACTGTAAATACTCTTCAAAAGATTTGCCACGTTGCTTTTTACAAACAATATGCTAAATTCTATCCATAGACATAGTATAAAAAATGAGACATTTCCTAAGCACTAAAAAAAAATATCATTTGTGCCTTTTACATTTCATGAGTAACAAATGACAATCTACTGTTGTGTGATTTACAATCTTTTAATTATGAGGTAGAGTGAACAACAAAACATACTCTTTATGATATTTAATTATGTATACAATTCTAAAATTAGGAGGCCCATTTTATTTTCATTTATTTATTTTTAAATATCTTATTTATTTTATTTTTTAGAGAGAGGGAGGGAGAGAGAGGGAGAGAGACATCAGTGTGTGGTTGCCTCTTGCACACCCCCTACTGGGAACCTGGCGAGCAACCCAGGCATGTGCCCTAGACCAGAAATAAAACCAGTGACCCTTTGATTTGCAGGCTGGCACTCAACCACTGAGCCACGCCAGCAAGAGCTTAAGAAGCCCATTTTAAATGTGCTTTATATTAATCACTTTGCCTATCCCATCTCTTATTTTAGATAGGGGAAAATTTAAATGGCAAAAATCAAGATGATTCTACAGTGTATTTTGTTTAAAACAAACAAAAACTTTCACAGAGACATAAAATTGTTGCATAATTCAATTTGAAACTGAACCTTTAATACATATGGCTTTTAAAGTTGACATGAGATGCATATATGTGCATTTACATTGTGGAATGAAGAAAGAATAGTACATGATTATCAAAAGAAATCCATGTGCATTGTAGTCTGACATACACCTTTCAAATTTATCCTAATATTCCCTTAAATAAAATAATAAACTTGTTTCCTAAATAATATATTATAGAATATATGTGCATAACAGATACAGCATCTACAGGAAACATGAATGGGGTAGAAATGAGAAGTGTATGACTCAATTCAACAACGTTGCAGGTGGCGGTCTCTGGAAAGCAGACTCAAGTGACGGCTGGTGTGCATGAGGTTTATTAGGCAGCAACACTTGTGAATGGACTGTGAGGAAGGATTGTGCAGGGGGTACAGTCAAGCTGCACAGCATATTCCATGATAACCTCAGCTGACCTCCCAAAAGCTGTGGATCTAAAATGTCAATCAGCATTATCTTGTGCTGAGCCAAAATATAAGGCCCTTTGTGCTCCTGCTCCATCAGTCCACCTTGGGAAGGGTGAGATATTTGGAGCACTGGCTCTCTGCAGCTGAAGTCACCCCAGGGTGTGGCTGGCAGCTGGCAGCACTCAGCCAGGCAGCATTCTCAGGAGCTCAGAAACAAGTTCTGCCTAGAAGGGACACGTGGACAGCACAAGTCCATGTTCAGCTCACAAAATTCTTTAATGATATTAGAGAAACTAATTATGTCAGAAACAGAAAAATGGTGAAAAATCAATTATTATTGAGATAATGGTTCAAATTCTCTGGCTCGCTTCCAACAAATGACTGCTTAGATCACAAAGATTTCAGTGAGTCTGGGGTAACTTTGTCAATTATTCTGTGATCTCAACATTTTTACTTGGTTGCAGTTGCAAAATTGCATTAGTCTCATAGCATGCATACGTTGTTAATATACATTGAGTGTGGACTGCTGCTTGCCTGCTATAGATGGTCACTCTTGAAACTGAAGGGAGAAAAATATACAAATTTCTCATCATAATAAAAGGATGCAGACCTTCAGTCCAATGTGTTAGTTGCATGGTGAGAATGAATGCTATGGAGACTGTATTTTGGCAATGTATGTATGTTGGTACAAAAAATAGTTCATATCAGATAAAATACATTGTGAAATCATGATTATTTTGTTATTATATATTATTTAAACATGCACATGTATAGAAATTCTTGAATTAAATTATGATGATTAATCATCAAACTATATAGTTTTTACAAATGTCTATGGGGAAAAATTAGCATATTTAGGACAAATAGTGCCTGAAGAGATAGTCATAAGAGGAAAACCTATATTTTAGGACCTTAACTAACTATCTACAATAATAAGCCCAAATAAATAAAATAAATGGTTTCAATTTATTTGACAAATCTTCTAAATCCTTTTTCATATAGCCTATGATTTTTAAAACCTTAATAGTAGATAAAAGAATACCTGATATCACATTCTTATCATTATTCTCAAATTACAATTATACATTTAGAAACAATCAGCTCAAGAATGTATTGCAAGAGAAAGGTGATTTTAATCTTAGAATGTTTAATATTAATTTAATATTAATATTCAATATTAAAGTCTAGAAAAAGATTTTATTATCTGTTTATTAATGTTCAATATTAAATTCTAGAAAAAGATAATTAGTGAATAAATGAATAAAAACTATTTTAATGGAATAATGACATCACATAACTTTTATTTACATTTTATCATGATCTCTTGTTTTAGATTTATTCACTATTTTCATTGAAAAGGGTCATTTAAATAATAGTTTTAAATACATTTTCAATATGTTTACTTTTCATTTCACTACATTTTAAGAGGTGAGCTTAATTGATTTTTATGATATGGGCTCAAATTAGTGTTTTAATTTTAGCACCTCAGATATGAAAAGAAAGCAATGATAACATCATTCAGTAATGTGGCATAAGTGCCTTTACCCTGTTATGATGTGATGAAGTAGGTGCATCATTTCTGTGATATTCTTCCTCCAAATCCATGACCTCAGTATAATTAATGAAAATATTAGACAAGTGTAAAATGAGTGGAATCCTGCAAAATATTTGATGCATATTCCTCAAAACTGTAAAGCTCATGAAAATCAAGAAAGTTCTGATAATCAAAGATTGGAAGAGTCTAAAAAGACAAGATGAATAAATACACAATGCAGTACCTATCCTGGATTAAACAATGCAGCACCTATGCTGGATTAAACACCGGAAAAGAAAATAAAACCAATGGAGAAGTAATGAGATATGATTAGAATCCATAGCTAAATTAATAGTATTGCAATGTTAATTTTTAAAGTTTTGATAAATGTATCTGTTTGAGAAGGTCTTGGAAAGGGTATGACCTCCAGTTGACCTTTGAGATGGACCAAGACAATCAAAGTTTCCTCACCCTCTCCCCTGTCCTTGGAATGTATATTTTGCCCACTGTCCCCACAGTCATACTCATTTTTAAGAACATAGCCTTGAGGTAGCAATGTGTTATTTAGACTGTCTGAACTGAATATGTGACTGAACTCAGTTAAGGCCTCCATATAAATGTATATGGTGCGGGAGGGTGGTGCAAGATCCACTCATCTTGCTGATGTTCAAGGCTAGCATCCTAAATTCCCTTGCTTATTAAACCTGCCATCTACTAGCCTGGAGAAGCCTGCCTTTTTCTTGGGTCTGTCTTTGATCTGCATGTAGGGGCCACCTACCAACCAGCAGTCCCATGCTATGCTATGAAAGTTACCATCGTGGGGGTGGGGAAGTGTAAAGGCCTAGTACAGGAACTCTCTGTCCTCTCTTACTACACTTCTAAAGACCTGTATCGTTTCAAAGTAAGGAAATAAAAAAGCCCATAAAATTATTAAAGTTGGTTCCAATACATTTTAGATCTCATTTCTGTTCTACTTGTTTAATGATGGTCTTGTTTTTAAAGTTAACAAATGAAATACTAAAATTTACAACAGGTGTCCCAAAAAAAATCACCCTTATATTTATGTCATGAAACTGCTCTATTCTTTTAGTTGTTTAAATGACTCCCCCATCATTCTCTCTCTTTCTCTCTCTCTCCCTCTCTCTCTCACACACACACACGCAAACACACACAACGGGAATATGTCAAAGGAACTCAGGAGCCTGATAAAAAGCATCTGATGGGCAAAGCTGGTACCATTTGAGCAACAAAGTGAAGTGGCATTGGATTATACCTCAAAATATGAAATAAATATTCTGAGCCATTAACAATATAAACAATGATTGAAAATAAAGAAATAACAGAGTAAAACAAATCCCCCCGTGGAGAATTCTAAATATGTAGGTACTGTAACATCATAAAGTTAAAGAGCACAATCCCCACTTCACTGTGTAGTGTGGGCTGCTGACAGCGACCTCATTCTGTTCTTTCTCTGTTTCTAGTAAACAGAAATTGAAAAATAGATCATAGCAAAAAGGACTTTCAGCAATTTGTATGTTCAAAATGACTTTTTGTAGAGTATATGTTTTGGGTCATTTATTCACATTTTCAAAAGTAAGATCATTGAAAATGGGTAACTAATAAACTTTACATATTGCTATTTTTATGTCTTTCATATCAAAAGTAATTGCAATGATTGTTAAATTAAATATGCTTTACTTTAAAGGTGGTATTTAAATGAATCTACTTATTTTTGGTCTCCTTCAATCTTACTGGTAAAAACTGATAAAATTAAACATTATAGGCATTCTGGTATATTATATCATCTAACTTTATGCTTTGATTTATTAATGGGATTATACATTATTTATAAAGTTCCCTAAACATAGTATTTTGAATATTGCTAAAATATGTTGATAATCCATATTACCAACTTTATGTCCTAGTACTTTATATTATATTATAATCAGAATAAACATCTGTTACATAATATTTACAGTATTATTTTTAAATTTTATCATTTGAAATATTTATTTTTTATTAAATTATTATTGTATATCTACATTAATTATTTATTGTGAGGCAATCATAATTTGGGGTATTTTAACATAATTTTGTGGTCCATATTTGAATTTACATAATGACCTTGAACATTATACTACCTTTGTTGAAGCACTTTAATTTTAAATCTATAATCTGGTATTATCTCTTCCAATTTAAGACTACTGAATAATAAGTATAATTGAAATACTCATTTGTTAATGTAATGTCCTCATTGTGTCAAATCCAATTTTTATTACTACTGTAATTATTTTAGTATTTTTAAATATCTCTTATTCCCAAAATTTTCTTTCCAAAATTGCTTTTATTCTCTAAGTAACAAAGCAAAGTTAACATTAAAATTATGTATGATTTTTATTATCATGAAAAAATATCAAATTTAAATGTTAGTTTCCTTACATAAAAACAATACTATTTATATATAAAAATGCATGTATTTAATTTGTTGTTTTCTCTCATTTTTTAAGCATGACCAGGTATTATATTATATGTGAACTGAAAAAAAATATATTTCCATAGTCTACTAGTTTCAAATTATTGGTCGTCCATAAATCATAGGAAAATATAAATTTGGAAGGACGAATAGCAATACTGATATTTGGAGAATATAAACATTTAGTAAGAAAAGCTACCTAAAAAGAAATTCTTAAAGTTTATATTCCCAAGAGCTAGCATCAATGGCAGTTATTAAAATGACTTATTTATATTAATGTGCTTAATATTTTACTTCAATACTAATCAGTTAATACATATGAAAGTTCACATGAAGGAGGCATCACTGCATTAGAGGTTTAAAATAGCTTTCAAAAGTGAGGAATATTTGGACTTACCTGTAAAGTGTAATTTGGTAGAAAATAAATGGTAATATTTTTAAGGGGTGACAATTCTAGGGATGAAGCCAAATAGGTGAAAAAATTTAAGATTTTTCCTAAAGAAAGTTAACAAATCAGTGTTGTTTTGTTTTGTCTTTAGCATGGAGCCCTGAGATGTTAAGACTAGATTTAAGCTTAGTTTTGAAAGGTCATTAATCCTGCTTAAAGTTTATTTCACACACAATGGAGAATCACTGAGGGAAGGTATGGCAACCTGAAAGCTGTGTTAAAGCTGGATGCTCTTAGCAGGACACATTCACGTGGTAGAAATGTCCAGTTCTGACTATAGTAAGCAAGCTGTTACAGAAGTGATACAAGGAAGACAAAAGCCTTCTTGGGGTATTTAGAAATATGTGTGTCTATGTGTGCCTGTGTGTTCATTAGTGATTCAGTAATCTTCCAAAGTCTTACAGTATTTCCTAGACTTAAGCCAACCAGTGCCTCGTCTATCTGTTCTTTTTCTAAGTTCCTCAGAGGAATTCACGATCCTGTGGACGCCATGTTGGAAAAGTTCCTCCAAGCAAGCAAAATCTCATGCATGGAAGTGTGAATACTGGCAAATGGCGTCAAATAAACAAGAATTAGAAGGTTAGTAGACTTAGAACCTAAAAGGCAACAGATACATTGAATAATAAATCACAATGATGCTTAAATACCACATAAGGAATGTATATTATTCAATAGATGCTTTGTAATGTTATGCTGAAAAACACTTGAGTGAAAGCAAGGGAAATGAAAATGTGTAGAAGCTTAGTTTTAAAAACCATGTAAGTGGGATGAGAAATTAAAAAAAGATAATAAACATATTTAAGGAAGTTTGAACAATATATAGTGGTCCCTTAGGTATACAATTTACTGAACATAGTGTGACCCATATCTTCCCCAACCTCTCAGCAATATTCATTATTGTGATTAATTCTTGTTTTTTGGAACATATTTCTAGACTTCTAAGATGCTGCATTCTTCTAAGTGTTCTCCTTTTTAGGGAATCTTAATCTTCTTAATTATCTCCACTAACTCTACTTTTCTTCCTATATGAACTCATTAATAGTTTCCATGTTATTAATGATTAACAAACAATTGATAGCAAAGAAACTCATGTTTCCATTGACTTTATACAAATCTCAGACTCAAAGTAATCCAGTTAATGTGAACTAAATGATGAGGTACCTTTTCACACTCCTCAGTTTAAAAATAAATAGAAAAGCCTTACGATGCCAAGCATTAGTGTGAACATAGAAAAGAGAACTTTCATACACTATTAGTGGCTATAAACTGCTTCAAGCAATGAAATAAGTTTTATTAAATATGGGATATTTTTATTTTTATTTACAGCTATATGCCTAGAACCATGACACATGCTTAGCACAAAGTGCTCAATATATAATTACTGCATGATAAAATAAATGTAAACAAATTGGAAATATCTAGTAAAATTAAAATGATATGTTTCTCATCCAGCAATTCAAATCTTAGTTGAGTTTCTGAAGGACACCACAAGGTGACAAGGAATGTCATATTTATTGCAACACTGTCATAATAGCAAAAATTAGAAAAAAATCATATAAAACTAATGAATATGACATTCTAAGTCGTGGCTGCCACTGGTGAGAGACAAAAGAAATTGGGATGAGATGGGGTATTTAAGTATTTTGAATTGTATCTACAACAGTTTAGTCCCACAACAATAGTCCAGAATAATTATGACAAGTTATTAAGGTATAACTAAGCCTGGTGATAGGTAAATTTTTATTAAATTATTCTGCATGACAATGAAATTTCTGGGCTAATATATATCAAATGCTGGTGTTAGAAAACACTTCAACAAAGCCCTGGCTGGCGTAGCTCAGTGGACTGAGCATGGGCTGTGAACCAAAGTGTCACAGGTTCTATTCCCAGTCAGGGTACATGCCTGGGTTGCAGGCTGTGGCCCCCAGCAACCGCACATTGATGTTTCTCTCTCTCTCTCTCTCTTTCTCCCCCCTTCCCTCTCTAAAAATAAATAAATAAAATCTCTAAAAAAAAAGAAAACACTTCAACAACATAATTTTTTTTGCAAGAAAAAACTTTCTGATTTTAATTCTGACTCATAACTCTGTATATGTTTAAGAGAAGAAAGAAGGTATTTTTGTTCAGTCTCTGCTTTTCTTCATTTCTGTGTGCCATCTATTATCATTCTCTGCTTTTACATATTGTGCTTTCTTACCTTTGTCCTTGCTTCCTTCCTTTACTTTTTTGTTATTACTTTTTATTTAATAAGATAGTAACGAAATCTGTAAACACTGTTACATATCTATTATATCACTATAAGAATACCAAAAATTACAAGGGAAATAAAAGAAAAATGGCTATAAAACTTCTTTTCTTTAGTGTGTTGTCACAGTGGGTGTTGCATAAGGCAGATTCTTGCCAAGACTTCAAATTAAAACTTTAAGGTAAATTTGATACATGCTAGCTGCTCAATTAAATATCAGTTGCCTTTATGAGAAAATGAATGTATGATATACTTCACCAGAAAGTTTCACCTTAGGAGTTCCTTTATATCAGTAATGGCAATATACTTTGCTGCAATGTATTAATAAACTTAACTAGAGCCTATTTAAAATATTAGTTTGCTCCTAAAAATACATGATGACCTAAAATATTACCCCTAATGAGATAGACATTATCAGAGATTCTGTAATTTATCCATGCTTCAATTTTTATCAAGACTAAAAATATCAGTCAATTTACTTGTTAAGGCTCATATATATACATATATACACATGTGGATGGGTATATGTACATATATACACACATATATGTATATGTATATGTATACATATGCACATATATTTTTCCAAGCTTCACAGAGAAAAATAAGAACAGTTTCTCATGCCTTACCTCTTGCCTCCTGTCTAATCAAAGCGTTTTCTAATTCTAATTGCATTAAGTGGTGCAAATCAGATGAGTTCATCTAGTCATTGACTGAGAAAAGCTTCCCACTGAGGGCTGATCTGAGAAATCACTTAAAGCTTTTAACTATCAAGCTGTTTTCAACCTATTTATTTTCCATGACATCGATTATCATTTTCACAAGGCTGGTTTCTCAATAGTTTCTTTACCTGGTGAGGTGGCATTAAAAGGAAAAAAAAAGTGATCTTTTTTTCTCAGTTACATAAATCTCAATGCTTAATCCCCATTACATTCCCAAACAAGTATCTAACCTAAATTTACTCAAGTACAATATTATAGGGGGGGGATAATGGGGTGGGAAAGGGAGAAGGGTTTTTAGGAGCATGTATAAAGGACACGTGAACAAAAACAAAGGGGGGCAGGATCAAGGGTGGGAAGCAGGGATGGCCAGGGTGGGGGCAAGTATGGGGGTAAAATGGACACAACTTTATCTGAACAACAATTAAATTAAAAAAAAAATTAAAATATACAAAATGCAGTATTCAAGTTCAAAGCAAAGTTTAAACTTTTACTTACTTTATGAGTAAAATGCTGGGATTTTTTTTTCGCTAGGTACAGACAAAGATAGATACCACTTTAGAGTGTAATCGTTCAATGTCTGTTTGGACCACCTTCATTCATTTAATGATTAGAAGACCAAATTGACATTGGGTCATTTTTCAGTATATATACTATTTTTAATGGGTTGGAGTAGCATAACAAATCATCTGAGACAATTATCTATTTCTCAGGGAAGTATAAAAAGAAGTTATAATTTCTAAAGAAAAGTTCAATCTAATTTTAAATTTAAATTCAAACTTAAAAAATAGATAAGATAACTTTGAAGACCCGTGCACAATCCCAAGTTTTCCTCAGGCCCTAAATATTTCACAATTCTATTTCCAGTTCATTAATTCTTGCTTGGTATGGTAATACTTAATTTTATATAATTTGCAGCTAAAATCATCCATTTTTGTTTTAATTAAGCATTGTATAATTTTGGTTAGTATTTTGATGAATTGTTGATCCCTGTCCATGATTTAAAGTTTTAAACCTATAACTATGTTTATTTTATTACCTGTGTCTAGTGATGCAATAATAGGAAGTACTTGTGTGTCTGTTTCTACTATTTGTTTTGTGTGTGTGTGCAGATTCCCGCTCCTGTTTCTTTTTTATGCTTAATTTGTATCTACTTTGACTATAAAATATGTGTTTTGTTTTTTTCTTTTACAAGTTTATTTTAGAAACTCTTCACAACCTCGAGAGGATTCCAGCCCCTCCAGGGAAACTTTTGCTTTTCTGTCTGCCAAGCCCCTGGGGGTACCTTGCAAGTTTTCCAATTCTTGATTTTTGGCTAAAACCCTGTATTAGAGGAGATCTGTGAGTATACATTTCAGTATTTTTACACATTTTTATTTAGTACATGGTTGCTATTGGACCTTACAATTTTCAACAGGTTACGTCAAAATTATTTTCCATATAGTGCCGAAGCAGTGTATTTCATATTCTGAAATTACACTTTGAAATTCCACTTTGGATGATTTATTCTGGGGCCTTTTCTCCTACCTGTAATACATTAAACACCTATTTCAAGTTCCAGTAGTGTGGGAGACCTCAGGTGAAAGCTTGGCTACAGTAAAAACCTTTCATGGAAGACCTCTATTCAGGTCTCTAGCGTTCTTACACACAATACCCAACGATTTAAAAATATATATTTTGTATTTAGCCCAGAACTTTTTTTGAGCACAGGAGTCAATCCAGTTAAGTAGCCTGACATAATAGCAGAAATTGATGCCCTGGTGTTTGTTTGTTTGCCTGTTTGTTTGTTTAAAATTGATAATGTTTCAAATGGTTTAATGAATGAGATTTTCATCATCCCTTACCAATTAATTATGTTCTTTAGTCATTATAGACAGTAAAGACTATTATTATTGAGCACTGTTAAATTCATACCTAAACTCTAAAATAAAAGATGACACAATATTATATAAAGACAAAGGAATCCAAGAGTATATTATGAATTCACTCTACAGCAATCTGCTATGTTGAAACAAGGAAACGTTCAGCCTTAGAATACATTATGCCTCTCGTCTCTGTGCGTGATTTAACCTTAATCCTTAGGAAGGACTAGATCCATAATTCTTTACTGCATATTTCATCTCCCAAACAGAACAGTTTCTGCTATGCCTGGGTATCGATAATTCCTTGATAATTTTTTAAATTGATTACAAGTGTAGAATAAGAAAAAAGTTAACTGATATTACATATAACTGATATGTAACTGATAGTACATAATGGTATATTTATATATAACTGATATTATATAATGGTTAAGCCATCTACTATTTGAAGTCATCTGTTGTTAGGTAGAAGACTACAAACCTTGTTATTTCTCACAGTGTTACCAAAAATATATTTTAATGATAGATTTCTCCCAGTTATCATCATTTCTGAGTATTTAATGTCCTAATTTATATTTTGGTCTAATGTGTAGCAAGGTTGGTGTTAATTTTAAAACTTTCTTCTAAGACAACATGTATGTCCTTCTGAGTGGATGAGGAGCTATGTGCAGAGACACCAGTGTGTTTATGTGCT
Organism: Phyllostomus discolor; assembly: GCF_004126475.2. Taxonomy (NCBI): domain Eukaryota; kingdom Metazoa; phylum Chordata; class Mammalia; order Chiroptera; family Phyllostomidae; genus Phyllostomus; species Phyllostomus discolor. The sequence goes on from NC_040903.2 coordinate 19,588,331, forward strand.
CAACCTTATATGTCATAGTACTTCTTTAAAATGGCAACATTTGAAGCACTGATTTAATGCTGTAGACAAGTTCCAACTTTACATGTATATCTGAAATACGTGGTAAATTATAATTATGTACAAGATGGAAATACTGTGTCTTAGGTACTTTTAAAATCAACACTAACTCGATGCATTAGGAGCCTGCATAACTTACAAAAGACTGTATCTCACCAATGATATTTTCCAAGAAGCCTTGACTTCTAGGAAGCTGACTGGTTCAGGGACTCATTAGCCTGTTAATAAGGTCAGAACAATGTCTGACATTCACACAGAGAGGGAGCTATTCAGAAAAGATGCTGGCTGGGATTTGAGCATTATGACTTTTCCTAATGCACTCCCACTCTTTCATCCATGAATTTTCTCTGTGTTATTTCAGGGATGAAATTAGCATTATTGTCAAGAGCTCATAATTGAAATGCCATTGTTATTCAGTGCTCACATTATACTAAAAACAATGATCAAAGACAAACTAAAGGTCAAGGTGCAGTGGGTTAGAAAATAAGCAAACATAGACATAAAACTGGCAATTACAGTTAGAAGCATGCAAGTGGCAAAATTCCTTCTTAGTGACAGAGTATACACTGCAACTGAATGTAGAAATCAAAGGTGATAGTGACAGAAATTAATTCTGTTCATATCATGAGCATTTACAGCAGACATAGTACCAGGCGAGTTCATAGAGAAGCAAAAATTGAAAATACAAAAGACTATTAAGGCCATCAAGTTCATCACATGCCCAGTGAAAGCTTGTTTAGAGCAAGAATGATGGATGGTTCTTATTCTTTGTCTTCTCTAGCTTGAAATATTTTGGGAAGCAAGGCTTTTGCTTTCTTAATTTCAATCAGCACAGCTCCAAACTAACACATCAATTTCAACACAAACATGCCCCGTGTGTGTACTGAGCTAAAAAAAATTGACCTTCCTCTAGTGTAGCCACTTTTGTCTTGTTTCTGTACCTTTGCATAGCTTTCATGCTGTTGAAATAGCCTCTCTGTATCTTCCATAGAATTCTCTCCATTTTTTCTAGATCATCACAAAAGCCATCATTTTCATGAAGCATTTCTATGTATCTTCAGTTTTTTCTTTTTCTTTCTCCTTTTTAATTTTTGAACTAATTTTAGACTTAACAGAAAATTTGCAATGATAGTACAGAAATCTCCTTTACATCCTAATTACATTTTCCTCAATGTTATTGCTTTAAGTAGCCAAGATACAGTCGTCAAAAGTAGGAAGTTAACATGGTTACAATACTATTTAAACAACAACAACTATAAACTATTCAATGGTTTCTGTTTTTCTACTGTTGCCCTTGTATTAAACACCTGTAGTGAGATATGAGATTGAAATTCATGGAAGAAATTGCAGTTAGAGATAATTTATTAAGGAGCCATAAATGTATAGTTATTCAAAGCCATGACTGTGGAGTAGATCACCTAGGAAATGAGTGCGCAGAGAAAATAACATATCAAAACACTAACCACTGGAGTATCCATCATTTAGAAACAGGGAAGATGAGAATTCACCAGAGACTGAAAATCAGTAGTGAGTGCTGAGGTTAATATGTCAGCTATAGAGAGCAATTTTAATGGTGGGAAAAAAGGATTTTTGATTGTGAGAAAGAAGTTCTTGAGTAGTAAATATAGAATCTGATCCTATTCATACAAAACAAAAATAAAACGATTAATGATTTTAAAAGAAGAAAGGTCTATGTTTAAGGCTACACATCCAAGTTTGTGAGTAGCTAATAGTTTTGTTAACACGTAGAAATAATCTTCTGTTAGCTTTTTTTTTTTTTTTTCAGTGAATTAAATAAAAAGCAATATTACTAGCTGAGAGGGAAACCTGGGGAATAGGATGTGAAAATAAGGGTACTTAATGCAAATACTTCATGATCACCACTCACATAGAAGCTTAACAAAGGGAATGGGCTTTTCTTACTCACCAGTTGTCTGTATAGTTCTGTTTAAGCTAATCTACTGGTAGATCTCTTCCAAGCAGTTCTTGGATCCAGGCTCTGCCCAGCATTTGCTCCCAAGACTTCAACATGGGGCTTCATCCAAACTGCAGGAAGGATCAGTGCAACGAGTGTGGAGAGGGAATATAAATTCTTCACTGTCTTGATCCTCAAGTGTCTCACAATCTGTGTTCACATTTCATTGCCAAGAATGAGTCACAGTGAACCTGTCAAATGTGATGAAGTCAAACAATATAGTTTAGATCTATAACCAGAATATGGCTTTTGCAAGGTGGGTTGGAAGTTTGAAGAAAGAGGGGGTGATGTCATTTTGTATCATTAGAAGAATAAAAATTACTAGACATAAGATAACTACTGAACAGCACTAAAGCCATCCTAGAGATGTGTAGTTTTAAAAGTAAGAGTATTTAGCACAGTTTGATATTACTTCTTAAAGTTATGGTCATGGTTTTAAATTGAGAACAGTCATTTTGATTGTGATGTTTCTGCCTATGGAGAATAGGAAAAAGAATTGGATTTAATCATATTATAGATTTACCTGGAAGGTGTAAGGGTAGGAGGCATGAGAGTTGAAAAAATTGGCAAATAAGTGATTATAAAATTGATTTCAATCTGACCTTGATACTGAAGAATGTAAAAATAAAAAGCTCTGGCCCTGACTGCTGTGGTTCAGTGGATTGAGCATCAGCCTATGAACTGAAAAAAATCAAAAGGTCACTGGTTTGATTCTCAGTCAGGCACATGACTAGGTTGCAGACCAGGGCCCCACTTGGGGGCATGCAAGAGGCAACCAGTCAATGTTTCCTTCCTTTTCTTTCTCCCTCCCCTCTCTCTAAAACTAAATAAATAAAAAAGTTTTTTGCATTTTAAATTAAAAAAAATATAAGTAACAATGGACAGATTGTATGATCAACAGGTACATGGTTCCCCTGGGAGTTAAACAAAATCGTGAGTCAGGGATCAGAGAGAATGAGGTGGAAATACAGAAGGTGGTCAGTTAATGAAGGGTTTATACTTGGGTGTCACAATGAGAGGTGGGGTTAAGGATAAGGGGGAGTCATTGGAGGTGAAAATATCGAAAGTATTCTCTGCAAGAATGTTGAAATAATTATGAATTATGACAAGAGAAAAAGAGAGAGTAGCCATGACTCAGAAGCCTAACTCTTCAAGTTACTTCAAGTTAAGAAGAGGAGATGACTGGAGACTTATAGGTAGCCACATGCTTGTCAAAGGCATTGGGTTTGAAGCAGACAAGACAGGATCATCTGGAAGTGATGCAGAGGATGAGGAGATGCCTATTCCATCTCTCAGCAGTGACATTTGAGAGGAAAAACAGTACCATTAGAGACTTATATGAAAAAGTGAAGTCTCAGGGCACAGTAATGATTGTTAACAAGATGGTGACAGACCACTGCAAATAAGCAATTTTGGTGATGACAAAGCATGAATTTCAGTGGACAAATGAAAGATTAATTGTTGGCTAGAGGAGTCAGATTGGGTCAGATGTGGGGATTTAAAGAATTATTTCAGGATGAGAATCTTGTTGAGGAGGGATGGTAGAAAAATAATCAATTTCAGCAACTTTGATCATTATTGTTATTTTATACCTTTCTCAGCTGTACCTGGAGCACAAATCCTTTGGGTATATAGTGGCTTAATTCTACAAAGCCACACACACAACACACACACATACAAATGAAGGAGGTATGACCTGGGGTAGAAATCACATGTATTACACTTGAAAGACTAGAATGCAAATCAATAAAAATTCATCATGAAGGCCAAAATATCTTAATAACCAAAGGAAAAGAATCAGTTTATGCAACTATTAAAGAGTTGTTTTTTTATTGCATGTGTGTTTTTGTCAGTGATGTAATGTGAAGAATGATAAACTATTATCTAAAATCAAATAAGCCCATTTTCTGTGATCAAATCGTCAGTTTTTGGAAATACTAAGAAATCTTCAGTGATTTAATACTTAGAAAACTGCTATGTTTTTAGTAAATTTACTAACATTAAAATAGCCTCTCAAAAGACAACTATAGTTCAAATGAATAAGGGACCAGTATAGACATGTAACCAGGGTTTTAATTAGTGTTTGTGCTAATTGATCATTGCTAATTGGGAAATAAAATATAGTAAACTAATTAAATAAAAATATTAATAACAAAACATAAATGTTTTATTAAGATTTAAACTGCAGAATTGCGTTCTGGCTTTGCAATAGTAATCATAGACAGTTTTCTTCCCTTCCCAGGTACAGTTTTCTACAATGTTTGTTTTGAAAATGCAAATGAGTTCCAACTTGATTGATTTAGTAAAACCTAAGGAAAATAAGAACTTTATATTTATGCACAAACTCATCATAGAAACACTACACAAACACAGAAAACTGTACCCAGCCACACTGAGGCACATAGAGATTGCAAAAACCTCTGCCAGATAGCCACCTGTGTTCACCCCAGAACTTTCCACTCTGTTTTAGACAACACACCTTCTGTCACTTCACAATAACCCACAAAATGTTTATACAACTTTACTATTATTTTATTTAGTTCCTCTGTGTGTCTTTAAAATTATGAGTCACTAATGTTTCTTTAACACCTTTTAGTATGGTTTGTGTTTCATGACTGTATACAGTGTGATAATTTTTGGGAAGAACTGACTGTTCTGGAAATTCTCACTTCTCAGTCTCCTGTCAGTGGGGAAGACAGGATCGTGTGACTTATCTTGGCTAATGGGGCATGGAAGAAGTAACATGTGACTTGTGGGGCAGAGTACAAGCTCACAGGCACACAATTGTACAACTGTCCCTTGTCTCATCAACACAGGAGGTCAGGTACTACAGAGAGTGCAGCCAAAGGAGGGTAGAACCACCGTCAACTATATTATTTCATGTTTGCATGTTCTTTCAAGCAATTTCAGAATAGCACCAGACTTTATATAAAAGACAACTAAAAGACAGATTATAATACTTTGACTTTTATAGAAGTAAAAATTCAATTGTTAAGTTTGGGCTACAGTGTTCCACCATAGACTTACTTCAGGTTTTTAATATTCATTTTTAATAATACTTCTGGAATGTGTATGAGGTGTTCTAAACCAGAGGTGCTTTGTGGTCCTTATTAAGCACATCACAGTAAGTAGTTCCTTCCCATACTCCCCTCCCTATGCTCTAGTCCTTACCCTTAGAGTGATGAAATTAGAGCCAAATCAATCCTACTCCCTAACCCAGGTATTTGGTATAAAAATAAAATCTCTCCAGGAGCCAGGTAGTTCCTCTGCTTTTGGCACCCAGAGATGTCTCTAACTTCCCCAGCTTCACTGTGCCTTGAAATGCAAATACCAAGAAGGATAGCTGTTCCAGTACTCCTGGAGCACTGGGAGTTTAACCAAGGATACTTCTCTGGAATGTAACTATGGTCTCCCTCCTAGAGGTAAGAGAAGTGTTATTATCTTCTCCAATAAAAGTGATTAACTAGACAAATGGCTAGAGGTAAACAACTCGTAGTTTGTAAAGATTCTTAAGAGGCTGATATTTTTGTTTTGTTTCGTTTTTACAGAAAACACTGAGAAATCTAAGAAGTTTCCATTTCTTCATACCCATCAAAGTAGTAAAGACCGTATCTCCTTTTTTTTTGTTTTGTTTTCAGTGAACAGGTCATTATAATCAATTAACTGAATTCAGGGCCTGTATTGAGGCCCTGTTTCTGACAAAGTTGGCAAATTATATTTTTACTGAGATAGGATTAGGTAATTTTATTCTCCAGTAGAAAAGAAACCTTATTAAGGAATTGTTTTTAAATTTACAAAGAATAACTTTGGGCTTCTGACAATGGTAGCTAACATTATTCAAACATTAACTTTGGTTTGTGTACTATTTTAAATGCTGCATTACATTAACACATTTATTTCTCACAACCCAGTAAGGTAAATACTATTAACAGCTTCACTTTATGTGTAAGAAAACTAAGGTACAGGGAAGTCAAGAAATGTGTCCAAGATCACATAGTAGATGTATGTCTGCCATATGACTGGAAGTCAGAAACTGGACTCCATTCTCTTAATTATTATACTCTACTGCTCTTCGTGTAGTGAAGTACTGTCACTACTGCTTCTCTCCCAGGCCATCTTACCCACGAGGTTTCACTGATATGAGATGAGGTTATTAAGTGATGCGTATTACTCAAAAGAGTGTGTTAGGATGTCTCAAATGAAAATATATAGAAAAATAACAGCTGACATTATAAATTTTAATCCCAAGGAATTTGGGTATATGATAACCCTCTGCACAAAAAAAATAAATACTTATTCTTATCATTAAAATGTTGCTTAGCTTCTGTAATTTTAAAACCTGTTATTGTTTATATGCATGTTATAAACAGAACCCATGTTTCTTCCTTATGTTTGACTTCATTTCGACTTGCCTCCGGTTAACCTTTGCAACTTGTTCAATGAGAAACTCCAGTGAACTGTATCACCATACGCAATTAATGGTTGAGTGGTCCATAATAAATGAAATGCCACCACTGCTTAGCAATTAGCTTATGGATCATCTCCAACCACTTACAACCTCTTCCGTCTGCAGCATTTAAACATGCTGGGTGGTTTAAATTATACTTAAAGTGAACGGCAATATTCAATTACTGGTGGGTTCATTGTGTGGAATTGTCACTGTTATGATTAACAGCCCTTATGAAAAACAATTAATTTGGTGTCTTGTTGCTAGGTCAACTAAAAAACTAATTCTCCTAGGAAAGAATTATGTTTATCAGTACTTATCCTCTTATAATGCTTTGATCTAAAACACAAACACGATACTTTTAAGAAAAAGTTGCAGAAATTAAATGTGAACATGTATCTGCAACATTAAGTTGGGGGAAATCGGTATTTTATTTTATTTTATTTTGCTAAGAGAACATAGTGACAACTAAAAGGTAAATAAAAGCTCAATTTATACCAAAATCAGGTGTATTGTCTCATATTTCAAATCTGTCTTTGGGAACTCAGTGACTCACATTCCAGGGAGGAATCATAGCTAGACAAAGGCATTTGACTTCCTTCAGATGAGTTCAAGCACAGAGGAGACATGCTTTATTTCAAACCCAGTAGCATTAAACAAATAACTTTCTCATCTATCTGAAGCCCTGCGTAAAAAAAAACAAGAAACAAAGCAACACAGCCTTTTTTTTCAGCAAATGTTTTCAATAAGTATATAAAAGAACTGTTCTTGATTTATTCATAGTCCCTTGGGTGAGGCTGAGAGAAAAACCACTCTGTTCTTTTGAAAATCACTGTCTCCTTGTATTCGCAGTCTTCCCTGAAGGAGATGAGATTCAGTAGCATTCAGCTTTGTGAAGCCCTTGGAGTTAAGGAGTCAAAGAGTTGGACTGCAGTGCATTTGTTTGTCTGTTTTTTTAAATGTGTTTGTGTTTTATTTATCGGTAGTTATACCTGTGTGCAGTCCCAGTGGGTCTGTTTGGATGACATTTCACCGTCTTTTCTAATCTTAATTTTTTAAAAATTATTGTCTAATCTTGTTACTAAATCCTTTACAATATAATCTTTTTCCTTTAATAAACTTCTTCATTGGGGTTCAAGCAAAAGTTTCTTGCAATCATAAATTGTCATTGATCTGGGTTTCTCAAGGGGAACTTGAAGGACACTGGGTTTAAATGTCTATTTATTACATAAATGGCTGAGTGACACCACTATTGAAAAATCTTGTGATTCTAGTTTCCCATGGCAATTTGTTACCTGTCTGGTAATACTGAACAATCTAACCAAAAGACTACACTGATGTCTTCTCTCCTGTGTGCCAACATCGCGCTATACATATTTTTATATTGCTTTTTCACATTGCTTTGTATAACATCTATGAATAATTCACAGCCCATTATAAAAACTCAAGGATAGTAACTGCATTTTATTAATCTTTAAATCTCCTGTATTTATAAAGCACATGGTCTATGAATATTTGCCAAATAAATGAGTAAAGTAAAAAATGATAAGTTATTCATTTTATTCAGCAAATAAGTTGAGAACATATGAGTAACAGAGAATTGTGCTAGGGAATGTATGTATACACAAAATAAAATAGGATGGTCTAATAATACTTAAGGATATATTAGGCATACCAAACTTCATATTAATGTGCCAAAATAAGACTCAGGAGCCACAGAGCTTACTCTTAGATCAATTAGTCTGTTCAAAATCCAAAAATAGATTTCCAGTGATTTGCTAGAGGAGGCAAGTCTTGCAGAGATAGCTTTAAGTGGGTTACAGAAAAAAAAATAAAAAAAAAAAACTAAAAGAAGAAAAAATACAAGTATCTCTAATTTATTTAGAACTTTGTGGTTTGTAAAATACATTGGGGAATGATAATCTTGTTGATTCTCAGATGAACATGATGAAAATACTTTTGTTTTGTTATACCCATTTTACAGTCAAGGAAAGTAATTCTCAAAAATTTAAGGGACTTCCACAGCATGGTACAGAAATTTGAAGCAAGATAATGCTATAGCCTTACTTCTCAGAGTATGGTCTGTGTATAAATAGTGGGGACATTATCTGAGACCTTACTGGAAATGCAGAATCTTAGACTGCAGGAATATAGAATCAAAATCGGCCTTTAAACATGTTTCTAGGTGATGTGTACATGTGCATAGTGTTAAATATTTGAGAAGTGCTGCCTAGTTCTCCTCATACTACATTATATCTATCATCACATTAAAAAATTAGACATCATATTGTGGCATTTTTAGAAATAGAGACTGGGAGTAAGATGCAAATCTGCACACATACAGCCTAGTCACCAGGAATCATGAAATATTTGGGAGTGTTTGTTTACTTGTTTTGCAAAAAAAAAAAGAAGTTTGCAATAAAATAAGAAGTTTCAAAATAAACAACAAAAAGTAATGCGAGGAAGAGTTAAGTTTAGTGTGTGGGAGAACTGAGTATATAAACTAAGCTAGGATTATTAATCGGTGATTGTACACTCAGGTGTGCTGAATGCAGCTTCCTTTCTTTTCTGGCATCACAGTGCCTGGCAAGTTATTATATTTGTTTGCAGAGAATTTGTTAATTATGATAATTACTTAAAATACAAAAATGAAAGTGTCATTCTAGAGCATGCATTAGAAAATGTAATGTACATGATTGACAGATTACATTAGAATGTGTAATACACTAAGATAGAATACACTGAAGTACAAGGCCATTTCTAAGCTCTTGAATTTTTTGTCTGTTTATTTTTTAAAATTTATGTTCATTTTTTTCTTTCCTACAGTGATACTTAATGTCAATATCAGATAAGATCTCAGGAAATATTTCACATGAAAGTATATGAATAAATATAAAAATATTTACTTTAGTAGGAGTTGCCTCATACTATACATGGTTTTTCAGATGAGGCCTAAAAATGTATGAAGTAAGGGCAACCCAAAATTTCCCTGTCTGAACTCAAATGAATGACTGAATACTGTAGAAGGGTAGATAAAAGTTTCCTTTATTTTATGTGGGTGGAAAACAACTTTCAGAGTTCTTAAATATCCGCATTAATAGATAGCTGCTCCTCCTTCAGCTGCACATTCAAACTAAAGATCTTCTGACCCCTTAAAAACTCGTTCATTCATGATATTTATAGATGGGACTGAAATCCTTAGTGGAATGCTCCTATTTACTTTGGGAGCTATGGTTTGGAAGAGACTGCAAAAGATTTTTATAAAACTGGTAACGGTGAAATTGTGCTCAGCTGACAAGAGCCTGTAGTTTATCTATAATTTATAGAGTTCTGTAATCTATGTTTTCTTTCTCTTGGGATTTTCAGGAAAAAAAACAGATTAAGAATGTACCTAAGTTTTGATCTTACTATGGGGGATTAAAGACTAGGTAGAGAATTCCCAAGTATTTGGGGGAATTAAATTTATTATTATCATCTAAAGAATATTTCTTTCCATAGTCAAATTATATCCATCTTTCTCTTTTTTCCCTATAGTCAAATTATATTTGGTGTTATTAAAATGTGCTATTTTCAACAGTGACTCTTGGAATTTTATTGTGACTTCAGCAGCAATATAGCACTGGTTATTGATTGTACTAAATGCAGAATGTATATTTGCACTCTATCATTAACCTTACAATGATATTTGACTTAATGGAAACACTTGGGAATGTTTGCTGTTGCACTCGCTATCAGCACATGAAAACCAGTTGTCATCCATCTAGAAGCAGGACTCGCTAAACCCCAGTGATTGCTTGAAATGAGGCAGGACATAAACAGGGATATATTATTTCAAGAACAAAAATTACTGTATTTAGAAACAAAATGTGTCTACATTGTAGAATATAGCTGTATCGACAAGGGATTGTTGTTGATTTGTTTGCACCCCCCCAAACAAATGCCCAGTCTTGCTGACTCTGAAAAGATTGCCCTCCCAAGGTTACCCATTCCCTAGAGATAATAAACAACTGACCCTGGAGTGCTGTTTCAAATGCAAACCGGCCCACACAGAGCCTCTAGGACCAACCTCTTCCTTTATCAGGCTTTCACACTCGGGTCACAATCCATCTGAACAAATAATTCCTGCAGCCAGAAAAGGGCAATCACTATGCCTCAGAGCCCACTGAAATAACTCAAACCAGGCAATCTTACACCTGCTTACCAGCTTCACTCATTCCTTCCCAGGGAAACAACAGTATAAGGTCTTCCCACAGTTACTCTTCTCCCTCTAAATCCTGACTCACTCACGTGATCTCTTGTGGACACCCCTAAGGTGTGGAGTGCCCCCTACGCTTGGGATCTGTGAACATATAAAACTAACGTGTCGATGGTAGTTGTTTTCCTGATGTGTTGGCTTTATCATACTTAAATGATAACAAATATTAAAAAAACAGTATCATGATTTTTATTTTTAAGCTAGGACAAGTACATTACTATTATTTAGAATTTAAATAGGATCTGAGTTACTAAACTTGTGTTGAGCCTGCTATGTTTTAATAGAAACATTTTTATACTTTTGTTAGTTTTCTAGAGTGCAAAACAGCAGAGTGAACAATACAAATGAGTTGTTCATTTTAAATGAAGCTAGAACATTACCGTGTACTACAAATATGAGTCAAGAATACTAATCCTATTAAATAGATCATAAACCGTTTTCTTTTTTTTTTCTTTTTTTTAACAAGGACCATGCAAATATGTAGAGAACTTTGGCTACTTAGAAATCTGAGTTCTTCCTTTAAGCAGTTATGCAATTGAGTTCCAGTAAACTCTGACACGACTCACCTGCTTCTCACTTAGAACTGTGTTGAAGAGTGGCTGTGCGCACCCAGACCGCAGCAGGTGCCGTAGGCATCAAGCTGAATAAAATAAAGTCTCTATTACCATGGGACTCCCTTCTGTATGGCAAAAGTACTTTTTGAAGTCTAGTATTTTAAAAACAGTGGGAACATGGTCAAGAGAAAATCATAGGTTTGGTAAATCAAATGATTCAACACAATGGCAACATATTTGATGTGTGCAAATGCTATTAAATTATCACCAAATTAGGGAAAAAGGCAAATTAATTCATCTACTTGCACACAGAAATACATGGGCAAAACGTCGGAATTATTCTGATCTTCCAAATGTTTTATAGGTCACATAATACAGGGTGAGGCAAAAGCAGACTTTCAGTGAGTAAACAAAACACGATGTTTACTCATCAGGGAAGTGTGGAATGACGGTAGAGGTGGTTGTGGGAAAGGGAGGAGAAAACAGGGCAGCCTGGAATTCTCCATCTGCAATGTGATATTGTCGTGTCAGATTGAGGAAAGAAGCCATATATATCTTCAGGTAACAAAAATGACTGAGAAAGTTACTTTATTATTCAGGTTCTCCAGTGAAACATGTACACACACACACACACACACACACACACATGCATGCCTACACATATGAATTTAATGTATAATTTTTATATTATATTGACTAACAATATTTTGAACTGGAGATTTTAAATAATTAGTTCACATGATTGTAGGAGCTATCAATGTATAATACAATAAAATCATGTATATTCTATTGTTTATATTTTACTGAATGCTGAATAAAAATTAGCTTTCACAGTTTTTTATGACAATAATATTTAGTCCTTCCTCAAAATATATAAAATGCATTTTAAATATATAAATATACAATGTCTATATCTGATGATAACTTACATTTCTGGATTTCCTTTACCAGTCTGTAGGTCGTGTTTCTATACTTGTTGGGAGTAGTCTCCCTCACTCACCATGACATGAAAAGTCATCATGTTGAGTTCCTACCACTGGCAACACTAAGTGTTAAACCCCCTTCGCGTGCTCACTGCATTTAATTCTCTAATGAACCCCTGAAGATAGGTTAGGCTAGATTTCCTACATTTTGCGTTAAAAGCTATCAAGACAAATTTAGAGAGAGGTTCTATGACTTTCTTTGTCCTTCAATAAATGTAATCATTTGTACACTGAAATACTCTGTCAGAATGATCAATGGTGATCAACGTTATAATGGTGATCAACTGCACAACTAAATATTTTTATTAGTAGGAAATTTCACAGAGACTCTTCATAGTTAAAAGTATTTTATGATTTGACCAAACTTATTTTTCTATTTTAATTTCTTGCTATTTTTTCCTACCTAAAGTGATTATCTTTCATGCATTGTGAATCTTGTCCCTTTATGACTGACTTCAGAGATTTTTTTTGCTTGTGTTTGTAACTTTTATTTTAGTTTAAACACTTTCCTAAGTATTGCTGTCTGCTGTGTTAGTTAGCATCTGGTGTAAATTCAAAAGAATGAGGATACCATTTGACTTAAATCCATTTCAGAGAAAATTCTAAATGGAAGTTTGTAATAAGGTATTGAATTAAACATACAGAGAGAATATTAAAGATCTAAATCCCTCATATATTTTTCTTGAACTTATTTCTGAAATTCATGAGGCGCCTAAGAAATAACAAAAGAGTAAACATGCAGTGAAGATACATTGTTTACTTTTAACCCATTTTAAAAGAAAATTTGTTGAGACTAAAACTTTCAGTCAAAATTTGCCTACAAGTTAGTATTCATTCTTCTGTGTTCTGTAATATTAAGAAGAACTTGTTTTTAATAATTATTAAATCTTTGAGGAAAGTAGACCTTAATATATGAGAATGTTAACAGAATGTCTTATAATTAAGAATGCAATAATAATTTTATGCTTCGGCTTCTTTGTCATAGAATCGCAGTGGTTTTAACACAACTTTCATAACCTTTTATTTTTCTTCATTAGGAAAATAAACACTTTTTGCTTTCTGCTATTCTTAAAAGAAAATTAAATCTTTTAACTACTAGGGATTATATTAAAAATGTTATGTTTGCTGTGTAAGTGAAAATTTTCTAATAAAATAAACTTACAAGACATAATGTAGTTTTATTTTCTGATATTAGATATGGAAGTTAAGAATTATTGTTTACTATAAAAGTTGTTAAGACAAGAGAAGATTGTTTATAAGAGTGGGCCCTGCAGTATATGTTATTTCACTATATACATATTACTTGAGGTCGTAACTTAACCTAAGATCACATGTAAATGAAAAAAAATGACTATTTAGTTATTCTTAGTCTTAGAAATATTCATTTTTTACAGGTCTTAGAAATATTCATTTTCTTACAGGATACCATTATTGAAAGTGATTTTAAGGATACTAATGTCTTGGAATGCCTCATTAATTCTGAACTCTTAAGGCAAATTCATGAGTTTCAATTTTAAGGAAAGATACCTGTGAGCTTTCATGAGTTTCAATTTTAAGGAAAGATACCGTGAGCTCTAACTGGCATTTGGCTGTAAACAACATTATGTTATGTTAATTTTTTTTTCTTCTGGCTCACTAAGCATTTGTACTACGGTATTCACAAAGAAATTTATCTTTGTCTAGAATTACCCAGATGCCTTGGAATAAAATGTTCTTAAGCAAACAAACTATTAGCATTTACTAGAATCATATTTTTTTTAACCGCTGAACATAGTATTTTTACTATCACTGTGTTACTGAACAAAAGTGGAATTCTGCCTGCCCTGGAACACAGGCATATAACAAAGACAGTTTGGTGTGAAAAGGAAAAGGGGCTTTATTGAGATGTTGCACAATTTTGGTGAAAAGGGATACCTGGTCTCAGGTTCTTCTCCTCTGCAAAACAGAAAAACAGAAAAAATAAAAACAAACAAACAAAAAGTTTGTTCTCCAAAAGACTGAAATCCGAAATTATGCCCAGAAATCCCTCTCCATTTGTTTTGTCTCTTGGAGCATGAGGCTGCTAGGTGGATGGCTCTCCGGCTCCAGGCTTCTCCATGTCATCTGCCCACACACCTTCCAAGGTCTGCTAGCGGTCTGTCCCATGCATCCATGCCACAGATCCCAGAGGAAATGAAGGACGAGCTTCTGCTTTCCTGCATTGAAATGTTCTGATTCAGGTTTCGGTGGGCGCCAAAGGGGTCCAGCTCCCCAGCCAAACCTGTCCTTCCCCAGGCCAGAGTTCGGGCCCTACTCCAGCGCAACACCTCCCTCTTTCCCCATGTACCGGAATGAGTTGGAGGGCTTTTCCCTCTGTCAGTCACTCACTAGCTAACACAGACTCTGTGCAGGGCCTTCCCCTGGGTGTATCTGCTTGGAGGCAGAGAAATCTGTTGTCATGTGCTTACCACTGCCTCAGACGGCTTCCCCCCTATGGCCCCTCCTCTCTCCGGGGTCTGGCCAGGCTGTCTGGCCAGACATACCAGTAAAACTGGGTTGGGAGGTACTTTGGGGTTTTCATTAATTATAATACATTCTGTATCCTTCACATTCTTCTTTTCTATAAGTTAATATATAAGACAAGGTCATCATAAAGCTCAAGTTTGAAAGGAAGAATAGATGTCTGGAACAAACCTGGAAACTGCTTCTTGCTCTAAAGTAGTCCTAAGTAAACACTCATCCATATGAAATGTTTCAATGGTCATTGTTTGTTACCATATTCACTTAAATTTAATTCTGAACATTTCAAATTCAGGTGCCCTCAGGAAAAAAAATGCTAAGAACACTAAATCCTGAGATCTCACTTGACATACCTTACTAAAACACTTATTTTACTCAAAATTTTTTTGAACTAAGCACTGTGATGTTTGATTTGTTTAAAATATCACTGTTAAGAGTCCAGTTTCCTTTCCAACATGTAGCACAAATCCTCATTCCTACCCTCACAACAAGAAACAAAAGTGAACAAGTCAAAATGCAACAACCTATCTCAAATCGTCAAAGAAGTGAGGTCACAAGACAAGCTGTCTCCCTGAAACTGGAGAGATGGTGAACTCAGGGGTATGTACAGATCAGGTTTCTTGAAGCAGAAACCACTGGGGCCTCTGAAGAGTAACTTGAATGAATTACTGGAAGCTAATGGTGGACTAGCATCAGAGTTAAAAATTCCAGGTTGCCCAGCCTAACAAGGTGCCCTCTACTTGTGGTCTTATCTCCCAAAAACCCTGAAGTTCTCTGAATAAAGTTTCAATAAATATCCAATCTTTTTTTTTTGGCCAAGGTAAAGGAAAAAGTAACCATTTGATATATACCCGTGGAAAAGGTGACCATTTTGAAATAAGTTCAACATGTTCTCTACAACAAAAGCATGCCCAGAAAGAGATAAGACCTCACCAGAGCCTTGGCCCCTGTGGCTCAGTTGGAGCACTGTCTCATAGCCAAAAGATTATGGGTTCAATTCCCTGTCAGGGTACATACCTAGGCTGGGTT
This sequence comes from Phyllostomus discolor, assembly GCF_004126475.2. Lineage (NCBI taxonomy): Eukaryota > Metazoa > Chordata > Mammalia > Chiroptera > Phyllostomidae > Phyllostomus > Phyllostomus discolor. The sequence continues at coordinate 19,604,130 of NC_040903.2, forward strand.
CCATCTCCAGAGCAGGTGCATACGATTCCTGGTCAGGTTGTGTACTGGAGGCCACGGAGCAATGTTTCTCGGTCTTCCTTTCTCTCTCTCTAAAAGTGATAAAAATGGCCTCAGGTTAGAATTTTTTTAAGTTAAAAAAAAAACACTTCATGAGAGCCTTATCCAATGTGGGTAAAGGGAAATTACCCATTCCAGCCATCTCTAGTTTTTCTATCTCAACTAAAGAGGGATGGAAAAATTAAGAAGCACTTGTGAAGATCACAGAATAGAGACACAGATCAGTCAAAGCACTAAAACGTAACCATAGGTTTAGTGGACCTCCTCCTTCTCCCAGAATTTAGCAATGCATGAGGGCTCTTGTATAATGATGGAAAGCAAAATTTTTCAAAGTTCAGACTATACTGCAGAAGGAGTTTCCAGGGTAAAACAAAGGCATGAGGGAGGGAAAAAAAGGACACTGGAGGAAAATGAAACCTTTGAAACCTACAGTTACAGCAAACAATATACAGCCTAAGTCCCTGCCAGATACCCATAACCTTAAACATTAAAATACTATCTATTTTAGTTTCTAATACCTCATATATCATGTCATGCTAAAAGGCAAAACACACTCACACACACACACACACAAATACAAACACCCATAAGAGCAACATACGATTGAACATTTTTTTTAATTTTGGAAATTCTTTAAATATTTAGTAGCATTTTCTAGAAATGTGGGGTAAAATTAAAGGAAATATATGCAGGGATTACTACATTCTTAACAAAAACAAGATGTTAAATTTGTTTTTCTCCTAATGGACATATTTGCAGAATACTTGGCAGACATAAGCAACACATCATTCAATTTTAATATATTTTGATGCAAGTGATTTCAGAGTTGTGCCAAATCTTTTTGGAAAGGAAGGGCCATATAATTATTGAATATTTATAGTTTCTAATGTCTCTATCATCAAAGAAGCTAATGTGATGGGCAGACAAAAACATAAGAATAGTCCACTCCAACACTGTCAGACACACAAAGGCCATATTGTAGTAGAGGTGCTTTCATTTTTAATTTCTATCTTTTAAAGATTTTATTTTTTTAAAGAGGGAAGAGAGGGAGATAGAGAGAGGGAGAGAAACATCAATGTGCGGTTGTTGGGGGCTATGGCCTAACCCAGGCATGTACCCTGGCTGGGAATCGAACCTGGGACACTTTGGTTCCCAGCCCGCGCTCAATCCACTGAGCTATGCCAGCCAGGGCTTTAAATTTCATCTTAACGTCACCTTTTGCTGCAATCTACAATATCCATTTTTCACATAAATAATTTTCAATTTGGCAACCAAAAGCCGTAAATGTTTTAAAAAGCTTTTATGTTAATGATATCCTCAGAGCATTGATATTTTTCAATTTAAGTTTATGGAAAATAAAGGTGTAAGTTTGTTAATGAGGATGAAAACACAAACGACTTAGGTTGGTAAGTATAGCCAAACAGTTTAATGAAAGTATTTGCTTTCCACATTCACAAACACACCGAACAGTGAGCACTGTTTGATTTTCGTGTTCAGTTGTAGGCATGCTGGGAAACAGTCAATAGTTCACCGATTGAGAATTCCCAGCGCATTATGATTTGCCATACAGTTAACTAAAGGTTACCACTAAATCAGAGTGTAAGGGAGAATAACAGTTTCATATTTGTTCGGTTGGTCTGTTTTATTGTTTTTATAGGAAGGTCACAAAGGTCTTCTATTTTAAAGTACATTATACAGAAAGTAATGAAAGTCAACCACAACTTTACTAAGAATTTATTGAACAGCTACTCCTTTTTTTCCCTATCATTTTACATCATGCAAAAAATTTAACTTTTTCCATTTTTTCCATTATCAAGATCATATTTTGATACATACATAGCCATTATTATTATTTTAAGATTATTATTGAAATGTCACAGATTATTATTATTAGCATTGGTAGGCCTCTGAGCTTTTTGCCATGTTTTGACTATTGGTAGTTATCTGTTTCTCTGTGAATAATGCATATGGGCTTTTAGATGCCTTTGGGACATGCAGAAATTCTCTGATGGCATCCATAACTTTCAACTTGCTTGTATATTTATGTGTGTTCCAAAAAGATTTTATTATATACAAGTCTTGTGTGGCCAGATTTGACTTTGAAGGTCCAGGGGGGAGACATTTGAACGTTGACCACACAAATGCATTTTAGATAATGAAGTCAAGTGCACAGTGCTTCAAAGCACAGTCTGGACTCAGACAGATCTGAGTAAAAGCTAGGATCTCCCACTTCAAAATGTGTCTTTTGAAAACCTTTCAATGTTTTTGAAAATTTCAAAAAAATGATTCTTCCTCACTTAGTCTGAGGTTTTGTGTCTTAAAATGTGATAAAATGTATAGTATTTTATTTTATTTCTATTTTTTAAAATTTTACTTATTTATTTTTTAGAGAGGACAGGGAAAGGACAAGGAGAAAGAGAAAACGTCAATGTGTAGTTGCCTCACACACACAGTATTGGGGACCTGGCCACCACCCAGGCACGTGCCCTAAACTGGGAATCAAACAAGCTACCCTTTGATTCACAGGCCAACACTAAAACACTGAGCCACACCAGTCAGGGTTTTACAGTATTTTAAATGATGTATGTAATATATGTACATATCTTATATTTGGATCTATTCTATATCTACAAATCTCCACATATATGTGCATGTCTGTCATATGTGCATGACTATATAGACCTAGTTCTAGGTCTATATTTATATAACTATGTCTACACATACCTTCAACTCAATAATTCCACTTCCATGAATTTACTGTAGGAATAAGAAATACATATTTGATATTCAGGAAGAAATAAATACATACAGAATTGAATGAACAATGTATGTGTTTATTTATCACAGCACTGTTCACAATACTAAATTCTGGAATCATCTTAAATGCACACCACTAGGTACTTGTGAAATAAACCGTACTACATCTTTAAAACTGAGTAAGTTTTAAAATCTTATAAACACACAAATATACAGATACATAAAGATTAAGGAGACTTTTTATGTACAGATATTTAAAAACCACCAAAATAATATTAAATAAAAAAAGATCTAACAAAGGTACACTATTCTGTTTTGCATAAAACAGTGAAAACATAAATCTTTCTCTCTATAGATATATATCTATATAGAGATATATATCTGTGTATTTATTATTTAAAATACTCTGGAAGTTTAAACAAGGAACTGATTCAGATACACATACAACCTTATCTGTATAAGGTTGTATGTGGTGGGATTGCCAGTTGGAAGGTCAGTATCCAAGAAGATTAAAAAAAGGTGTGGAAACAAAACTGTTTCTTTTACTTGCTCTCTGTTTTGAATCACATGATTGTACCACCCACTCACTATATAATTTAGAGGGAAGAAAAACTATGTAAAAGGAAACAAAACTGCATCGCTGATTCAGAGGCAGTAAGTCCTTAGTTACAGCACAGCCGGGAGGGTTAGGTGGTTGCCCAGGACAGGGATTCGGACCTCTGTGGGTTCAGTTACAAAACAACGGCTTGCCTGGGGCCCTTTTCATTATTCTCCTCTTTCTGGACCACTTTTTTCCTGGAGCTCTTCGCAACTAATGTTCAAGGATTTAAACTTCTTCAGGCAGTCACTATCGATGGAAGCACCATTTGCAGGTTAATTTGTATCTGTTTAGCATTCGCAATACCTTATATAGTGACTCCCTGAAAACACTGGGGTCTCTGTAGGTGCAGAGAGAACACATGTTCACAAACCTTGTCTAAATGAATATTTAAAAAACTTTTTAACTGACTTATTTCTCTAAAGCAGAGAGGTAAGAGCCCTGACCCATGTGGCTCAGTTGGTTGGGTATTGTCCTGCAAAGTGAAATCTCACAGGTGCAATCCATGGTCAGGACAAGTGTGTAGATTGTGGGTTTGGTTCCCAGTTGGGGTTTGTACAAACCAATCAACGTGTTTCTCCCTCCCTTCTCCCTCCCTCCTCTCTATAGAAAAATAATAATAAAAAAAAAGTAAAAACAAAGGTAAAATTAGAGGGCTCAATAACATTAAATGGTCAAGGATGCAAAATAAGTAATTGAGTTGAGTGCTAAGCTTTACTATCCACTTCTTATCATTTTCTTTCCCAAGGAAAACAGCACCGAAGCGGCCAGCACAGAAGTCTTTACACAGAAGCGAGCTCTATCTTTAGTGGGTTAAGTTGATATTACTAATCACTACACATCTGGATGCTGATTTTTGGTTACTATGGAAATAAATGAAAGCCAAGTGACTGAGAACAAAGGCCACTTATGTAAAGCTTGCTAAATCAAGAGAGTCAGTTACCGTCACTTGTGTTTGGTAAAGGCCCAAAGGCAGGCAGAGAGGAACGAGAATCATCTACAAGAAAAAAAGAAGTCTTTATTTACACGTGCTCTGATTGGAATTATTGGCACAGGGAACCTGGAGCAGGCTAACAAGAAGTGGGGTATCCTGTGGGATCGGTTGGGGGAGCATGTTTGGGTTTTTCTATTGGTTCTAGTTTGGAAGTGGGGGCAGAAACTAGGGAGACTGTCAGTTATTGAGCAAGTCCTGTCCCGGTTGCCGAGGAGGTTGTGGATCGGAGTCCAGCGTTCATGAGTGGGCTGGCTTTTGCCCCTCTGTACCTTCAGTCACTTGCCACACTGCAGGAGGGCACTCTCTCCTGGGGAACACCTGTGACCAAGACGGACTTCATGTTCTCCTCAGCCTGAAGGTACTTCAGTCAGCTGTTTTGTTCCTGGCTAGTCTTCTGGCTTCCTTTTCTTAGAGCCTTTACTGTAGGAAGCTCACACTCGTAAATGACTTCTCTGTCTCTTTACGTCTAAACTTTTTAAAAAGCCTTGCCAGTTTTACAGCCCAGGACTGTTTGTCTCAAGGGTTGGAGCCATCCTTTTCCAAGGAAATCACCAAGGGAGATAGTCCACCATCTTCCCATCTCTGTGGGAGGGTGGAGTTGAACTTCTAACTTCCTAGGGTATCTTGCTCCAAATTGTAAATCCACCTCCCATCATAATGAGGAAGTTTACTTCTCCCTTTAGTAAGTCAGCAAACAGAGAGTCTGTGATCTTCCTCAACCCCACCTCTTAAAATCTCTCCCAATCCTTGTTTCATTGGAGTTGAATTCAGATTCTTTCTTTCCCATTTCAACAGCCTTGAAGAAAGTCTTCCTTCCCTGTTTGTCTTCACTTGGTGCAAATTTTGCCAAGTACATCATACCTTTATGTGATGACTTTTTCAATGCCATACTTTAAAGAATAAATGAATAATTAAATGTGGAAGGTAGAAAGACTAGTGTAAAAATATAACTCAAAATATTAAAAATAAAACAATGTAAAAAGAATATTGGCTAAAACTCTTAATCAGCAAGTCATGTCTTTTTACATAGCACTTTATTTTTAAAAAAGGTAAATAACTTTGAGTAAAAACACAGAAAAATTCAATGACTAAAAGGATAATTTAATGCAGGTGTACAAAAACCTCAGTTATTAATCTTCATACACAAAGGAGAGGATTTTGAAATTGCTGCCTAAAGAAATAGGATAAATAAACAAAGATAATAGTTTTTTAGCTGGTCTAAAAGTAAACATGTAAGCCCTGGCTGGCATAGCTCAGTGGATTGAGCATGGGCTGTGAAACAAAGTGTTGCAGGTTCGATTCCCTGTCAGGGCACATGCCTGGGTTGCAGGCCACGGCCCCCAGCAACCGCACATCGATGTTTCTCTCTCTCTCTCTTTCTCCCTCCCTTCCGTTTCTAAAAATAAATAAATAAAATCTTTAAAAATAAATAAATAAATAAAAATAAACATGTAACCATTGCCTGCAAATCTTATTAACATTCTATTAGGTTTAAATAATTATCCGTATAAACATTGGAGAAGTCTTTAACTTGGAATTTCATGTAAACACTTAAATAATTAAGTGTTACTCAAATCACACTACCTTTATAAAACAAGAATTTAATACTACATTGTAGAGAGAACAAAAATATTAATATGGAATCATCAGTAAGCATTCTGCTATCAGTTGCAGAATGATGGTACAACTAGTCTTAAGTGTCTATTTGCCTGATCAGATTTAACTTGTGTTTCTTAGTTTGTCTTTCAGGTTTAGTTCCATCTCTGTCTACTTGTTTATGTAAAAAATACTTACAAAGCCCTACATCAGAATAAGCACATTATTTTGCCAATTTTTAAAAGATTTTATTTATTATTTTTAGAGGGAAGGGAGGAAGAAAGAGACGGAAAGAAACATCAGTGTGATTGCCTTTCACATGCTCCCACTGGGGACCTGGCCTGCTACCCAGGCATGTGTCCTGGACTGGGAATTGAACCTGCAACCCTTTGGTTCACAGTCCGGCACTCAATCCTCTGAGCCACACCAGCCAGGCTTCTTTTGGTCACTTATATCAATAGCAAAGATATTTTCGTCTTCTTTGTCTATAAGATCAAGAATCATCATATAAGTAGAAACTCTTGATCAAATGTTTCAATATCCATAATTACCTATGTTACCAATTGTACCATATTAGCAGAGGTCTGGTTTCCTTTACCATACTCTACCCCTTATTTGTGACTACTGTAGATTTCCCAGAGAATGGTTTTCTGAATGTATTCTGTGTCCTTAAAGCTGCTCTAGTGAGAAGGTGTATGTTTCTTAGTTTCTGAGGGAAAGACAGCAGCTTCCAGAACACTTATATCCTAGGAAAAACTCAATGAAAGTAACAAGATTTTACTGAGTGCTTACTAAGAGCCAGAAGATGTGTACTGGCTTTAACACATGCAATTTTAACTTTTATAAATCTGTGATACAGACATTATGTAACATAGACATTATGATTTGTCAGGTGAAGAAGATATTTAAGCTACAGAACCCATATGCATTACCATTATTCAATATTGATTCTGCCTTCCACTGACGTCCCAAGAAGTAATACCAGTCACCTCTGTGGCACACAGAGTAAAAAAGGACATTAGCTCATGATAGCTGTGGTCCATATATTGTTTTTAAATGTATGGGATCTATATTCGAGTGCTCAATCTAATAAAGTTATTGAAAACTCAGTCATGTTATCATACAACATGATCAAGATTTTAATACATTTATCAAGAACTATGAGAATAGTTAGATTTCTATAAGCAGGAAATAAAGAGAACAAACTAAAAGTGAATTAATGCTGCTTATATTGACTTTTGTTTTGAATCACTATGACTCACTAATGGTCCCAAATGAAAATATACAGTCTAGGCTTTGTTCTTCTTTTGTATTTTGAGGGCTTTCCATATCTGATTATTATTTGTATTGTCTAAAGATTGTATTTATTTACTTTAGAGAGGAGGGGGAGGGAGAAAGAGAGGGAGAGGAACATCAATGTGTAGTTGCTTCTTGCATGCCCCTTACCTGGCCCACAACCCAGGCATGTGCCTAGACTGGGAATCAAACCTGTGGCCTTTTGGTTATGCTGGCTGGCACTCAATCCACTGAGCCACACCAGAAAGGGCTGATTATTATTTGCATTTTATCTATTCATACGCATTATATCAAGATTGAGTTCTCTCCAAAGAGCCATGCAGATGCTTCGATAACTTAAAAATGAACTAACATCATTTAAAAAATTTTAAAAAGAAAGCATATAAAATGCATCAGCAACTAGGATATGTATACTGGATATTTAAATCTGCCTAAATGAAACAGACGTATCACAAACCTAGTGTCATTTTCAAAGTTTTGTTAGGAAGTTGTATCAGTAAAAGAAGTTGTACAAGTAGAACTGGTTATTTTCCACCTTACCCAATTATCTAAAGTTCCTTGAGCTCAGTTTCTGGTGAAATTACATCTTGTTCTAGGAAGTAAAAAGGTCTTTGTCATTCTTCTTTGTCTTGTGACCCTATTTCTCTCTATAGAAGACTTGGGGATTCATCATTAGACTCTTAAAAAATTACAGCATTTATTAAACCTCTTGTCCATTGTCCAGGCCTGAGAGTAATAAATTAGAAGGCTTGGTATATAAAGAAAAAAGCAAAACTGATTAAAGCAAAGTGAAATAGTAACTAACAAGTAGCATCTAAATCATATAGACATGGCCAAGAGGAATGAAAGATCCAAGAACAACAGCTCACTGGGCTTCATTGTGATTGCTTAGATGCTGAAAAAGAGACAGAGACTGAGAAATTCATGTAAGTAAATACAGAATAGTTACAGATGTGTAAAATTCTGGGCATGAATGTACAGGACAGATTGACACATCCAATGTGTGCCTTAGAGGAACTGTTGCTGTTTTTTTTTTTTTTTTAATGTTGCTTACTAGGACAATTCTAGTTCCATTTCCTGGGCTGGTTATTTATTAGTGTTCTGCAGACTGTGTCTTTGAGTTGAAAACATTACATTGGAAATGGAGATAATATAAAGAGTTTAATACTTACTGTTATGCTATCTCTTTTTATTAATATTTTCATTAGAAATATTCATATTATATGTTTATCATATTTTCTTAATGCTCTACAATGAATATGTATGACTTTTTAATCAGGAAAAATACCTATTAGATGAGGCAAATACTGAAAATGAAAGCATTAAAATAGCTGTCATATTTGGGTAATTTAAAAAATGACTAGTACAAAGTGAAGTCAATTTAGTGATTATCCATAATTTATGTTTCAAATATTTATGCTGTATGCCTGAGTATATAGACTTTCAGACATGTAGACTGTTATCATTGAAAAGTTCTATATTTTTTATTCAGTGAAATATGATGGGACTAATTACAAATCTTTTAAAAGCTGCAGAATAATAATAATAATAATAATAAAGACTAAATGAATAAGAGTCTAAACAAATGAATGAATAATGCATTCAGGTTATAAATACCAGAAAGCCATGTTCCAAATAATTGAATGGATTTAGGTTCTCCTCGTGGCTGAACTCAGTGACTCGGAAGGGAGAGATACCCTCCATTCCCATAGAGGCATCTCCATAAAGCCACCGTGCTTTCCTTCTTGAAGTCTGGGGAGGAGTTGCATCTCTGGCGTGCCACACAACCTTCAGTGCACTTTATGGCACGTGGCAGAGTTTAAAAGTCATTAATTTAGACCCATAGATTTACAGCATTTTAAGGCCAAACATGTGCTGAAGTGATTATTTAACCAAACACCTTCCATCTATTGGATCAAAGATCAGAAGGATAACTGCTAAGAATATGTCCCTAGTTCACAGAAAGATTTAACACTGGAGCTGTGGATAGAAGTCTGGAGTATTCTTGCTCAGCTCTTGGTCCCTACATGACACCAAGACTTTTTCTTAAGGACATGCAGGTACACAGTGGCAAGATGAACATATGTACACTTTTAAATTTTTGATTGAAGAGTGCTAATTTAATCAATACGATGTTTAGTCAAGGAAATGAACCAGAGAAGAAAACTAAAGTATCTGGTGAGGAATCAACAGGCCTGGTTGTGTATGTGTAAACAAATCTTTTACTTATATTAATCTGCTACGACCTTCATTTTGTGTTTTGTAGTTAAAACCCATGAGTGAAATTGACATAGTTAATGTAAACATCATAAAAGGAAAAATAATGAGAAAATGGTAATAATAATGAGAACTGCAGAATCTCTTGTCAGGTAACAATTATGTTTAAACCTCTATACTGAGAGACTTGACCAAAGTCTGGACTGGATTCTAGAAGCTTCAAACCCTGCTCCTAAGATGACCCTGGGTCCCCCTAAAATGCCTGCCTGAGGAAGTTCAGTGTTACCGGAAACACTTACTCTTTGTTCCAGCTGAAACCTCCTGGAACCTGAACCCTTTCATGAAAGAGTCACTTTAGAAATCTGGTCATTTTAAATTCTTTTCTTGTCTTTTTTTTAAAATATTTTATTTATTTATTTTTAGAGAGGAAAGGGAGGGAGATAGAGAGAGAGAAACATCAATGCACGGTTGCTGGGGGTTATAGCCTGCAACCTAGGCATGTACCCTGGCTGGGAATCGAACCTGCGACGCTATGGTTCGCAGCCCGCGCTCAATCCACTGAGCTACGCCAGCCAGGGCTTTTCTTGTCTTTTGAGATGTGAATCTACCACCAAAAACTGTTTTCCCAAGGACCTGAGAGCAGGCACCTTGAAATGCAAGCACTCAGGGAGATAACTTCCAGGTTCTCGAAGTCCCCGGGCGGGGGGGGGGGAGATAAGGGCCTAACTTCGAAGTGTTCCTCTCTTCAGCTTCCGCCACTGGCTCCCATCATGAGGAGAAAATTTACTTCTCCTCTGGATAAGCAGCAAGCAGTCAACGAACGTAGGTGGCCTAGAGCATGGACTAACCCCTTTAACAACAATCAGAGCCTCCTTGCTAACAAGTGCCAGCCTTCACCTTTTGCTTCACAGATTTGAGTTCAGTTCACACTGGACTCTCTTTTCTAGTGTAACCCTTTTGCTGGATGAAACCTGCTGGTACTACTTAAGTGTCCTTTTTTGGTTATCATTGACAATATATTGCTATGCGGCCAGAGGTGACAGCTCAAACTCAGAGCATGGAGGATTGAGTGAGGCCATTCCATTGCAACTAATCCAGAGTCAGCATCAGGCCTACACTGTCATAGGATGCCATTCACACAAACTCCAACTCATATTCTCTTCTGAGATTAAACATTTCAAACATGAAAGTTTAATTGCTAAATGGCTTCAGTGTAGATAGAGGCCACTATTGTCCATGCTGAAGATGAAAGCATAGAAGGATTGACTCTTCAATCCTGTCCCACTAGTTTTCTGAGGAATTGGATTCTCCCTAACTTAAAACAAGTAGCTCATGCTCTATCTTCAATATCCAGGTGGATTTAATGTGACATCTTTGTTATAAATTATGGGAGGCCAGGAAACTATACATAGCTAGAGTATATGAGTGTTACAACACTCAAATTTGAAGTAATAAACAATTCTGATTATAGGCAGTTGATGTTGAGCTTTTTTATTGTTATTCAAGAAATTTTGTCTCCATTTTCTCCCTCCACCGCCCCACACCCCAGCCATCCCCACCTCCCACCCTCAATCCTTGCCCTCTTTGGCTTTGTCTATGTGTCCTTTATATACATTTTCTGATTATCCTTCCCTGCTTCACCCCTTTGTCCCCTCTCACCTCCCCTCTAGTTACTATCAGTTTGTTCTTAATTTCAATGTCTCTGATTATATTTTCCTTGCTTGCTTGTTTTGTTGATTAGGTTCTACTCATAGATGAGACTATATGGTATTTGTCTTCCATCATCTGGTTTACTTCGCTTAGCATAATGCTCTCCAGATCCATTCATGCTGTCATGAAGGGTAGGAGCTCCTTCTTTCTGCTGTGTAGTATTCCATTGTGTAAAGGTACCACAGTTTTTTGCTCCACTCGTTTACTGATGGACACTTAGGCTGTTTCTAGCACTTGGCTAGTGTAAGTTGTGCTGCTATGAACATTGGGGTGCATAGGCTCTTTTGAATTGATGTTTCAGTATTCCTAGATTATAATCCCAAGAGTAGAATTGCCAAGTCAAAAGGCAGTTCCATTTTTAGTTTTTTGAGGAAGTTCCACACTGTTTCCCACAGTGGCACATCAGTCTGCATTCCCACCAACAATGAACTAGAGTTCCCTTTTCTCCACAACCTCTCCAGCACTTGTTGTTTGTTGACTTATGATGGCCATTCTGATCAGTGTGAAGTGGTATCTCATTGTGGCTTTAATTTGCATCTCTCTGATGACTAGTGATGCTGAGCATCCTTTCATATGTCTCTGGCCCTCTGTATGTCCTCCTTGGAGAAGTGTCTGTTCAGGTCCTTTGCCCATTTTTTAGTTGGATTGTTTGTCTTCCTGGAGTGGAGTCATGTGAGTTCTTTGCATATTTTGGAGATCAAACCCTTGTCAAAGGTATCATTAGCAAATATATTTTCCCATATGGCTTGTCCCGTTTTCATTTTGCTGATGTTTTGAACTTTAAATAGCTACAATTTAATATAACAATTTTATCATATGCTTGAAAAATACTGCTTGGGATCATTGGTTTGCTTATAGGCCTATTAAATTCTATAACCTCTCTTTAGAATGTTTATGGAACTGTTTTTAAATTAAGGATTGAAGTGACTTATTTGAAACATTTTTTGTATCTGAATTGTTTATAAATTCAGCTTCATATATAGTGTATTTGAGGAACTAATATGTTACTTTATTTTATTTTAATAATCAAATTACAGGAGTTTTTTTAACTTTTAGCAATCTTTTTTTTTAAGATTTTATTTATTTATTTTTAGAGAGGGAAGGAAGGGAGATAGAGAAAGAGAGAAAGAAACATCAATGTGTGGTTGCTGGGGGTTATGGCCTGCAACCCAGGAATGTACCCTGGCTGGGAATCGAACCTGGGACACTTTGGTTCCCAGCCCACGCTCAATCCACTGAGCTACACCAGCCAGGGCAGGAGTTTTATTTTTATTGCAGGGGGTTTTCAGAAGTACGTGGGAACTCTGATGATACCAAATACTAAAAAAATAAGTGTCTCGTACAATATGAAAAATTTGAACTTGTCAAATATAAAGCCAATAACAACAAATAGTAATTTAATTTGTTTAATAAGATCCAAAATAAAAACAAATTTTAGACATTATTTAAGCTTTCAGTCTCTCCATTTTTGCTGGGATTTAGCTTACACATATGTATTTTTCCAACAGTTAGGAACAAGAAATTGTGAGCTTTGTAAACATTTACTTTAATTTTCATTTGAAAGGAATAAGTGTTGAACTCTAAAGTATCAGGAAACCCATTATCAGAAGAAAGATTGTGCCGAGATTTATAAGAGAGACCATGTGACCAAACATAAAAAGGAGACAATCTACTTGATAATTTCCAAATGAAAGTCCTAGATATAAATGTGGCCTTGGCATCTATATTAAACATCAACCAAACTGATATTCTGACTCTCACAGCAATTTCATACTAATTCATGGGAAGTATTTATTAAGTGCTTATGATATTTGAGGTCTTGTGCTTCATACAAATTCTGAAAAGATGCTATTAAAGAAGCTAAAACCTTTGCACAAATAACTAGGATGAGGGACATTGTGTGAATAGTTTATTTTTATTTCAAGTCCATCCATTTTTCTTTCTCCCTTGTAGAACATTCAGAAAAGTTGAAAAAAAATTGGGAAAGTATCAGAACTTTGGTGAGCCAGTTGAGTAGATGGTTATTCTTAGCTATGGGAAGTGGTCTGTTTTTAATTTATATATATTTATATATAATATATATTATATATTATATTATATAATATATATAATTTATATATATTTATATACTTAGTGTATATATATAATACACTAAGTAATAATTATGCTATTTATTTATTTATACACACTTAATGTATCTAACAAAGCATGCCATGCAAAGATTATAGGTCATACAAATTGAGGAAAGAAATGCAGTAACATATATATTCATCTTGCCCAGTAAAAACCCAATGACATTTGACAGCTCAATGGTAGTGTTTAGGTGTAAAGCTTTTTAAAACTTTGATGAAAAAAAGGTAAAGAAAAAACTATGAAAAATACCATGCAGCAAGCAGAGAAGTCAAGAAAATGGCATTCTGTCTATTGTGTCATAAGATCAAATCTTATTGCTGGATCTTACCTTACCCTCATGTTGAGTATCACATTCCATAGAGTCAAACCAATGTCCTTTCACTGACAATTTGTTATAACAAACATTTTCATTAGTCAAGTATTTCCTTTTAACAAAAATCCACAAACAGCTTTATTTTAAAACATTGTTTTTAAAAACCAAAAGGATTTAGCATATTCTTCAACAGGCTAAGTGGTGAGAATGAAGGAAATCATTCTGATCACCCCAGTTTTTGCTCTCAAAGAGCTTATACCCCAATTTGGCCAGGAAGAAAGGCACGTTTACAGTTAGCTTGAAGCATCAAAAATTAAATACACTAGCTATATTCAATAAAAAGTAAATGACTTGCCTTAAAATCCTTCATTCTGCAAATGCTTCGTGACCATGTTCGCATTCAGTTTTTAATAGTGACTCTTAAATTCAGTGTGCTAGTGTACATAAAAATAACTTTTGAATTATGCAGACATAAGTCTAAATCAATCCCTGCAACATAATGGTATCTAGCCCTTTCCCGTCTTTGTTTCTTAATAAAAAAAAAACAACTAAATAAATATCATTCTTTCAGAGTTGCTGTAAGAATCATGCATAAAATTTACATGAGGTTTGGAGGACATTAGAACTCAAAATTTAGTGGGTATTTTTCCGGTGTTATATTTCTGTGGTATCAAATGCATGTTGTTAATAGATATAGAAGTAGAACTTAAATTAGAAAATAAAAAATGACAGATATCATTTCTAAAACCTAATCACATAGTAAGACTAATTACTCAAGATTTGAGTGTTTGACATAACTAGGGTAAAACAATGACAATAAAATTAGTTAGACAGAGGAAAGAAAAAAATGCTTTACTCAAGGGATTCTCAACAATTTCTTTACTCCTTAAAGATTCAAATATAAATTCATAGGAGTCCACAATATAAAGGTAGAAATGACTTCAGAAACTACATAATCCAAATCTCTTGTCTTACAGCTGATAAATCCAAGGTCAAGAGCTCTTGGGTTAATTGCTCTAGTCAACACAGTGCGTGAATGGAAGTCTTGCAAGTTTCCTCTCTGCCCAGACCTCTCGTAAGACAACAAACCACCTTCACTTGCAAAACTGCATTCAAACACAGATGTACAACATAAACCAGAAAAGACAAAAAAGAGAAAATGCTACAAAAAGCCTAAATAAGAAGTTTAAAAAATACAGGTAAAACATAGGTAATTATAAACTCTATATTGTTCTATTTATCTTCCCCACACCTTTGAAATATAATTTGCCTAATATTCATCCTAATTATTTGATTAAGACCATCTATTTTTAAGATATTGTTTACTCATTTACTAATGTGATATTTTTCAGACCACTTATTTAGTAACTACTGTTATTTATGTTTAACATAATCAAAGAACTATTATTCCCTGCTGACAAAAATCTCTGAATTACCAGTGATAACTGGTCTCTTTGCGGCAGCCTTACAACAATGATTTGCCATACACGTATCCATATTAGCAATTAAGTACTCATGAAAATTGGGCACTTCTTCGTTAAGGAGATACTGTACTCAAAATTTATAACTGATTCAAAATATCTGTAACATTGTGATCTATGGTAAATAATGAAATTTGCGTCCATGCAAAGTTAAAATAGCATCTAAATTTAAATATTAAATAATCCCCTTTTATTATCACATTGCTTTACAATTAATGTAACAATGAGATATTGTCATCAGTGTATTTAATATATTTAAATTTCTATAGGTTGGAAAATATTTTAAAAACATATGTGTGTATTTGATATAAACTTTTAAAACTATTACTAGATCAATTTTTTTTTTTTTTTAGTTTTTAGGGCAGTTTTAGGTTCAGAACAAATTGCATTGAAAGTACAGAGATTTCCCATATACCCCCTGTCTCCACCTGGGGACATAGCTTCTCCCATTACAAACATCTTTCAGGAGAGTGATACATTTATTATAATCGAAGAACCTGCATAGACACATTGCTACCATGTAACATTCATAGTTTATGGTCAAGTTTCCTCTTGGTGGTGGTGTTCCATTGGTTTGGACAAATGTATAATGGCATTTATCCACCTTTATAATATCAAGGAGAATATTTTCCCTCCTCCAAAAATCCTCTGTGTTCCATTTATCCATTCCTCTCTTGCCCCTAACTGGGGGCAAGCACTGATCTTTACCTTGTCTCCCTATTTTTACCTTTTCTAAAATGTTATAAACAGTCATGTGACCCATAACAATGTTTTCATCAATGATTAACCTCAGATACAATGGTGGTCATATAAGATTATGATGGAACTGAACATCTCCTGTAGCCCAGTGAGTTGTAGCTCCGAAGCCATCACACTGTCATAAACGTTATTCCACGCTTGCAGTGATGCTGGTGCAAACAAATTACTGTGCCTAACTCATACCAAACTATAGTACATACAATTATGGACAATACATAATACTTGATAATGATAATAAATGATTGTTATTTATGTATTAACTATACAATATATTTTATCATTGTTTTAGATTGTATTCCTTCTAGTTATTAAAAAAATGTTTGCTTAAAAACAGTAATATATTTCCACCAGTACCAACAGGATGCCATGTGACCCCATCAGCAGCCTCATACCTCTTGTGCTTACTGCATTTGTTGATTAAGTTATTAAACTCATACTGGATTTAATCTGGTGTTGTTTTGTATAGTAACATCCAACCTGCAACTCACAGCATGATGACTATGCATGCAACCCAACATAAAATCATACATTTACTTAAAACCTTTTCTTTGATCACCAGTTTTCATTAGTGTTTGTGTGTTTAACATGTGGCCCAGGATAACTCTCCTTCCAGTGTGGCCCAGAGACACCAAAAGGTTGAAGACCCCAGCATCCAGACTTGTAATGTGGAAGCAGTATGCTATTTCATGTAGTAAGCTCTGTCACCCAGGTTTGTGCAAGTGTACTCTATGAAGCTGGTGTAATGACAAAATCACCTAAGGACACATACTCAGTTGGTACCCCCATTGTTAACTGGCACATGGCTGTCATTGGAATGATATAGTATATGGCATTTCAAACTGGCATTTTCCCTTCCTAATATATGTTTATATTTCCTCCATGTCTTTCTATGGTTTGATTACTCATGTCTTCTTAGTGCTGAATAATATTCCATTGTTTGGACGTACTATGGTTTACTTATCCACTCACTACTGAAGCCATCTTGGTTGCTTCCAAGTTCTGGCAATCATGAATCAAGCTGCTATAAATATCCATGGCAAGTTTTCGTGTGAACATACATTCTCAGCTCCTTTGGGTACCAAGAAGTGTGATTTCTGGATCATATGGTAAGATATGTTTAGTTTCATAATAACATTTTAAATAAAATAATTTTAGCTTATAAAATGAGTCAAAATAGTATCTTTTAGAAGATAATATGTTTTTTCCTTTTTATGTTCTATATAATTGAAAACTGGTAACATAATATACCATAAGATTTCTGCTCTCTAGAGATCGTGGACTTTTTTGTTGATAAAAAAAGCACTTGATCTCCTCTCAACCTCAGGCTGACAACAAAATTGTCTAGCATCAAACTGGAAGTCATTCTTTTCCTCTGATGTAAAGTGTTTGAATGATATCATGTATTAAATAATATTTAGTAAAATATCCTAAAGATAGTATATTTTCACCAGATCTAACTGAAATTTATAAATCAAATATATATGCACATATATTTAACCCAGAGCACATCAGACAACAATCTATTCTAGCTGAATTTAACAACCCCCTTAATTTTCTTTCTTTTTTTTTAAAGAGTTTATTTATTTATTTTTTGAGAGAGGGGAAGGGAGGGAGAAAGAAAGAGAGAAACATCAATGTGTGGTTGCTTCTTATGTGGCCCCCACTGGGGACCTGGCCTGCAACCCAGGCATGTGCCCTGACTGGGAATCGAATGGTGACCCTTTTGTTTGCCGGCTGGGGCTCAATCCACTGAGCCACACCAGCTAGGGCACCCCCTTAATGTTCAAGAGCGAATGTTCACTTAGCTTAGTTGATCTGTGACTTACATGGGTGTTCCCCTAGTCATTTGCATTCTGTATGTGCCCCACGCTAGGCTCTTTCAAAAGAATATAACCAGAAACTGCAAAAGTCATGGTGTAAGTTAAAGTCCGATAAGCAATATTCATAAAAAATGAACTGAGGGTTATGTAATGCATCCACTCCTACGATTTTCTAGTTTTTATTGCATGATCTAAGTGGACCTCCAGAGAATTATATTGTTTGTTAGGCTATGTTTTGCATCTTCATCAAATCTGAATTACTTAAATAAATTTCCTTTTAACAACAGTCATCCTCTTCCTGATAGAAAGCTGTTAAAATATCTGTAAAACTAAAACTACATTTGTTTTATCATTGTTGTTAAAGATATTGGCATATATATATATATATATATACACACACACACACATGATTTATAAAGAATATCTCTCTCAGAATTCAGTAATAGAAAAAACATTGTGTTCCCAAGAAGCTAGAATTAACTGGTTAGTGCCAAGTATTGTCTGCATAAAACAGTTTACTTTTCATATTTTGCTTCAGTATTCAGTAAGCTAATATTCAGCTCAAAAATAGGTTGTTCAGTACCAGATAACATAAGCTTCTATTGAATCTCTCCTGATTCATATAATTTACAAATCAATTTGTGCTTTCAGTTTGCCTTAATACTATTTTTCAGCTCTAAAATAATTATATTTAAGTGTGATTTTGTAAACCATTTTGATGTTTGCTTTATTCAAGGCAAAATGCTGTGATCAAAATGTGCTCTCCTATTTAGTGTTCACAGATATATTTTAAAACAGAAACAATCACTTATTTTACTTTATCATCTCAGTACATGCTCAGTGATAACTTCGACAGAACTGTTAAAAATTGCAAAATTTTTGAATGTTTATCAAATGCTTTTTCCAAAAAAATAGTGCTTATATATTAGTCAGCAAATTAATCTCATGCCCATGTACACAAAAAGTTGAATTTACAGAGTCTGGAAAGTACCTATACTTCAAATATTTCTTCATAT
Source organism: Phyllostomus discolor (assembly GCF_004126475.2). Taxonomy (NCBI): domain Eukaryota; kingdom Metazoa; phylum Chordata; class Mammalia; order Chiroptera; family Phyllostomidae; genus Phyllostomus; species Phyllostomus discolor. The sequence continues at coordinate 19,622,877 of NC_040903.2, forward strand.
GTATATCCAAATTGATAAGCTAAATTAACTATTTTCAGTTTATTTTAGAATGAGGTTGAAGGGTAATAATTGTCATATTTGAAAATATTACAAAACAACACAAAGCAATTCAATGGCCCGTCTGTATTATGAAATTCCTATTACATACATCTTTACCTCAGAGAGATCCATGATGTGTCACATGTCTGACACAATGTTTTCAACAATCAACTAACCTGCTTCTTTATATTTTGTAATGCGGTAACTTTTACTCAGTTGATAAAATGTATATTTAATATTTGATAATCATCTTAACTTTCTGGTTTCATATAATCAAACAATATATACAATCACAAAAAATAGGATGTTGGCTTTATCATAAAGGATAAACAGAAGGTAAATATGAAACATCATGGCAGAATACTTGGCCAGTGGGCAGAATTTAATAAATAATATTAAATTAAATCAAATTAAATTAAAAGATGTGATATGATATATGTATGGCATTTAAAATTTACTATTTGGAAAGAGAGAACAATTTAGATATACTTCAAAAGCAGTCTATTTAGATCATGTTTGAAAAGATAATTTCAAAGTTTTGGGGAGACTTATTTGTAAGTAGTCCTTTAATATAAGTCTCTAATTATTTTTCAAATAGTTAAAGTGTTAATTATAAAGAGGTCATTTAGTTTGTGTAGAACAGCAGTCAAGGGGTACATATAGTTAAAAATAGCTTGGCCAACTTAAGTAAAACCCTAATGCCTGGGGATGCGTTCTCTTAAGCCAAATTCAAAGAGTTTCTATTGAAAGTTTGACTGCGCCTAGGGAATGAGAAAAGTAAAATTTAAAATTTTATTCAAAGATGAATTTGTCACAGGCAAATATATTAAGTGACAATAGTTAGAAACTTACAGATTAAAAAAAACACACTTTAATTAGAATCTGAAGGCTTGTGGCTTGAATCTTGTCTGTGACTGTGGTGTCTGACCAAACTACTTACAACTAATAATGTTTGGATTGAGATTATTGTCACAATATTAGCATCAAATGGGACAATATATCAGAGCACAGTCTTTCATGTTTATATTCTTATATACATACCATAATTAGTTTTATGCCGGTGAAAAATATGTAAATGAGAATTAAAAAAAATAGTTTCTTTTAGGGACCATATTAGTAGAATAATGGACTATATAAAAGAAAAAGAAGATGGAATAATATTAGCAAATTTATTCCATGATATAAAATAAAAATCTATATTTAATATAATTTTTCAGTTACCCTTAAATATTAAATATAATATAATCTGAGTTCAAGATGGTATAAGAAAACACATGAGATTCTTATTTTCATCAATATGGTGAGGAAGTTACTATGGTTTGGCCATAATTGAAGATTTATAGAAAGTAGTTTCTTAGAAAAAAAGAAAGAATAATTAGACAGCCCTGCTGAGAATGCAGAGTAATTTGGGGGTCAGGCTGTATCCTGTAACTCCTTTACTCATTCTTAATTGGGGTTGGCTTCCTCATGCAGATTTCCATGAGTCACCTTTATTACTTTTCCCAGTAATGTTGGTTTCGTTGAAAATAACATAGCCACCACCAAACTTAAATACTTTTTCCTCTGGTTAGTCTTTCAGCATTTCATAAGTTCCTAAAAAAATATGGGATACTGTGGCTGTGATGAAGGAAGCTTTGAGAAATGGGGCGTGGTGGGGGCCGGGGATGGAGGCATGCTCAGAGAGGGGGGGTTAAAATGAACGCCCTTTACAATCCACTGCTGCTTTTACCACTCTGTCTTAGTGGATTGACAAGGTAAGCAGAAGAGGACTACTAATTTTATAATAGGTTAGTATACAATTATAGAAACGTCATTGTATAAAAGGTAGAAATGCTGTGAAAATAATTGCAAAGGTTGCACTTCATGCTTAATTTCAAAAGCATATAATTATCATAATCTGTGAATTTAAAATCTTATGTAATAAATCTATTGTAAAAAAGAAAATACCTTTTAAAGATTACAAACATATATTACATGTATATACATATATTGATATATGTGTATGAATATCTCACAAAAGAGAGAAAATTATAGTCTTAAAGTGGTGAATCTAGCAACATATATAAAATGGTGATGATCACTTTTTAAGAACTATCATAGAAATTAAAATAACAGTGCTTATCAATCCAGCAAAGACTATAATTTGCTCCGGTAAAATAGTTTCATAGATTTTAACCATATTTATCTGACTATAATATGCAAGGACAAGGAAATATGTTTTGTTACATAAATAGTAACAAAGATTAAAAAGTGTAAAATCAGCCCTGGCTGGCATAGCTTAGTGGATTGAGTGCGGGCTGGGAACCAAAGTGTCCCAGGTTCGATTCCCAGCCAGGGTACATTCCTGGGTTGCAGGCCATAACCCCCAGCAACCGCACATTGATGTTTCTCTCTCTCTCTCTCTCTCCTCTCTCTCTCTCTCTCTCTCTCTCTCTCCCCCTTCCCTCTCTAAAAATAAATAAATAAAAATCTTCAACAAAAAAAGTGTAAAATCATTAGACAGAGCAAAACATATCTAATTACGGAAAATACGAAAGAAGAAATGTCGGGGCAAGTGCTGCCTCTAACAGGCCAAGTGAGCGCTCTCATTGCACCATCAAACCATCACAGGATCTATTTAACGGGCCAAATTTACTTTGTAGGAATGTTGGAGCCTCCTTTTCTCTTTTCAGTGGATTAACAAATCAGGTAATTGCTTGCTGGTTTGTTTCACTTTGCTTGTATAGACAAAAGATATGCAAATATGAAGCCTCCATGTAAAACAGCAAAGGGAATCATATCCGTGGTCAAATACTTGCTATACATTTAGTAGCAGAATATTAGCATAAGCATTAATTCAGGGACAAAATACATATTTTGCCACATAAGAAATAAAAGCATAATAATGCTAAATATCAAGAGGATGCTAAATACTGAAAAAGAATATGTGTATTTGGAACAATTATTTAAACGCATAAACCAGATGCCAGAGATAAATGGTATGTTTTCCCAGTGACATTGACATTTAAACAATGAATATGCCGTATTTTGGGTACAATCACAGTATGTTTTGTTTGCATAGAAAGCTGCTGTTGGCAGCAGCACTACTCCCTTGAAGATGCCTCTGGGTAGCGGACTGAAATGCCTGAAGTGCCCCAGGTCCAGGCTTCCTGAAGCAGCCGGCAGAAGAGCCCTTCAGGCCCTTCTACATTCTCAAAACCCAGCATTTCCCAACTTACTCTTCTTTCTGATGCTCCGCATACACAAAAGTGAAATGAAACAGTTCATGTTCATTTGAGGGCTATTTATACTCCATCTTCCTTTTCCAATCTAAGCACACACACACATCTAAACATAGGTATAGCTATTTAGAGTCATAACTATAACTATATGTGTATAATTGTGTATAGTAATAGGTTAATTATAGTTATGGTCATATGGTATGAATTATAGTGAACAAACCTCCTAAATTTTGTTTTACCAAAATTTCTCAAACTTCCTTTGCTGGCATATATTTTTTTTCTGCTATCCCAAACATGTACCTAGAGCTTTAGTAAATGTTCAAGTAAACGTCAATGACACCTGACGAATCCTTCAATATTGATGGAAATATCTTACTTTAGTCCAGAATCAACCAAAACGGCCCTGCTTAGAGGGAAATCACCCTGAGAGACTGGAGTGGTGTCAGGAACACATCAGGGAAACTCAGGGCACTTTAGCAGCTTAGAGGTCACATCCTGCTCCTTAAATCCTAGAACTCTGTGCATATGGCTGCTCGATAAGCTTGATTAATTTAGAGTGATTTAATATAAAATAATAAATATAATTAATCTCCTGCATTTGTGCAGAAGCTATGTTGAAGAATGTATCCTTCACCAGAGACCTTATGTGTCCTAAAATACATACATTTGATTAACATGACAAACTAAAAAATCTTAGAAGATTGTTTGATTTCATTCTTACATAAGACCTACAGTTAATATGTTGCATTTTAACTACAATTTATTTAAAAAGTATAGTATTTACATAAAGAGATAATCTTCTGAAGTGCTTATTTAGTCCACTCATCTTTCAACTAGAATCTGATGCTCTGTAGGTTGCCTGGCATTAACAGCCACAGTGAGAATGCACCCGGTCTCATGCAGTTAACTATCAGAATGACACTCTGATTGTACAGGCAAAAAATAACACTATTCAACTTCATTGGTACTTCTATAGTTTTGGAAAATAAGCCTGTGTGTTTGATCTTTTCATGGAAATAGTTTCCCCAACAATCGCAGAATTTAAAGAGTTGACTAGTTATGAATCCTTAAGCCTAAATATGTCTATGACATCTTTCGGGGGACATAATTCCTTTCCCTGATTATTAATGTCTTTTCTTGAAAAACAGATGCTTAATTTTAGATTTAAGCATTTAGTTCATAAACATACTTTATATATATAATACCTATAAGTGTAATAGTTCTTATTGACAGGAGGTTTTCCTTGCATTTCAGTGTGTATTCTTCTCCTGACTAAACTGAATAGATGTTGATGAATAAAGAATCCAAAGATTGGGTTTCAGGGCAACTGAGATCAATCTCATTACACAATATTGTTATGAAAGCTGCTAGGTTTTTATAGGGCAATTCGTATATATGACATGCAGTAGGCAAAAGGTTAACTACATATTGTCAATATAAAAATATAAAATTATTTAAAATTAAAATAGATTCATGAGATAATATGTGCTGTTTTAAATTTTAAAAAAAAAAGAAAGTCAAATTTACAGGTAATGTGTGCTTTCATTTAATTCATTTTACCATATTGAACTTCCAAAATGGAATAAATGGTATTTCTAGCACATTGAAAGTGAAACATTAACTCTATCACAGCATTCTTGCTGGCTATTAACTGTCACTGCTTCCACTGTGTACTCAGTTCTGCAGGATCTGAAATTATCGTGGCTATTATCACAACATGATTATAATAGAATATAATAATTTTTTAAATTAGAAGCAATTTTAACAGAGCTTTAAAAATATTTATTTGTAAGAATCTGTATCCACTATCTTGTCAATCCTGAATATCGATGGAATTACTTAGGAGAACAATTTCTTGGAGATCAAAAAGAGCTTGTCACCATAAATTGTGCAGATTACCTATTTATATCGGATAGATTTAAATTCATCAGTTCATACACAAATCAGTTTGATTTTTACTTTAATTTTTTGACAGTTTGAATCTGTAATGGCATCTCCATAAAATAAAATGTGTTTTGAATAAACAAAATATTAAGGGGACCTTACTTTTGGAATTGATGTTTTTTAGATAAAATGAAGGCATTTACACGTAAAAGTAGTCTTGTTGTGGATAGACATTTTGATCTATTTTTCTCTTATGTTGCATTTAAGCCACTGCATCACACCTGTCTTTAGCACCTGGTACAGGTTTCTTTGTAAAACATAACTACCTATCATTTTTAAACAAGAAAAAGAAATGATTTATTAAGCACGATGCAGTTGTAGTCTGTATCTAGATTCATCATAAAATTATAGGTATGCCAATATAAATTTCATGTTGTAAGCAGAAAGGTTTAAATATCACAAGCTATTTTCTTGATGTTAAGAAAGAGTAGCTATGCAGGTGTGGTGATACTTTCATTTAATGTTTTTGCAGAGGTAATTAATGGTTTATCAAATTATAACAAAATTTAATCACATGTTAGATCATAAGAGCTAATCAAAATCTTTCCTCAAGAAAGTTCATTAAAGTCAGTATGAATGAAGGAGTGTTCAAACCCGAGTTTTGTTGGGTGGGCCAAAACGATCACCATTTTTTCTTAGGTTCACCAGGCTCTTCTCCATTCTTGCTGGCATTTGATTATGAGTCTCTTATATGCTAAATCAATGTGCAAGTTAATTCCTGTAGGCAAACCAATCAGCTACTTCTTTCATGTGACAGAGTTTATTTTCAGTCTAAATATGTACCTTTTTGTTCTCCCTGAAAAGTATAATGAAAATGCAGTATTCTGTGTTTGGCCTAATACTTCCAATGTATGTCCTTATAGAAGGGAATGCATTACCAGAGGTTTAAAAGGATTAGACTCACAGGCAGGTCAATTGGATTCAATCCCACGAAAGCTCTCCATGTGCAGGATATTTCATGTATCATGTAGCAGATTTTTGACTAATTTGTGTTGAATGAAAAGACTAGGTAACTAAAATGTAGTACAATTTTAAAAGCTGTCTGTGTACACTTGTCTATTCAGAGCAATATGGCAAAACTCAGTTAATTTATCAGAGTTTCTATTACTTGGTATATAAATATATGCTTTTGGATATAGTGATTTATTTTACTAAATTTGTGAGTTTGTAGTTAAATGTTTACCTTCATGTGACTATACTTGTATAACAGCATAAGTAGGCATTACGAACCTACATAATGTGAGACTCTGGAATTAAAAGAGATAGAAGAAGAGATAAAAATCAATGACAATTTTTCCTTTGGAGGAATTTAGTAATGGTTGGAAATTTTAGTTGTATCTTCCACTCCAGAGAGTATCATTGGGAGCTCAGATTATTCCCCAAATGCAAAGTATATTTGAGTTCTACTCAGATCCTAGTTCTGGTCAGAGTTCCATCAACAATATGTCTGAGAGGGGGCAAGTGGATTTTCTTTGCATTTTCTTCCATTTTTACTTGAAAAAGTTATGTTGCATGAGTTCACAAATACTATGATGGAGACCAGTATTTCCAACAGCTTTAACTTATAAATGTAAGTCCTGAGAAATGTTCTGAAAAAATGCTTGTGTTTTTAGGAGACGGTGTATGCTATCCCACTTGAAGATTTAAATACACATTACTATACTAAGGGGTCATCGAAGTCATTCAATAAATCATTGAAATATACTTGGGAAATGCTGATGTAGATAAATACACAAAGAACAACATTTTGCTGTCAATATTAAGCTATAACTTTTATTAAGAAATTATTGGTTTTCATATTTTCAAAAGAAGATGTCCCATAAAGAGCTACCAATTTATAATCATTCAGATAGCAAAGTACCACCTTTAGACTATACGTATATTAAATAAAATTCTAATGGGCAGTGATACTTGACTTATCTGATTTACACCTGAACAGCTTGGAAACCTCCCATAATTAAGTAACTGTAACAGCCTGCAGACCTCTTGCATATAATAATAATAATAATAATAATAATAATAATAATAAACCCAGGGTACTATAGAAAAGCAAAATACTGTAAGCCTGTGAACTTCTTCCTATTTCTGTGATATGTGCACTGTTTATGAAAGTAAATTGCTTGTTTGAAGTGCTACTCTTGAAGCTGTCTGGCTCTCTATGGGGAAGTACTCCTATGAGTCCTCTTTCATTGGTACTGGTTGATCTTTAGCTCTGGGAATGAGATCTGCAAGGTTAAAAAGCTTTTCTTTCTAAGAGGAGAGTCAATCTGACTTGAGAATAGAGGGAGACCTTGTAGTAAGAACCACACCTAATGGAAATTACCTCTTTTAAAACCAACTCTGAATAGTATACCCAGGGCAGCTGCATTTCTGTAACTAGCTGGATAATGCTGTTCTTTATGTTTCAACTCCAAAGAACAATTACAAAGATAGCATCTAATAGGAGTTTGGAACCAGTTTGCAATCAGAAAGTTTAGTTTTCCCCCTGTTTTCAGTTTTGGTTAAGAAACAAAGATGCTGTTTATTTGGAATAGTCTATTTTAATTCAGGAAAATAATTTAGTTTAAATTGATAAATAATTTACCTGAATTTATTCTGCTATGATAAGAATACATACCATATTTTCTAATCATCATTTTAGTTGGTCATCAGAAACAAAATGATTTAATCAACTTTTATGACTTTAATAACACTGAAACAGTAATTTTTAAACTTACTGAAAAATCATTTTGAAAACTTGAAAGCTATGATTATTATTTCTAGGGAAAAAATGTACTTTTAACCCAAATACTGAATTACCCAAGGCCTAAGGTTAGGGAACAAAAGAAGAAGAAGAGAGAGGATGGCATTAAACCCTGCTCATCTGATTTTCTCTTTCTCATTTCATCCCTAGTAGATGAGAGATAGATAAATAGATACAGATATAGATACACAGGTAGATACATTCATATACAAGTATGTGCACATACATAATGTCCATACATACCGATTTTTCTAATATTTACAATACTAATTATAAATACATAGAAGAAAATGTCCCACCTCATCTGACTGCTCTGGGGCTTAAATGACAGAATTCAACACCCTCAGACAATCAGTATAAGTAAGTTTTTTTGAAATTAATAATTTAAAGTTTTTATTTATTTTATGTTTAGAGAGAGGGGGAAGGTAGGGAGAAAGAGAGGGAGAGAAGTATCAATGTGAGAGAGAAACATTAATCTGTTGTCTCTCACATGAGCCTTGACTGAGGATGGAACCCACAACCCAGGCACGTGCCCTGACCGGGAATCAAACCACCTTCGCTTTGCCAGACAACACACAACCAACTGAGCCAAACTGGCCAAGGCTGAAACTGATAGTTTTAACAGCAAAATTTTCTTCCACCTGACCATATTTCTTAGTATTTTTTAAAAAATTTATTATGTATATCGTATTTTATTCCACAAAGATAAGTTGTAGAACATACAAACTTGGAGAAAAAGAAAAAAGTTATCTTGAAGGGTTTCTTTAAAAATATACAAATCATCAGATACTACAGCTAGAAAATATTTACCAATTAAATCTTTGTACATTTCTACGGTTTATAAAAGGAAATTACTTGTTGAAGTGCTACTCTTGAAGCTGCCTGGTTCTCTATGGGGAAGTATTCCTGCGAGTCCTCTTTTATTGGAAGTAGCTGATCTTCGGCTGGAGAGATCTCGTTGGAAGTGGCCTCAGAGAAAGAGACAAAGGCAGGTCAAGACTTTTCTCATGGGAAGCACAATGGAAGAGATAGTGTTAAGGGTCTATCCATCAGATATTTTGAATAGTTAAGCGTCACCTTCAAATACCATCTGTGAGTAGTAACACATGTACTTTCATGTGTTAGATGACCTTACATGCTTCTATGCTTATTCTGTCTTTCATCAGCCTGCCCTTTTTTCCAACTATGGATTTCCACCGAATCAAATCCCACTGTCTATGGATCTCAGTTCTATTTATGACATTCTGTTAAGGCTTTTTTTTTTTTTGCCGAAGTCATAATTTTCAACTTCTTTTCTGAATCACTTTATAAAAATGTTTAAATCTCACATTTTACACTGAGGTGTATGTATTAGCATTTTAAAAAACAATTTCCCTGAGTATAAATCTTTTCTGTTCAACGACACTATAATGTTCAATAGAGACTATAAGCACAATTTACTTTATAGCAATGACTTTGGAAGTAAAATAAGGGATTCAAATCTGATTCTAGAACTCAGCGACTGCTATCAGCTTTGGAAACCTATGAAATCAAATTATCTATTCTATTATCTATATTGAGGTTTGAATTGGAAAAAAATAATAGTGCCAATTTTCTTTTACACAGTACATTTCTATTCAAATTTTTATATTTAATATGAACTTAAGTAGCTAGCAGAGCATTTCACAATACATTCGGATAGGAATTAGATCCATACTATAGAGGTGTATCAGGCTCCTTAGGGATTGTTTTATTTTGTTCCCTGTCATTTGTTGAATGGTAGTTCAAAATATCTTAGGTGATTTACAGGCAATAGATACCTCTTAAAAATGTAAAATATGAATCCAACATACTAAACAGCAAAAAAAGAAAAATAATAAGAAATTTGATGTAGACAGTCTATATAAATAACAATTCTTTCTAAAAATAATTTATTCATTGATGAGAGAGAGAAAGAGAGGGAAACACTGATTTGTTGTTCCACTTATTTATGCTTTCATTAATTGTTTCCCGTATGTGCCCTGATCAAACCCACAACCTTAGCGTTATCAGGACAACGCTCTCACCAACTGAGCCATAAGGCCAGGGTTAAAAATAACCTTACTTTAGAGGAAATCTAACACAAGAATTTCTTGGAAGAGAAAATAATAGATAAGAACATGGTATGGAATTAAGCCTCTCAGAGAGCTATTCAAATAACTTTAATGAGACGTTATCTTTAAATGATAATTTAAAACAACCTCCTGTGATAAATTCCAGTCTATGATCGAAATAAAGGTTCCTATTGTTTACAAACTAAATGCCTCAGATATTCATTAAACATACAAACTCAGTCACTCTCTCAAAAAATATAAACAAAGGTAAAATACTTCTTAGATAACTACAAACATGAAATATGGTGAGTGACAGTGCCAGAGATGACAGCTCCTTCTGTGGTGTCAGAGGTAATGTCTGGCTAATAACCACTGGCCCCATCTGTCATATTCCAAGAAAGTATCTCCTTTCAGACAACCTATAGTTATGTTTGTTCAACTAAAGTTATTTCCTCACACAAATACAATCATTTTTATCTGTTTTTTCCAGGTTTTTTTTGTTGACCATTCACATGTAGGTTGAGGATGTCCCTATTGCATTGTCAATTTCTGTCTCCAGGATCCCATCTTCTTAACCCACCTGTGTTCTTGACTCCGTCCCCTTACCTTCATTAGAAACTTCTCCATCACATATGCCCATTCCCTTTTCCTTCTCAGATCCTAACCAGCCGCATCCCTTGATTCATTCCTTTCAGCTTCAAAACACACTCTTCTCACCTATTAAAAAAGTCTACACTTGATTTTCCTTAAGTGTGTAGATGCCATGCCCCCCTTTCCTGTTCAATACGAGACTTCTCCAAATAGAGCAGAGTTTGTACTATCTACGATTTTTTTCTTTCACTCCATTTATTCATTATCCTTCTGAAATGAAGCTTTCTGTCATCATTCCAGTTTGTCTTAAAATAGTGCCAATCAGATCTTATTGCCAAGTTTATATATATTTCACAGCAGACATGATTTTCTTAAATAGTTGACCAATTTAATCTTAATCTTATTTTTTTCATTTGAGCATCACTAGTCTTCTAATTCTTTAAATTTTCTGTCACTTTGCAATCTCTAATATTGAATATTACCATTCCCAAATAGTCTTATTTTAATTCTACCATTATCTTACTTCTAAGTGAATCTTCACTCTTATAGCTATTTATATTAATTTTTTATTGTTTTAGTTCTATTATTTCCATAAGTCAGTCCTTTCTACACTTTCATCAGTTCTTTTTCCTAAAATGCAGTTTCTTACTTTAGTCATTTATAAAAATTTCTGTTTATAATTTAATAAGGATTCATTTGTTTAGTAAGTGATTAGAGTGATGAATATATTATTATGTTGGCATTACATTTTTCCTATAGTGTTCTTTCTTTTATACACTATAACAAATATTCTCCTTTAAAATTAATTGAAAATATCATTGTTTCATGAATATTTTCTTGATTTAATAGGGTTAAAATTATATTTTTTGACTTTGACGTTTAATATGAATTGCTACTGTTTGCATTTGTAACTTTTTAGTAATGAAATACCAAAATAGCTGACTACAGGAAGTCTTCACTTAAAGCCATTGACAGGTTCTTGGTAACTGCAACTTTAAGCTAAATGACATACAATGAAACCCATTTTATTATAGTCTAATTCGTAAGTGCTACATTCTACTGCATATTTCTGAACACAAAATCTCGTAAAACTTCCAAAAACCCAAAACACTCATATTAAACATTGAAATGAATGTGCTCTATAAATACATTTAAGAAAGGTTAATAAAAATGAGTAAGAGGGTTCTTTTCCGAGTGGCTGACTCCTGTTCAGCATCCCAGATAGCCAGAGCCCATCCTGGCATCTCAGGGCATGAAGCAGAACCCTCCCTGGAAACAACGCCCGAGGGGCCACTCACACCCACCTCCCCCACTCACTCACACTGGGGTGACACTGACAGGCCGGTTCACCTCACATGCACATCTTTGGAATGTGGCACGACACGGGAGTCTGTGGAGAAAACCCACACAGACATGTGAAGGACCTGTAGGGTCCACACAGACAATGGATCCTGCTGGGGATCAATATATTTCTCCTCATCAATGATACAATTAAAGTCCTTGAGCACAATGATGGTTTTTGTGAAACTGCTGTATATTGCACATTTTATCTGGTTAAACCGTACAAGCTATTAGCTGATAATGGCTCCCAGATCAGTTGATGGTAAACATGGTAAGTCAGTAATGAACTCTGTTCTTGCCTCACCAAGCTAGCATCAGCTATCTACCACAGATTGATACATTAAAATTAAGTGAAAAATAACTCTTAGGAATTTAATAAACTACCTTTTATAATTTCTATGTTTTTTTGTTATTTCCATTGTTGCCCTTATTACAAATGTTCCCATTCTCCCACCCCTTTGCCCGCCTCCACCCTGCCCAGCCCCTGTGCCCCTCTCCTCTGGCCGTCACCACGCTGTTGTCGGTCTAATATCTATGCTCTTTATTATCTTTAGAGACTGTTACATTAATTGCAGTAATGTATATGACATAAGGTATCTATTTAAAATTTATTTTTACTTTTAACATTTAATTTAAATTTTATTATATTACTTATGCTATTACAGTTGTCTTGATTTTTCCCTTTTGCCCCTGTCCACTCAGCATTCCCCATTCCTTCATACAATCTCCGCACCATTGTTCATGTCCATGGGTCACGTGTATAGATTCTTTGGCAAGATTTTTAATTAAGTTAGGTGAAAATGTTAAGGAATTTTTTTTTAGTTCAAGCAAGAAAATCCCTCTTTAGAGCACTCGTTCATTGCTTTTCCCTGAATCTCCCCCCCAACCTCCATTTATTCCATATTGCAGATCTTCATTCTATCCCAGGAAATGTGCAATGAGAAGGTAATTCACCCTTAATGAGATGCCAGGAAATGTGTAGCAGAAAGTATTACGGAGGAAACATGTCATTTCAAATAGGTACACCTACTTTCTAAATGGCTAAAGGTAGGGAACTTCTACCTCTCAGATCAACTAGAAAACATGCAAATTGCCTCTTTAAATTCTTTTCTTGTAAAATGGATAGTAAATGTCAGAATAACCTTGTACTTAGAGAAAAAAAATTATACAGGGATAAAGTGTAAAGTTTCAGAGCATCTCATTTCTAAACATTTAAAAGTACATCCAGGTGCACTTGCTTAAAAATACCAAATGATATTTAGCTGTTAATGATACATGGAGAACATTAATAATAGGAGGACAGATAATACATAGAACTAAATGTGATTAAAAGTTTTTCTTTTATAAATAAGAGTTAGATGTTTAGGAGAGATATGACCTTTGGATTACAAACCCGTTTCTACCATTCCTTAGCATCACTGGTGAAATAGTTAAACTCATAGAGACTCAGTTTTCTTAACTAGAAAATGTGCAGAACTGTCTTTCAGCATTGTGTGAGAATTCAGTGTTATATGCATGTAGGTCCTGGCAAACATTCAGTTATTATTATTTAGTCAATAGAAATGTCAAGAATAAGTATTTGCAAGTGAAAATACTTTTTAGAAAAAGTAATATGAGAATATTTCCAAACTGACAAAGGCAAGGATCATTATTGAATGCACACAGGCATGTGTATGGTGAGAAATGTGTGGCTAAAGTAACATTCTTGCCTTAAGATATTAGGAAAAAGTATGGGAGTCATAGGAGGCTATTGGCCAGCCTTCTTTTCCTTCTTTAAGGGTTCTACCACTTGACCAGAGACATGCTAGGGGAGGAAAAGAGGAAAAGGTCAGGGGAGGGTCTGAACTGCATGACTGATAATATGAAAGGTCAGGGGGTCGAAACCACATGACCAGCAATATGCAGGTGAGGAAGGTCACCTCAGGGGCAAAGGTCCTTGTCTTCCCAGTTTGTCCCATTGCTAGATTCCTGGGTGTTTCTGCCCTGGTGACCTTCCATACCTGGCCAATCATTCCTGCTCTGCTCATATCTAACTACAACCACTGTGCCAAAGTGCACCTTTGAAAGAGACTGCAGATTTTAAAGTAACTGGTTGTTAAATTAAGGAAAAATGAAATGCTGTTCAGTTTATCCAAAGCTTCTTTGAATGAAAAAGATTTTAACAGGAAAAGGATGCTTCACAAGGCAAGATTCACATGGTTTACAATATTCTTACAGAAATGGATTAAACTATAAACACAGACTTTCTTGTGGGTGTAGAGAGATGTATGTTATTTCATGAACTAGTATACTGGAGAATCTAGTATAATTATAAACTCACGTTAGCAAAGTAGTCTTGTCACATGCCTGCGTGGTTTTCCTGTATCCCTACCAACACAACCCCCAGTATAAATCACAAATATATGAACTGAAGAATTCCAGGAGCCAGTAAAAATCTAACAAATATGCCCCTACTGCATATGTTCACCCACTTTCTTCCACATTATGACCTATGACAGGCAAAACATTACAGAGTCCCCATGCCCTGGTTAAGGGGTCAGAAACGTGCAGACCTGAAAAATTCTTATTTTGCAAGTGAAGGGTAAGTGCAAGCCTGTTGTGGCACGTGTGTTGAAGTGAACAGTATGGTGCATGACTTTTCTATTACGCATGTGTACAATAAACTCCGGAAGCATTTTTCAGATCGTTCCTCAGATTTGGATGTGCCTTGGAAAGTGGGAACCAGTATCTGGGCTACTGGGTGTCCCTGGAAGACCTGAAGGGAAAAGGTAAGGTTCGGGAAGGGTTGGTGAAGCCTGCTGGGTGGTGGGTGATTAAAGGGGAAGGGACACTGGTTTTGAGGAGAGATGAGTCTACATAAAAGCACATGAAGGGAATGGACACTAGAAATGATGTGGGAGGGGGAACTCCTTACATAAAATTGCTGGAGAACAAGCAACAGTGGCTAAATTATCTACCAATCAAAATACTTATGCAAAGGAACATTTTCTTGTGCTCATGCCATAGAAAAGACAGCAATTCTACTTGTGCAGGTAAACAGAAATATACGTCTTATGAATGAGGTACAAACTAATTATTAGTATGGGAGTCATTAAATTCACAACTTCTGAAAAACTAACTTAAAAAGATGTCTATACCTAATCGGCTAATCTTTTACTATACCAGCATAGTGCTAACAAATTAACTTTGTACTATGAAAGACTCAGTATATTATAGCTTAGAAGGAAATAGCAAGAGACAGACACATTGTGGCTCACAAAAAAAAAGAAAAGAAAAAAGGCAATGCTGTGCATAGTGTTGGCACATTATAACTGGTAGCACAGTGCAACTTAGAATAAATTGATCGAATAGCTGGAAGTAATCTAATATAAACATTCAAACAATTTAGAAAACATCTTTGCAATTGCCATTACTTATGTAGGGACCAATGAGCTTCTCTACAGTTTATCAAATTATTGTTAATGGCCACAAATAAAAAATCATGTCGCTGCTACTCAAAGGGGTAGCATTTTGGTCACTAGAAGTTTTTCTATGTTGGCTTACAGTGCAGCCACCATCAAATGCAAAATTGGGAAAAATAGATATAAAAATATAGTATATAGGAGAACTTCGAACTTTTGCACTCAAAATCAATCGATCTACATAGTTTTGATTTTGTAATTTGACTTAAGTATGGTGAATAAGAGGCAAGCGCCTGTTACCTATATACCCCCCAATGTCCCATTGTTTCTGAGTCACCTTCAAGGATTTTCTTGCTATGTGCGTTCCAGTCTTCCTCAAGGACCTGTTTGTACGTCTCTCATTCTCACTTCTGAAATCTAACACTACCTCCCCACCTTCCTCCTTTGTCCAGAAGGGTCTTACCTAAACAGTGTTGCCTCACTGTCTTTGGATTTTTCATGGAACTATCATGCCTTTCTGGATTCCCCATGCACATATACTAAACTTTGATATTCTCTAATTAAAAATCCTATTACTGATGTTAATAAATTTGTACATTATGGGGATGTATGGTTTGCAATATTAATATGAAGAATAAGTGCTCCAGACCTGGAATTTCTGAGGCTGTGAATCATCATGCTATCAAAGAATTCAAGCATGCGCTCACATATATTCTAATATATAATGATTTGTCCATTAAGGCCAATGTTGTACTTTTTATTTCTCAGCTACGGTGTTGCCACTGTGGTCATAGTAACAAAGCATTGGGAAACATAGCAACAAAGCATCCGGATTTCTTCTAGCATGTATTACAGTTAATTGGAATAGTGTTTTTATGATTATTAAATATAATATTATTTTATTGCTATTGAAAACCATGATGAAACCAGTATGTTGTATATGATGAAATGTGGTATGTCATATGAAAGAGAGGTGAGGCTGGAAGCTCTGATGACAAAGGAATAATAAAAGTAGAGATCTTCAAAGAAATAGGTGATAAAAGTAAGATAAAGCATGTAAAAGGACAATATTAGATTTAAGAACAGCTGTAGCATAAAGTTGAAAATAGGAAACTCTTTGCTTTGGCATAGCCTATACAAGGGGTACCCCCCAAACCCTATAATTATCCCCTGGAGGGGCCCCTGTGATACAGGCTTCCCCCACTATGTGAGTGTTCTAGGAACCCATGTGCATCAGTGTACCAGCTGGCGTTGTTGTGAGAGGCTGCGCTCAGCTTCAGTGAACATTTTTTGAAGACTTTTTCAAAACATCTTCCCATTTCATGATGGGTGATTTATAAGCACACCTGCTCACACCACACTGTGTGTTCACCAGTTTTTGACCAAAAAGCATCATGACTCCCATGCCCTGCCCTCCCTACTCACCCTATGTTGCCCCAAGAGACTTTTCTGGGGGTTTCCCTGGATGAAAAAAGTCCTCAAAGGAAAACTTTTGCTGATGTGGAAGAGGTGAAACAAAATATGGCAGAAGCTCTAAAAGACATCAAAATCAACAGTGCAAACCCTGTTTTGAGCAGTGGAAAAAATGTCTTGATGGGTATATTGCATCAAGTAGGGAGTATCTGAAGGTGACTGGAGTTTACACATGTAAAAATAAATACACAATTTTTTATAAACAAATTTCAGGGGGGTTTGGGTCCCCCTTGTATAATGCAGGGAAATGGTAGCAAATATGTTCAAAGTCAATAATCTCAAAGGTGATGTCACTCATAAGATGAGCCCTAAACAGTGTGTTTGTTGGCAATGCATTCCCCTCTATGTGGCAATGAGAGGACAACTGGTTCTTTCATCCTGAGTGTCCATTATGCTGCAGGAGTAATACAGACTTTTGGTGTCTCTGGTCCACACTGGAAGAAGAAGAGTTATCTCGGGACACACATTAAATACAAAAACACTAATGAAAACAAAGACAACCTCGTAAGGTTTTAAGTAAATTTATGATTTTGTGTTGGGACTCATTCATGGCCATCCTAAACAGCATGCAACCCATGGGCCACAGGTTGGACACCCCTGCTGAGGACTTTGTTATTATCAGCACCCAGCCTGAGAAAGAAAAAAAAAAAAACATGTGGGAAGGAGTGTCATCAGCTTCTTAACAACCTTGGCCGGGAAAAAGCACAGCAGTGTCCTCAGGTCCCACTGGCAGGATCCAGGACACACGGTCACACCTAATCACACAAGAGGCTAGAAATGTAATCTAAAGCTCAAGAAGAAAATTGAATTGTTGGTGAAAATCGAGCAGTCTAAGCCACAGTGTCACAAAGAAGGGCACATGCCTTGGAAAAATCACAAGGATAAAACTGCATCGGTGAAGATCAGATGTGCCTTTACAAATACAAATGAGGAACACCTTTCTGCTATGAATTGGACAGTGTAAGAAATAACCCAGGTTCGAACAGGACTGAATATGGATAGAGTCTAGAAATCTGCGTTAAATAAATGACTGCTTACATCATTACGTGCTTTTCTAGGTCTCAGTATCTATATGTAATGTAACAGTTATCTACAATGTTGAAGTGATGCCCAAATCAAATTTTCCATCAGTCTAAGTGTTTGATTTTCTTTAAACAAAAATATGATATATAGATGGAATATTTAAATGAAAGTGAGGTAGTGAAAAAATGATCAACAATTGAAAAATTCTCTCTGTTCTTGGAGCACTGATATTTCCTAACAAATGACCTTGAAATAGCCCTGCTCGATGTGGATAAAGCTGAATTAGTATAAATTTTGCCTTATCGTAACATGTTCTCTGAATGCCAGTGTTTAATCAGTTGCATATAAAAAGTTTCAGTGTGAGACCTTCCCTTTGCCTACTTTCCCTTGTGCCCATAATCAGGTCTTTATACTATTCCTCATTAAAGAAGCCCAGGGCCTCCTGGGGAGTAGCAGGTCCTGGATTTTGGGGCAGGGAAGAGGGTGTGCCTGGGACATCCTGATATTCCTGGAAGGCAATGTAACTTTAAACAAACATTGTTTTTTAAAGAAAGGAATGACTAAGATTCAGTCTGAGGAAGGAGGTCTGGAATGTGATGCAATTACAAAGTCTGGAAAACTGAGGTCCAATGATACGTGGATGAAATATAAACCGTGTTCAGATCAAACTGAGATGCATATAAGTCGGAGTTCATGCTAATATTTTATGCAAAACAAGATGTATTAAAATATAGAAGTTGAATGTGAGTGTGTGTGATGTTTAGTAACATGTAAAGACTGTTAGAACAATGCTACTTTCTGTATAAAAAAATTGGCTCCAGAGTATGTGTTTTCTTGGAAGATGAGATGGCAGGAGCAAGGGCTTTACTCTGCAGACATTCGGGACCATGGCTGACCAATCTTCCTTAATGCCTGACTTCTGAGAGTGCCCTAGAATTCATCTCCATCACAGTCAGTGATGAGGGTAAACAAAGGATGGAAGAACACATATAGGAAGCTTATGTGATCTATTCCAATCAGTGGTGGATGTGACTTGAAACCTATTGACTGTAACAGTGCAAGGGAGGCTGGGAAATATAGACATAGTCCTTGTGCAGGAAGAGTGGCAGGGCCTTATGAACAACTAAGAATCTTTGCCACAGAATGATTTGCGTAATTGTAATAACAACAATAATAACAATAACAGTAAGAACAAGAATGATGATGATGTAGCATATTTGGTGTGTGTTAGATAAAACATTAAACATATGGCATTGCTAAATACTGGTATTATAAGCAAAAGCGTTGAATGGTTGATATTTCTGAAACTGGGGTCATGAAGAAACATCGTGTACAGTTCTAAACTCACAGAGTTAACGTACTTACACTGTTAGGATTATGAGATGTGAGGTAGAGATTTTCAGGAAAAAAAGACAAAATAAAGGCTTTGAATTGACTTAACTGTAATTTTAGACTAAAATGACCCACGATGAAGCAATTTCTGAAGGCAGGCTATCTGCTATTTACCCAAGAGACACAACTTAATTGCAATTAGGGCCTTTCAGATTGGTCATGTGGGTGGTAGGAGAATGCCAGATTGAAGGAATATATAGGTAACTCATTAAATTGTGAAAATATAAACTTGCATGATTCATTTTTTTGTGAAAAACCTGAAAACTCTACTGTCCTTTTATCTTTGTGTTTTTCTATTATTGTTTTGTTCTATAACATGAGTTTAGGGAGCAGATGTGCTTTGAATAAATACTGGCAGTAGCTACATCTGAACTGTGTCTATCATTATTTCTGCTTTCACATACTTTTGGGTGTATAGAATTCCTGTGAATGACACTTGAACATATATATCTGGTCTACTATGAAAATATATTTCCCAGTATTCTATTTACTCTTCTTCTTAACAGTTTTTACTTCTCCCTCCATCTGTCAGCCTAGTCCTCTGGAACCCTTTTAACTAACCTTTGTCATGACTCCTTTTTACCTGAACACACTTGTGTTGATTACTAAGCTCTCATGTATTCCTAATTAAACCACAACATCCATAGGAAAGACATTTATTTGAATAGATGATTCACCTGTCCAGTAAAATGCTACAAAGCCTCATCAATTCCCCTTTGTTCTGATATTTTATCATTTTACTGGCATATTATTGACTCAGATTTTTGTGCGGTATTTTTAAGTCTTATTTTATCTGCAGAGAGGGGAACATATTAGGTTCATTTCCTGGTAATATTTATATGTATCCCTAATAAGACAAAAATCTTAAGAAAAGAAATATACAAATGAAACATAATGAAAATTGTAACTTAAAGTAACAATATTCTCCCAGATACTGCCAAAGATTTTCACATTGCTCTGTAAAGTTTCAACACCATGTCACCTCTGACAAACATTTATTTTACATTTTCTGATTTTTGTATGTGAAATAGTTTGATTGACAATGTACAAAGCGCACACTCATTTTAATCAAAGAAAATTTGGAGATATTTGAAAAAAAACTAACCAATACAACGATATGCTTTGTGAGTTTTAGGTCATTTGTTTCTTTATAAAACATTTTGCAACTTCTCAAAATTCTTAAATTTTATTGGGGAATGACAGAAAAATTGGGGTTTATAACCTATACATGTGGTAATCCCATACCTGTTTTATTATATAAATGTTATCTTTATACATTATCAGGCTTTATTACTATATTTAAAGCATTAATCATTTTTGCAATAGTTGTTAACTTACAGATAATTTTAAATAATTTTTATCTTTTTAGATAATTTTAAATCATTATATAGCATCTAATTTTATAATAGAGGGGAGGTGGGAGGGGATAATGGGGGAAGAAGGGTTTTCAGGAACAACTATAAAGGACACATGGACAAAACCAAGGGGGGGATGGGATCAGGGGAGAGAGGTGAGGATGGCTGGGGTGGGGGGTGAGTGGTGAGTGGGAAATGCAGACAACTGTACTTGAACAACAATGAAAAAATAAAAATATATATATTAATTATAATTGTAAAAATTCTTCTAGGTTATCTCACCAAAATATTTTTTTTCTTAGCCAATCCACATGTGTGTCAGTCCATATTCAGTCAAGAGACGAAAGTATGTCATTAATTTAAACATATACAATGCAATATAAAGAATGCTTCACAATGAAAGGAAGCTAACTATCAAAGGGATAGAAGAGGACTCCTAAGAATAGATAAAGAGCAAATGCACATAGCATGTAAGGAGAAATAAATACGGTAGAAACTTAGAACTGAAACGAACTTAAGTATCAGACTTCATTTTAGAGGTGAACGCTGATCCAAGCACAGACAGACCAGTGACGAAGACACTTAACCAGAGCGTGCGGTAAGTGCCCACTGGGGACAGAACAACTCGTTGGAGGACATTAGAGGGGTACAGACTTTTCACTGTGTACCGGCTGAGGTCAACCTCACTTGGCCTCCTGCACATCCTTCCGCGGAGAGCAGCACCTTAGGAAAAAAGGCACCGGCCCACTGCCTTGCTCGGGCCTGTAGTGTCCTTGCAGTGCCCTCTCTTGACAAAAGTTGGTATTGCATTAGTGGACAAAAGTGGAATTGAGGCTGTGAGGAAATAAACATTGGCATAGGTCACGCTTTTGCCTGCTAAGCTTCTGCAGGCAGTGCTCTAAATCTACTGTTTCATTAAATATTCTCCTATCTTTTACACAAGTAAAGAAGCCCTCATACTTTTTTTCTCAAAATGTGAAAACACAGTCCCAATAGTCATTGAATCTCTCACTGTATTACTTATTCTTCAAATTCATCCAGTTCTGTTTAATAATTTAAAGTGAACCTTCAATAACTTGTTTATAAAACAAACAAGTTATTTTAGGGAAAAAAGAGAAAATAATTCATTTATAAATACATACACATAAACCTGAAATGGGTACAACATAATAAATGTAAACCGTAATTTAAAAAGAAATATATATATATGCGCACACACACACACACAAGAAAAAGAAAATAAACTATCACAACCTTTGTTTCTGGCTTTTTCTACTATCTATTCCATGTTTGCTTTGCCCTCAGTCAGACTCTCCGCTGGACTCAACCCAAACCTTCATTCCTGTACAGTTTCAAGTCCTTTGTAATCCTGAATTTGGAATGATGTACTTTTCCATTGATTGTAACTATTGGACACAGAAGCATCAAGAAGAAGTTCATAGAACTCCCTGGGTTAAAGTCATTGTCTTCTCTGTCTTTGTTTTTTAACAAACAACCCAATATCCTTTGGTAATTGTGGTCCATCACTCTAGCCAGTAGAATAGTCCCTTTTGTACTGTATGTGGGTTTAGAAACATCAAGATCCCCAAATGGCCAGTTGGCAGCCTCATTTTAAAATTCAACAGATCCATTCTTATGCCTCTGATGCAAATATTCTCTAACTGGAAACTAAGAGCTCCACACCAAGAGAATTTTAATTTACCAGGACAGAAAGTAAAAAAAAATAGTTTCCTTGGGGTAATAGATAAAGAAGTCACTTCTCTTTAATAAGGAAACCACTGTGACAGCTTACTATTTGATAGAGAATCCAGTTATGCTTTCCTTCCTTGATTTCCATACTTGTTTATTGGGCTATAGTGGAGGCAGTCTCTCATAATCATCTCTGGCTCAAAAGTATGCAGTGTACTTACAAGACAGAAGCCAATTTTTCAAGGTCTTTTCTCTTCCAACTGGTGCCATAACTGAGTTTTATAAATAAACCATTACACATTTGTGCCAATCCATGAGATTTTGGATTATGGGACTGGAAGTGAAACTAATTAATCTCACAGACTTGTGCTCACCATTGCACTTTCTTTATTGTAAAATAAGTTATTGATCACAAACCATGTGTATAAAATGTTATAATGGTGGTAAACGCAATCCACACGTTCATGGAGAGTTGAAGGAAGAAGTATGTATCCGTTTTCTATTCCTGCTATAAGGAAGTTGTCATACATTTAGTGATTTAAAAAGTTGTATTTATTGCCTTACAGTTCCATAGGTCAGAAGACTGATGTAGATTTCACTGGACTAACAATCAAGAAGATTCCAGGGGAGAATCCATTCTTCTTTCATGTGGGCAGAATTTAGTTCCCTGCATTTCTGAAACTAACATCCCCGTTTTCTTTCTAGCTGTAAGCTTGGGGTCATTCAGGGTTTGTGGAGGCTGCTTCATTCTATGAGTCATGGACTTCTTTTCCCAGTTTGATGCCAGAAATTCTTCTCATGTCACATTCTTTCTGAGTCTTCTTCTACCCACATCTCTTTCTAACTACAGTTGGCAATGTTCTCTGTGTTTTAAGAACTCTTATGATTAGATTGAGCCCATCCCGATAGTCCCAAAAACTCTGCATCCAAAGATCTGTAAATCTAATCACTTTGGACATTCATTTATAACTGAAAAGTCTACCATGTTCCTGTAGTGAGTTGATTTTTTTTTAATTTCCAAAGTAAATATAGGTATGTTTTCTTCTCTCTCATTACAGCTCATATTTATTCTATTATCTGATGACCTATTTCATATCACTGAGAAAATAGAAGCCATCAAACGTGAATTCTCTCATTCAGTTACTCCTAAATCTGTAATACCAGTAATTTTGAACACGTCATTTTGCACTTTTTTCCAGGTACAATTAAGAACATATTCTTCCTCCTAGCGAGACACCATCCCTACTCATTCCCTATATCCAGAGACCCAGTATATGCCTCAGATAGTTCAAATTATGGAAACTTACTGATCTAGTTTGAGAAGAGTTATTTAAGAAACTGGTAGGGAATCATTATCTACATGCTTCTGAGGAACTTCTAGTAAGGTGTGTACAGACCTGTGGAAGCTAACAATACATGTTGAGGTCCCGCAGAGACTAGTAACAATAAAAAGCCATAGCCACTCCCAGAGTCAAAGGGAAAGCAATCAGGCCACCGCCACTCATTGGAGCTCAGCAGAGAAGCAGCCAGACTACAGGATCTGCAATTGTAGAGAATTGAAACCACTTTAAGAGGCGAAACAATAAAACAGGGAGAGGAGTTAGGAAGGAATATCCTGACTCTTCACTCTTTTTGTCTTTGAATCTTAAAAAAAAGAAGGTTCTTGTTGGATGAATCCAGTTTGGACTGTGTTAGAAAGGGAGACCACTAAAGCGACTTTGTGAAAGTGCACTCCTAGATTATAGGATGGGGTGAAAAAAGAATTGAGAATGAGTCAGGATGAAGGGAATGAAGAATAGCAAGCACAATGCACTTCTTTGGCCATTCAGAACCTATTCTTTTCCTTCCTACTAGTAAAGATAAAGACACGCTCATTGTTAGTATAAGATAAACACAAAGTCCTATCAACTACCATATTGTGAATGACAATTCACTCATATGCCCAGATGGAATTAAACTGGAAAACTACCCACCATCATACACAGGTAGAAAAAAAGAAGTGGGGCAATACATTGTTATAAAACATGTAGACAGATGCATTCCATGTATAAATAATGGGTCTCAACACTGAGGTTATTGTAACTTCCTTCTGCTAGTACCAGTTCTCTGATCCCTTACCATTTGCCATGAAGCAGGTTTCTTTACCTGAGAAGGTAGTCTAAATGTCCTCCTCAAGCGAACTCTGTACTTAGTTTTCTTGCTTTTAGCAAGAAGTTCACTTTTGCCTTTCATTATTTTACATGGAAGTTCTATGATGCACTTCAATGAATTATCTCATTTCTAAACATAAGTTCTCTTTCCCGAGCCCTGCAACAAACAGAGTGTTTATCTAGAAGCCTCAACGCTATCCACTATATTATCAGCAATTTAAGATTAAGGAACTTGTCTTTTTATATATCTCCAGTTCTCACTGTCTTCAAGGTTTAAAGCAATATTTGCTTTGCTGATAAACTAACCCAAACAATAATTTATATGATTTGAAGATATTCAATACCTGGGACTTTCCTAGAAGATTTATAGATTATATAAGACTTGTTTTTGTAGCTCCACTTGCAGATACTGCATTTTACAAACAGACAAAATATGTCTGAAGTAGTTTCAATTCACTGTTTGGTAAACATAGCAAACATTTTATGTAAAAATGGTATTAAAATGCAGTGCTTAACCATTGTAAGATAAAAGTGTTAGTTATAAAATGAAAGCTAATATTCACATTTTTATGTTATTTTTGTAAAATATGGTCCCCTGTTATATAATGTTGCTTGATTAATTGCTGAATTTATTGGTTTTTACAGAATTATTTCATAACTTTCTCTGCAAAGATGATGTGTAGAAAGTACACGATTCATTTTTTTAAGATTAAGCATTATATTTAAGTACTTATCATTTTTCTCAATCTAAATATACATCCAGAGATATGCAAATCCAGATTTCTCATAAGAGATAAGATGGGACTGTGCTTTTTTTAATAACTTCTATTCTTACAAAAATTAGAAAGAGGATTGTTTTAAAATTCACTTTAATATAATTTGATTGGCATAGTTTAAATGTCAAAATTTTGCTTAAATATAGCATTTTAAGATTTTGCTAAAATAAAACATTGTGATAATTATTGCATTGTTTAATTCTTTCTTTTTTCTGTTCAATATATGGAAAGCCCAGTAATTACTTTAATTGAAAAGCAAGGGTATGCACAGAGACTATTTAAGGCAGCAAAAATACTCTATATGATATTATAATGACATACATGTCATTATACATTTATCCAAACCCACAGAATGCAGTACAGGAAAATCAACACTAATGTAAGCTATAAACTGTGGATAATTATGACGAATCAATGTAGGCTCACCAATGGTAACAAATGCATTGCATTGCTGGGGGTTATTGATAATAGGGAAGGCTGTGCATCTGGGGGACAGGGGATATATGAGAAATCTGTGACTGACTCTTACTTTTGTTATACTCCTCAAAAACTGCTCTAAGATTATTTTTAATAAGAGGAAAGGAGCTAATATATAAAGAACACTTAAAGTTCAAAAATAAAATAACAAATACTCCAACTAAAAAATGAACAACAATCTGAATATACATTCTCTAAAGAAAGTGTACAAATAAGCAAATTAAAAGAAACTCATCATCATTACTCATCAGGACAATGCAAATCCAAACCACAGTAAGATACCACTTCACACACACTAGGATCGCTACTATCAAAAAGCAAATAATAACAAGTGCTAAGGAGAATGCGGAGAAACTGAAACCTTCACAGTTTGCCACTAAAAATATAACATAGTTTAGCTACTTTTGAAAGCAGTTTAGTAATTCTTCAAAGAGTTAAATGTAAATAACTATATGACCCAGTGATTCCACCTGTAGGTGTAAACCCAAGAGAAATGAAAGCATATGTCCACACAAAAATTTATAGACAAATGTTTCTGGCAATATTATTCATAATAGCCTAGAGGTAGAAACAACTCAAAAGCCCATCAACAGCTGAATGGATAAAACACATACATTTTATAATGGAGTATTATTTGTCAATAAAAGGAAATTAGCTACTTGATGCGTGCTACAAAATGGATAAATCTTGAAGACGTTACATTAAGTAAAAGAAGACAGACACACAAGACCACATATTGTATAATTCCACTTATGTGAATGCACAGAATAGGTAAAATTATAGAACTAGAAAGTAATTCAGTGGTTGTCTAGGGTTGAGGAGTTTTAGGGAGAAATAAGGAGTGACTGCTAATGGTGATGGTTACACCACTTGGCGAATATGATAAATACCATTGAAGTGTATAATGGAAGTGGGTGAATTGTATACGTAAATTGTATCTCCAAAAAGCTGCTATTTAAAAAAAAAGCTGCTGTCTTTCACTGCTCTCAATTGTTTTTCATTGTATAATTAATTATACTGTGGGGTATGATTAATTAACTTTTATTTTCATATTTATTCAAGTTCTGTGGAGTTCATTTTTATTTTCATATTAATACAAGATCTGTGTATTCATGAGTTTGAATTTTTTGCCCTATTAGAACTGAGCCATAATTATTATCCACTTTTGTGTTCAGCTCTGAATTCTCTTCTCTACCATGTTACAAACATTCTTTGAATATAAATTTTAGAACTCTGCATATGTGACAATCTTCAGATCTCCGATTTGGCAGGTATTCTCAGTCTAGCCAGCTTCTCAAAAACTAGAAAGTCTCTATGACATACAAGAATGATTTCCTGAGATGTTAATCTCTTAAAAAACCTAACACTCCTACATTTTCTCCATTGTTTTTTTAGACTGACTTACCTGTTTACCCATTTTAATATAACTTTAAATAACAGTGTAATTCTCCCATTCTTTAAGCTTGATTGTATAAATGCATATGCCTCTTTGCCATTGTAACAAATCCTGAGTTTTAGAAATAGAAATAATTTGTATACAATTATCTACCAGAGTTTTCTCATAAGAATTTGTCGGTTGCTATCATAATAGAAAGAGGATGAGAACAAGCACAAAAAAGGGCCGTCTAGGTCAGAAAACAAAACAGAAGACAACCTCACCGGAGACTGGCATTCAGTTAACAATCCCTCCAAATCCGTAAATATTTTTGTGTCTTGGCTTGCTGATTAAGAGTCAGTAAAACTGTTCAGTCACTGTGCTTTCTCACAAAATTATTTCAAGCAAAGCCCCCAGAGGAGCCAGAGGAGCAATAAGGTTATTCTCATAACAGGATTGACTGTCAAACTTGAAAGTGAAGTTGAAACTCTCTGAGTTAATACCACAAAAACTCTTCCCACAAAGCGTTTGTACCCTCTGTTGTCCCCTTTATGCCCTTATCACTCAACTTTGTTTCTCTCATGGCAAAATCATTGTCATTATCTAATTAGCCCCCCCGAGGACTCTAACTTGAATCTTCTATTTATGACTTGACACTTTTATCGGGAGAAATTACAGCAATATAAAACAAATGTGTGTGCTCAAATTTAGCCAGTTGTTTGTATTTACATTGCTTCGAATGTCATCCAGGTGAATACCGTGTTTTTGTGACAGTTTAATCCTGTGTGTTGGAAGATTTGCAGTAGTCATCCCCCCGTCTTTATTTCTCTCTGTATTAAAGAGAAGTACCCCTGAGCATCGCGCACACTTGCATAGACAATGTCACATGTGGAAATTCAAATGCATTAACGATAGTGCCTCTCTCTGACCAATATGCACGCTCCCTCCACCAGTATAGAGTCGTGTCCGTATTCATTGAAGACAATAAAGGAGTACATCTCCAGGTGTTTTGTGTAAAATAATTACATTGCAAAACAGAGGAACATTATAAATCACGGCCTAATAAATATGTTCACTTAGTTAAATATAGAAATTGACTCTAAGATTGGTCTATTGCAAAAATTAGAAATGACGGCTTAAACAATCTCAACCAGCATGCTTGCCAAATTCACATCATGGCATCACCATTTTCCCAAAGCCACTTTATACAAATTATTGATGCTTTTGTGAGTGCTCTCCTCATGTCTGAAATGACTTTTCTGATGCCATCTCTAGTGCTGAGTATTGTGTATACTAATTTAACAAAATCTAATTACAATGAAATGGGAAAACATTAAAACAAAATTGTGTATCAGATTGGTAGTACAGATCTGAAATGTGTCAAGGGAAGAAAGCTTTGTCTACAATCTTAAAGGAAAACATTTTAGAGAATGTTTTGAAGAAATTAACTTGAGTTGTTATGGTTTTGTTTCATGCATTGTTCAATTTTTGTAATTTCTTTGCTCCCTGTGTGTGTATATACGTGTGAATAAACTTCGTCACCATTGGTGCCGCTGTTTAAATTTCAGTTCTGACTACACTGACTGATGGAGGAAAGAGGATAGGGACTGATGAAAAAGATAAATTTTTCCTCCTGTCCCATGTGCCCAGTTTTAGAAAATAATTATGAGAAGTATAAATACATTGCAGATGTTCTCAGTAATTTCTGTAGAAGTAAGTGAATATTCAAAGATGTGGCATTGCATCTACCACCCTCACTAATAACTGACCAATTAGTAGAGTTTTTCCATATATAGTGAGTACAAACTGACCTATTTAACCTGCTGTGGATTACTGATGAAGAAGAAAAAGCACATTTTAGTCCTATTCTTTGCTTTCTGGAAGGAATTCCTTCACAACAATAAGAAATTCCTAAGCTACAATATTGTTAATGGCATTAAATTTCCTGCTGTAGCTTATGTTTTTGGGAGTGAAGCAGCTTAACTGGCAAGGGTTATGCAGATTGCTACATGGCTATATATTAAGAACAGTTTCCTTTAACATATTATTTAATTTGTTTTTGTAATTAAAGAGAAAGTCTGAGTCAACAAAGCTTGTTTGAATTAAAGAATCAATTTAATTCAATTCTGTTCAAACCGTATACAGTGAGCACTTTTTTTGTGTCTGGCTTTCTGTTCAAGACCCACAATAAAGCACCATTGTTTGAACCTCTGTCCCCTTCTCCAGCGAACTACAACTCATTTGGCAACAACAAAACATCAATATATGAAACAATTTAAGGTGGCCAAGGAACTGCTTTTAATCAGACTAACACAGTTGCTGGAAGCATCTACTGAATTAGTTTTGTTCAGCCACAAGTTCAATCCCAAACTTAACATCATTGCCCTTGCTGATGTGCCTGTGGTCCAGGGTAGGCAAGAGGCTAACAAAATTTGTCCAATTTACTCTAAGCAATTTGATTTAACTGGCAGTTGTTACCTTTGTGTCCCATCTCCTGACAGGCAGATTTAGAACCCTGCAATATCCAGGCTGGCTGCGTGCCAGGGTGGCAGGACCTAACCGGAGCTGCCCTGGCTCTCGCTGCTGCACTCTCTCTCCACCGCAGGCGGACTGACATTTGATAGTCAAAACACAGGACAGTGGCAAAAACTCCCAGCACTGTGTTATATGTGTCAAGACTCTTTTTACTCACTTGGACAACAAACGAAAGGACCTTGCTGTGTCTCAAACTTCGCATGAGCCAACAGATTTCTCATTGAATTCAAGGGGATGTATAACAATGCATAAATGCAAGTGATTTGTCACTTTTAAAGAGTGACATATGTAAAAGCAAAACTCCAAATCTCGAAACACCAATTGTGATGGCTCTAAAGTGGATTATGTGTATCAGAAGGCATTTGGCTACCAAGGGCAAGCATGAAAAATACTTGAGAATGTGCAGATGAAATGGTACATTGTTAGTTACTCTTTTGCTTAGAAGTGTACTGTTAATTTAGGCTAGTCTGTATTTGCAATACAGATGGGATGTTTAGTTGCATCATAAAAGCATGGATCTTTTTTAAAGGATATCTCTGTTCCACATGCATAACTCACGGATAAAATGATGATAAACCAATACATACTCTGTGGAACTATTCTTCTTCCCCCAAATTAGAATTGGCTTTCGTTTTATACCTGACTAGCATGAGAATTTAGTCATAAAGATCTATGGACTGGGAACATAGTTACTCAATATATAATATTCAAGTAAATCACTGAGTAAAGATTTTTGCAATTGCATTTTCAACAGTCTTTGTATCATGAACTGTAAAACTCTTCTCTCTTCTAGTGTCCTCTCTCTTTTCTGAATTCATGCAATTTTAAATTTTCCACTATAATTATTCAATAAATATTGAGATATGTGTATTTTACCATTATAACTGTCAATAATAGAATATTATTGTGCAAATGTCATTTCAGAAACAACTCTTTACCAAGAATCATGGTCTGAATTTTGTTCACTGCTTTCTTCATTATTTTAAACATATATATTCAGTCACAATCATTCAAAAAAAGTGACCATTGACTGGCAGTGTATTAGTATCCTAAGGTTACTGTAACATTACCACAAATTTGGTGGCTTAAAACAGCAGAATTTTTTCCCTTACAGTTCTAAAGAAAGCCAGAAATTCAAACTCAAGGTGTCATTAGGGCCACACTCCCTTCCTACAGCTCTGAGAGGGAATCCTTTCTTGACTTTTCAGGTTCCGATATCTCCACGTACCCCTTAGTTTGTGGTAGCATAAATATAATCTTCTTTTCTGTCTCTACATGACCTTCTCTCCTCTGTCTCTGGGTCTCAACTTTCTCTCTGCCTTTCTCCCCAAAAGACACTAATTAGAATTAGTGTTTACTCTAAATCCAGAATGACCTCATTTTAAGTATCTTAATTTAGTTACTCCTGCAAAGATCATTTTTATTGGTAAAGTGACATCCACAGATTCCTTGGTATGCATATCCTCTGGGGGAACCACAATTTAATCCACTACATGCAGAGAAGAACATAAAAGGACATAGATTTTATTGCCGAAAGAAATTTAGTAGCAAAAATGGGCAGTGTTAGTAAATTCAGTAATTATCTATAGGTCATCCAGACTATGAGAAGAAATGAGGGAAGATAACACTATGGAGAAACTGTGAGAACATTTACATTCTTGAAACTAAGAGAGAATTATCTCCAGAACACAGTTAAGGTTTGAAGAAATATAGAAGTTCTAACAGTTACTGCATCAAGAATGAGCTCCTAATTATTTAAGTTACTGGAGTTTTCCTCATATCCTGACCATGATAATATAATGAGAAAAAACATATACAATCAGTTGTAATTAGAGAAAAAGTCAACATGCAGTTTGGCCATGTTAAACATGAAAAAAATTAGAAATGAGCTTCAAATGCATGTATACAGCAAAACGAGAGATTACTGAGGAAGATCTTGAATAAGGACATTGCTGTGCAGGTGCAAAACTGATGAAAATCTCATTGACTCTGTTTATATTCATTAGAACAAATGGAATATTTGTGGATGTGTGATGTGTATTTCCTTGTCTTTTCTGTTTGATAGTAGACAAAACAAGAAAATGTTACAGTGTGATGATTAATTAAATATGACAATGCTGAACGTGAACAAGTGGTTGCTAACCTAGGCCATCTTATCATCCTCAGATTAATATTGTTTGGAAAAGTAAGGAGACTTGCAAAACTTTCTTGCATTATCCTCTACATCTTGATTTATTTGAAGATTTATTTATTTACTTTATTTATTTATTTATTTATCAGTAATTTTGCTGATTTATTTGCCCTTTTTAGAAAGAGTTGGAACAATCTGAGATATTTGGATATTTAAATTTAAGCTTGTCCCAGGAGTTAGAACTCTGCTCCTCCACCATTCTGATGAATTGATTCAGGTATAAATTTCTCAGTGGAATTCTAGTTCTTGGCTTTACCTGAGGGACTCATTGGAAGATATTGTGGGAAAGAAAAAAGTGAACTCACTCTAGAATGATTACAATATATTGTCTTTTATAGTTCATGATGTAAAATTTATTGAGAATTCAGTGGTTTCAGTGTTTGCACAATAATTTGCTCAAAAATTATATATTGAGTGACTTTGTTCCTGGCCTATGGAGATTATAAATGAAATTCTTATGATAGTTAAAGTGAGAAAGCCCATTATTGCTTTGTCAAACCTATAGCTATGAATTAGATCATACTATTATGGAAGGAAAAAAATGAATGATATTACTAGTAAGTAAAACAAACAGATATTAATAAACTTATAGACAGCTTATTGCTAAATTCTTATTATATCATGTTAAAATGACTTAAGATATGCATGTAAGAAAAGTGGAAATCTATCAGAGTTAAACAATGTAATATGATTTCAAAATTCTCTGTAGATTTAATAATAAACATTATTTGATTTAGAAATTTGAGTTAAATTTGTTTTTTCTTATGGGCCCCTCCTTAAAAGAAAAAAAATGTAATTCCATGAATCACATTGAGGTAGACTATTGCTCATTAGTGATATTCCTTTCTGAAAAATCTATTTTTGAAAAAATGAGAGCAAAATATGTTTCTGGTATTGTTTTTTTATTTAAATAAATTAATTTATGGATAGCTCATTCAAAATTATATTTATAGGGAAGATTTCATAATGTACTATATTGAAGACATGACATTGAGAACTAGTGTGAATGATGATTAGAATTTGGATAAATCATCTCCTTCATGAATATTCTGGTATCTGTGCTGTTTAGGACACACAATAATTTTTTAGTAAAAGAGTAGCACACATAGTAATGTACATAAAAATGTGATGAGTACCTAAAGTAATAGAAAAAAAATGTTAAAGCAAAACACACATGTACAATTATGAAGATTTCTCATATATCACTGAGAAATAATTAGTATGAATGTGCTAAAACATATACAATGCAATATATAATATTTGATTTTCAAATATTTATCTGAAAATTATTAAGAACTCATTCTTATCAGGTGCTTTTCTATTTTTTTTAAATGCTAACTTATATATATCATGCAAAACAATCTCATGAAGTAGAATTATTATCCCTAAAAGTTACATAGGTAGCATGTGGAACAACAAAGAAAGAGTAACAGAAGAAAGAACACATTTGATAAAAAGATAGTGAGATAGGAGGGACAATAGAATTATATTTTTTAAAGCTCTCTTAGCCTTTCACGAGAAAACCAGATAAACTTAACAAATAAATTAAGTAATGTCTTTTAGTATCTTGCAGATACTTGTGTTTTCACATATCCCTTATTTATGAGTCCAGTGAAATTAACTGACATAAATAATTAATATAATTTTTTCTAATGGTATCATCATTTTATATGTACCAAACAACTTAGAAAAACTAAAATAATAATAATTTCCTTGGCCATATATCTGTTAAAATACATGCTTTTCAAAATATATTAATAGAATTATAAAAATTCTCACAAGGATATTTATTATAAAGCATTATTTTTAAGAGTTTTAAGCCATGTCTTCTACAGTTATTGACTGTAACTTTCCCTTAAACAAAGTAGGTCTTTCATATTCAATTACAAATGATGAATCATAAACGTAGAGAAAGTAAGTGGTTTCTCCAAATTGTGCAAAACAAAAAACACACAATGAAAGACACGATTCTGGATTTCATATTTAATCCAGAAACTTTTACACTTAATTCTTCCAAGAAAAACATGTCTGCTTCAGCCATGGAAGCTTATGCAATAATTGTTTTCAGTCGGCTGCACAAGCATTTGGAAAATTTACCATGTAAGAAGTACTAATTATAAGAGAGACCTACACAAGGTGTATTCTATGGTTAATTCTAACTCAGGATTTGAAATTAAAAAACATTTATGGACACTAGGTTAGATAACCTCTTCCAGGAGGAAATTAAATGAAAATGCTAAATAATATTTGAGCTATAAGTAAAATAACAAAAATATCCCAAATTCTTTCCCAAGTTTCTTAATTTCAAACAGGTAATTCTTTGCATATGATTTATTACATATGTATAAGTTCATAGACTGAGCAAAGCACAGTGCCAGAAAATAACTCAGAGACAGTTCCATACCCATATACAAATGCACATCTTCTCCCTCTGGATACTGTGACATTGCACAGAATATTATTAAAATGTTAATTCAGAACAGATATATGATCATTCTAAAACTCTGGGTCTTTAAATTTTTTAATAAGTTTGTGCCTAAAGAATTCACCAAGCAGCTTAAAACCTAAGATTATATCTTAGATCCAATGGATGTGAATCTCTCCTCTTCCATTTGTAATGAAGAACAGATTAAAGATTTGGCTAATGAAAATGATTGAGATTAGTCTGGAAAAGCTAGGACAGACCTTTCAGTAAATAAACTGGCTTTAGACACTATTAATCTGATGATGCTAGGTAGAGTTTAATTAAGATTTTTTCTCCCATTTATCTAATAATCAAGAGTAAAATATCTGCTAAAATGGCTTTCTCTTTAATATGCTCCTCTTCCCTCTTTGATGATAACTGAAAAAAATTAAATTGAAATAGACAAACATTTTCCTTCAACTTAATAGTAATAATAATAATTTATTATAGGAATCAGAACTGTGAGTTTGTAATGAAGATGAGAATTTGCTCAGGACATGGATTTACTCAGTGACTTTATTTGGTTTCCCATGTAAAACTGAATGCAATATAAAATGCATATTTTATACATTTCAGTCTCTGAGTGAGTAACGAATGTTAATAAATATGTTAAATGCTTAGACTTAGAATAACAAAATAAATTTAGATATTTGATTCTCAAGTAAGTGATAGCAGTGAGTGACATGTAATAAGAAAAAAATGGCTGCTACACTTCTCTCTCTCTCTCTTTCTCCCTTCCTTCCCTCTCTAAAAATAAATAAATAAAATCTTAAAAAAAAAGAAAAGTGAGGAACAGAATCATTTCATAAGTAATCAGAGACTACAAAGACAGCACATTCTAGTCAAAATAACAAAACTCAGATTTTAACTAGATGAACTATCTAACTGCTAAATACTATACTACCCACTAAACCACTAACTATTTTAATCACATATTGCAGCACATAGAGTCTTATAAACAAACACTATTGATTCATAATAATGCTTTTCAAATTTTGGGATTCCTGAAATTTTCTGGGAAAGAAAGATATGTGAACTTAGTGTTTGTTTATTGTTCCCCAAAACAAGAATATAGTATATTTGCTTTTTGGTGAATTTGGCACTTAAATATGATCCATTCTACATTAAAAATAATTATCTTAATACACATTTACTTCAGACTATTGACAAATCAGAAAAGTAGGACAAAATATAATTTTAATCTTAGTGATGGAAAGTTTTCCCATTGTTCTTACTTAATTGTCCCAATTCTTACTCATACTATAAATACAGATTAATATCTCCATCCATTATCTCTTCTCTGTAATAGAAGAGTTTCTTTAGCTCTATAGATGTTCTAAAATATGTATAAATACATATAGCGTGAAATACCAGCTCAATTTAATTCTTTTGCATGTGTATATCCAGTTTTCCCAGCACCATTTATTCAAGAGACATTTCTTTCACTGATTGAGTGATTTTGGCACACTTGTTGAACATCAGTTGGCCGCACATACGTGGTTCAACTTCTGTATTATAAATTTTATGTGACAGTATTGCCACCTTAATGATATCAATCCTTCCAATCTGTGAAAATGGGTTTTCTTTAATTTCATCAGCAATTTGTATAGTTTACAGTGTACAAATCTTTAACCTTCTTGACTAAACGTATTAGGGTTTTTTTTATTTGCTGTTATAAATATACTTTTTGAGTTGTTAATTGTTGGTGTGTAGAAACCAAACTGATTTTTCTGAGTTGATTTTCTACATTATCACTTTGCTAAATTCATTTATTAACTCAATAGATGTGAAATCGAACACCGGCTTGGCTGTCTGCTGCAAGGAAAGCCCAAGTCATGAGACAAGTGCTGGTGAGAAAGAAAGCAGTTCATTTAAGCGCTCGCGACTTGAGAAGATGGCAGACTCCTACCCTAAAAAATAACCCATGTTTACATATAGGTCAAATCAGCGATTCTTACAGGATAGAAGGAAGGGAGAAAAGGACATTGTGGATATACAGGGAAACTGTGGGTGTGCAGGCCATTTTCTTGGTGATCTTAACATAGATCTTTACTGTCAGCATTCAGAATGGGGCAGCATCAGCCAAACTGTTGTGGATAGACAATTTGTGGTAGGAACATTTCTTGTTTATATGGGAACTGGAATTCCTGAGTCCTGTAGGGTGCTTGTAAAGAAACTGTTAGTATATAACTTACCTTTTTATGAGTTTTCTTATGTTAGTGTATTTTACACTAGTTCTTATATGAGTGAAAATATATTTTTGTTGTATCTAACTAAATTAATGTTCAGATTCTTCTTAATTTTATATTCTGACCAAG
Organism: Phyllostomus discolor; assembly: GCF_004126475.2. NCBI lineage: Eukaryota > Metazoa > Chordata > Mammalia > Chiroptera > Phyllostomidae > Phyllostomus > Phyllostomus discolor. The sequence continues at coordinate 19,659,447 of NC_040903.2, forward strand.
TCTAATATTACTAGTCATGTAAAAATTAAAGTATATTAAACATGTGGTACATGTTCATCATCATAGTTGTGTTTGCATGCTTTTTTTTTCAAGATTGTTTTGCCTATTTGGAGCCCCTTACAGTTCTGTACGAATGTGAGGATCAACCATTGCTGTGTCTCTCAAACATGTGCATCCATATAGCTGGGAATTATGTATAAATGTAGATTCTATTTTAGTAGGCATGTTGGGGGACCAGAAATTCTGCATTTCTAACAATTTACTAGATGGTACTACTCCTTATTCATATCTGGAGTAGGAACACCTGCAGAGTAGAGCCTACAGCAATGATTAAAGTGCCAACACATTTCTTGGGAGCTCTAAGCCTTGGGGAGTTTGAGTGAGAAATAGTAGAAAATGAAGGACGCCAGAAAGTAAAACCAGTGAAATCAGATTCTTTACTACATTCACTGCAGGGTATTCAGAGTCAACAAATTGCTCTGAACTGTATTCACAAGGCAAGAGCTTTTTCATGAATGGCTGCAAGGAAGAAATTCATTTTAAGAGAGAGAAAGGAGGATAATCTTCAAAGCTTGTTAATTCTCACCCTATAGACAGCTGTCTCATTCATGGTTTTGAGTATCATCATCTTACCCCTTAGTGGCTCCAGAAATCCTAATCCTTTACCTTATTGTGGGATATTTCATCCAAACCCAAAAAGAGAGGGGACCACCTACATTGGGTAAGGTGTTGACTAAGAAAAAAGAATAATGACTAAGAAGGCATACAAGTTTGTGCCCATACACACCCCAAGAAATAAATTATTTTTTCTAAGCTTTATATTTATTCAAAATATGTATTGCCATGTGATGGGATAGATAGGTGATAAATAAATGTTAGATAGATAGATGATAGATTTGGTAGATAGATAGATAATAGATAGATAGAGGCTGATAGAGCTTATTTGTTCTTTATTGTTCTCTTTTATGATTACAATGTATAGTACTTGAGGTCAAAAACTATTTTTGTCATCTAGCCCCAGAATAATGCCCAACACTCAGTAGTTGCTACATAACTTATTGGCAAATAAATAAACATGTCCATAATTTTTTAAAGTGTTATATAAAGCAATTTTGTCTAAATGTGAACAGTTAAAATGACAATGTTTTAAAATGTTCATTATATAATTTTTCCCTGTGGTGCACATTACTATGCCAATTTTTCAAATCAGGGAGTTAAATGGAAATCGGCCCAATGAAAGCTTCGGGATTAGCATTTCATTAGCTACTGCAGTTTAACTAACCAAAGCCAAAAATTAGTTGGGTTTGTATGTTAGGCAATTTGCAGCAAATGATTGAGCTTTTTAGAAAATAATGCCTCCCAGGCTAACAGAAAGTGTAAAATTTTGAAAGAAATTAGCACACATTTTACTGAATTTTCATTATATTTTCCTATGATTCAGAAAGTACTTTGAATCATTTTCACTACTGTTGTTAGAATAAGCAGCTAGTTAGATATTAACAAAGGCAGAGGGAGCAAAAGGAGCAAAATATCTAAGCAGGTAAACAGCCTAGTAGTTACCTGGGGGAGTAACTGATGTATAATTCCACCAGCACCAGCTCAACAGGTCTTGGAAAAAGGGGGTGGGAGGGGGAAGATACAGAGAAAATTTATATTAAATTCATATAATTAGTTCATGCCCATACCCAAGTCACCTCGAAGTGACCTCTCCTAAATTAGATCCTTGTTATAATAAATTAGCACTGTGGTTTTGACCCCTTCATGAGAAAACCCAGAGAAAAGTGAGTAGAAGCCAAATTGGCAGGACACCACCCCAAAGAAATCAAACGATAGGACTGGAGAGTTTAAAAATAAGCCTGCTCTTTTGGATAGTTGAAAACAAACTCATTCTTTTCCCAGCCCAAGAGAATGAAAGGAGCATAACACTGAGGGATTCATGCAGTTGCTCTTCGAGCCTACCCAATATCTTTCCCTCTCTGTGAGTGAACTTTTGCTATAAGGGGCAGTTGCTCTGGAAGCCTGCCCACTCTCTTTCCTTCAAGGTTGTACTTACCCCTTAAGAAATCTTGCTAATGTTGTTTGAACTTCTGGGTGTGTGTCCCTGAATTTTTTTCTTGTGACACCTCAAAGAACCCTCTACATCTGGTGACACTGTCACTTATAGAGGTTACTATTATTAATGTCCTTTTATATAATTTTTTCCAAATGAAAATTTTACTAATTTAAGATTTAATCTAATATCACTCTATATTTATGTCTACAAATTTTCTTACAGGGTAGATAAAAGGTAATTTTAAGGTACATATTTGGCACTTTAAAGTACCTTATTTTGACTATATAAAGTGGTATTTATTAGTGTATTCAATAATGTAGTTTTATGATTATACCTCTAAAATTTTTTGTCTTTTTATAGCATATTTAACAAATTATTTCACTCACATATTTTCTATTTCCCATCAGAGTTACAGAAAAATAAGTTCAAGTTTGTTCTGTTTTATGTTATATATTTCTTTTATAAAGTTTAATATGTGATTCATTTTTTCAATATTCTAGAATACAGGATTAAGTGACAGATCATATTTCTTCATTTTATATTCCTCTTAGCAACAGGCAGAATTATTCATTTACTCCCTCATTCTTTTATTCATCATTTATTGACTAATTAGCATATAAATATTACTACATGAATCATTTCTGGGCAGACTGAAAACATTTTATCCCCTTATACCTAAATAAGAGATTATTTGACATTTAGCAAGTATCACAATGTAAAAGGATGAGTGTTTATTGCTACCAAATGAAAGAGCTGTTTTAAAAAGTGAGCCTATTTATAATGAAAATTCTTGTAGCTTGCTAAGGAACTTCTAGAACACATAATCTGTTCTTTTTTTCCTCATTAAAATATGTAAAATATCTTTGTATTTATTTTTCTTTAATATGACATAAGTAGCCTATACACATAAAATAGGCTAATTCAATATTTGCTTTCTCAGTTTTTCATTAATCTACAACAAGAAAATTCCAGCAATCACATATATCGGTTCTGGATTTTTGCATTTGTGTATTATCTCTCTGCTGAGATTTATGTCTATTTTTTTCCTTTACCTAATTGAGCATAGTTACAATAGCTGTTTTATAATATATTTAGACCAATATCAACATCTTGGGTATTCTCCCACTTGATTGGCTTTTCTTGAAAATAGTTTACATATTTTCCTCATTCATAATGTGCTGAATAATTATATATATATTTATTTATGTTTATTAAATTAAGAGAGAGAGAGAAGCATCACTTTATTGTTTCACTTTTCTATGCATTCATTGGTTGCTTCCTGTATGTGCCCTGACCAGGGACTGTACCTGAAACCTTAGCATATCTGGACGATGGTCTAACCAACTAAGCTACCCATCCAGTGCTTACCTAATATCTTAAAAGTTTTGAATGCTGCATAGCAGATTCTATTGTATTCCCTGAAAGTGTCAATCATTTTGTTTACAAGCTTGAAAGTGATTAGACTCACATTGCTTATTTTCTTTTTTGAGTGACATCTCTAACTTCAGTTTAGTTTTTTAAACTAGCTGGTATCTTTCCTGCACAGGCATGGCTCAGAGATAGCCAGATTGGGGCAGAATTTCTTTCTTATAGAAAGAAATTGGGTTCCATATCTTTGGATCGCAGATTTTCAGGATCCCCACTTACTTTCCCATATTTATATAATGGTGATTTTTCTATAAGAGATTTAGCCATCTCATTTCTGCCAAATACATCATTTTTGTTGAGTCTCCAATGTCTCCATGTAGTTGTGTGTGTGTGTGTGTGTGTGTGTGTGTGTGTGTGATTATTTAAGTTTATAGCAGTTATCTATGGGAGGTTTGGTCTGGCAGGAGTTTAGTCCATTATCTTGGTAGCAGAATCAATAACTAGAAAAGTTTAGGAAAACATTCAGTGAATTTTAGAAAGGTCAGAGCAAAACAAAGAAAACGATGAAGCTTTATATTAAATGGGCATAATACACCTGTTGAATTGAGATAGAATGCAAGTCTTACTGATGAATTAAGGAAATGTGAAGAGAGCACTTAATGGTATGTTACAATAGAGGGACATGTAATATATGGAGAAAAATAGCTGAGGAAAATGATCATCATATTTTAAGTAAGAAACTGACATTAAAATGTTAAATACACTTTAAAGTTCGAGGTTTTAGATGTTGGATACCTTTGCGTCCTTCTAAGTGAACTTGACTTTTGTTTCAGGATCCAAATTATTCACTCAGAAGCAGGGTTAGCTACTCCTTTCAAAGAGTACTTTTAATTATTGGAAAGTGAAGAGACCAGAGTTTTGCCACCCTAAAACTGCTTTTTGGGGTATTAATTATAAGCTGTAATAAGAAACAAGAAACTCAGAAAGAGCCTTTGACCCTCCCCACTTACTTGTCAAAGAGATTCAGAAAGAAAATCCTGCTTCAGGAAGGATTTCTGAGGATGCCACCTTAGCCTCATTTGAATTAAGAATGGTAACAAGAAGGCTTCAGGCAGGTGCCAGTTAGCTGGTATGCTTGTGTCCCATTGTCTCTGCATTGCCCAGTGAGGATTTTCCAACCATGCTGTTCAGCTCACCCATTCTCACTGCTGAGTCGCCCATTCTCACTGCTGGAGTTGAATACTGTGTTCTCCACCTTTCTCCTTTGTCCAAAATGCCTCATATACCCAATGTTGCCTTAGTGTCTGTGGAATCATGCTTGTGTGAATTTCCTACACAGGTGTATTAAATTTTTATTTTTTCCTCTTAAACTTTCTTTGTTGGTATGGTTATTAGCCCAGACTTAAATAACTTAGGAGGTGGGAGGAAAAAAATATTAATATTTGTTAGTCCCCACAAAAGGCAGGGGAAAAGAAAGCTGTAGTCTGGGGTTAATTTTATGTCCACTAATGAGGCACTCCACCTGATGTTCCACGTGTGTGGTACAAGTGAATGTTTCAACTCCCTTGCTAGCGGGAACAGAGCTTGTTTCCAGCCCATGAGTTCTGATGATTATACTTTCTCCTTTCCGGTAGGTCATTTTAACATTTCCTTCCTGGCCTTGAGCATGCTGACTAATATATTCTTGGAGTCTAGAAAGAAATGCTCTATGAACCTGCTTAGCTTGCTTTCTGTGATTCTTGCCCCCCTTCATGCATTGCCTCTTCTCACAGTTCACAGGGACCTGTCCTGTGCATTCTGAATGCCTGGTCACCTGAAAACCTCTTCAGTTCAAGAGGATTTCTGAGCTCTGTTTGGATGACACCTTCCAGGCCTATAGCCTAGAAACTCTCTCTAGGCAGGAAATAAGAAACTGTAGGCCACACCTCATTTGTTTTTATTCTTTCACAGGCACTGTCTTGTGATGCCTGATGTCAAAGTCTGGCTCTATTTTTTTAATGCATTTTGTCTATTTGAGCTATGTTTAAGGCAGGAGATTAATTCCAATCCTTATTTCTTCCCAATAGCCTGAAAAGAATGACTTGAAGTAATTACACTAAAATTTGTAATGGAATAGACGGTGAAAGTCACTTGAGGACAACAATTTGCTGAAGTTGATTGGTAACTTTATTTTCCATTAATGAAAATTAAAATTTGAATATATGTATACACACACACACACACACACACACACACTAAAGTAGTTGATTCCTTTTAGGCAGGTGGGAAGGCCTGCAACCTCAGGTACCTAACAGATATAGAGGGAATTTTCACTGCATTTTGTGTGGAAAGTCCTGTTTGTAGCTCACATTTGTAGAGAGTCTGCAAACACCCTGGAGTAGCACTACTGGTTTGAGAATACCCTGAATCAAATTATTTTTTAATTTGGATAGAAAGTTGCAGACACAGCAAGGACCTGCCACGTTGATTGTGTTAGCTGAGTTGTTGGGGGCATTTTACCCAGGCCTACTTATTTCAACTTGTCTCCCAATTCAAAGTGCATCCTCTTATTGTCCATCCTGTTTTTCTGCAGCCACTGAGGCTTTGTATACTTTTGGGCAGCCACCAAATGCATTCACTGCCCTCCCTCCCTCCCTCCCTCCCTCTCTTCCTTCCTTCCTTCTTTCACTTCTGTCCTACTTGTGGTAGAGTAAATCATATTTTACCTCTGTGTTGAAACTGTTCAGAACATTCCTATGTCACTTAGAATAAAATCCAAACTATTACAAAGACTAATATCCTACATTATTTGTCTCTTTCAATTGCCTATTATTTGTCCCTCTTATTATATCTTCTTTCCAATTATCTAATTTTTATGCATCCACTATATTGTTTTGTTTAATTATTAGCCATATGTATTTGTGTTATAAACTCATTATTGCCTTATGTCAAATAGTATACATCTTATCACCATCTTCCTTTAAGTATTATTATTCCACTTCAGGTAGAACCTGATAGCACTTATTTCCATTTTTCTTCTTCCTGCTTTGTGCTACTCTTAAAGGAAGCTCTTCATGAAGAGGGAAAGTGATTCCAAATGGAAAACTGGATCTACACACACAGAGAGAAAAAAAAAGGCCCTGAAAATGGTAAATCTGTGGGTTAGTTTTAAAAATATTTTATTGTTTACATTTTTTAAAGATAATTGGCTACTTCAAGTAAAAATAGTGGCATTTCCTCCACCCATTTGTTTCACTTTGCCCACATGTTGGCCTACATTCAGTTGCTTAAATATGTTAAGAGTCCCCTTTGTTCGGCTCCAGGAGGCTGTTCTCTGTGCCGGGTGATGTGGCACCTGCGTTCCATACACAGACACTCACTCACATTTGCTCAGGCTCATCCTTTTAGTTTGTAAAGTCTCAACCTAACTTTCAGTTCTCAAAAAGAACTTTCAACTCATCTCATTTAACCAGTACCCCACTCAATATCCTTTCCCTTCAGTGCTCCCTCAGTCCTTCCTGCTTTCCACAGTTTTTAATTACACATGTAGCACAACATTTCCATGATATATATGATGCCTCTCTACTAGTGTTTTAAGTTCCATAAGAGTAAGAAAGATGTTTATATTGTCTTATTTTTCAGAATCTAAACAATGCCTGTGATTTATCAAGTACTCATTGAATGATAGTTGGATGTATGCAAGATAAGCTGAGAAAAAAATTTCTCAGAAGTTGGTTTTCCTAGTCAGTCTTAGAAAAGTTCTGGAAAAAAAATGTTTCAACCTACTCTACATCATAAAATGAGTAGAACTTTTTAAGATCTCTTTCGTTTGTGTTGTTGCATCCTGTCTACAAAATAAGCATTATAAAATAGGCCAGTACATTTTATTTTTAACACGTTTTCAGAACCCAGAAGAGAAAAAAAGTACCACATTATTCGTTTTAATCCCCTGAGCTTCTTTGAAGTGACCCTGTCAACCCCTTTCAGTGTCTCAGCACTTAAAGTTGTTTCCTGGTCTGTTTCCAAAGGCAGCACCAGGGGAATTTATACTGGCAACTTCTTTAAAAAATAATACAGATTTTTTTTAAAGCAGTACCTTGGAACAATTCAAATCATTGTGTCACTGGTGATGAAAAGACTTTGCACTGCTATGCCATTTTACTTTTTTTTTTAGGGTCGATAATTGCTTAAGTTTGACATTCAATTGACTAGTTAACCTCCACAAGGGGAGGCCTGTGGACATCACAACCACATAGTCACAAGTCCTGTAGTTTTTCAGTCAATGGTTGCAGATGCTCATATATTACAGCATAAAACCTGTAGCACAAAAAGAGATGGATAAACATTAACCAAGGAATATTATAAAGAAGCAATTTCTAAATCTCTTTTGTATCTAAATAAATAGTGTTTTATGCTCATTATTTTTAGTTGTATATATTTGTATGTATAGGCTTCTTATACACATATATGTTTAGTCTATATTTCATAAAACAATTAGTTTTGAGATTTTAAAAAGAGACTATGATATATCTCAGTGGAATTGTTTGAGTTTATCAGGAACTCAAACAGGCAATATTTAGAGACTTTGCTAATGATGTCATAACCTTCATGAGAAGAATCAGAAAACTTTGAATCTTTTTGGTTGACCCAGAACTTCACATCATTTTGTTTTTACATGTGCAGGATGCGTGCAAAGTTTCTTTAAGCTAGAGTCTGTTATTTCCACTTGAGAACAGTCTTATTTCATCACTCGTATAATTCTATGGGACATATATGTATCAAAATGAAACAATCTAAGTTAATGTATAAGTTGATCATCTGGCAAAACAACTCTTTTTGGAGAAAAACACTTATAATTTAATTAATGACCTAAAATGTTAGAAAAATTGAAAAGGAGATTCACACTAAAATTTATGATTTAATAGCAACTTTTGCAGAGGAACAAAGTCAAACTAAAATCAATGTGATAGCAATAAAGGCTATTACCTATGCATTTTTAAACTTTGTTTTAAATGTAGTAATTATAGCCTAAAGGATAGAGGGAAATTTATACAATCATTAATTTTGGTTTAATTTCCTATGGCATCCATAGAAAATGTGACTGTATGATGATATAGCTGGAAAAACAAGCAGAGGAGAGAATTTTCCATAATGACTAAATAATTGTTAAAGAAGCAAATAAAAATCACATTGAGATACTACCAACTTATCTTTGGTCTTGCCTTCCATTGGGCCAAGTATTTAAATAAAATTCTACCACAAGCATCTGCTGCCACTCTGGGATTCAGAGCAGCCACTGCTTAATTTCTTTCTTGGCAGGGGAGAGGATCCTTTTTACAGTAGTTGTCAAGATTTTGATGATCATTTAAGGTCTTTAAGTCCGTAGATTAACAAATTCTCTCCTTTCCTGAAAAAGTATGAAGAAAAAAATAGTTTTTATTATCTCTTTATATCTAGAAAAACTGAATTTTTAGAAATTTGGAGAGGAGAAAAACATAACTAAAATTAGTTTTATCTGTACACTTTAAAAGCTTTTAAAAAATTCTTTAAACACTTAGGTTGCTTCCAGCACTTGGCTATTGTAAATTGTGCTGCTATGAACATTGTTAAATGAGTGGATCAAGAAACTATGGCACCTTTACACAATGGAATTCTACGTAGCAGAGAGAAAGAAGGAGCTCCTACCCTTTGCAACAGCATGGATGGAACTGGAGAGCATTGTTAAATGAAATAAGCCAGATCGTGAAAGACAAATACCATATGATCTCACCTTTAACTGGAACATAATCAACAAAAGAAAAAAATAAACAAAATATAACCAGAACCATTGAAATTAAGAAGACTCCAATAATAGCCAGAGGAGAGGGAGGAGGGAATAATAGGGGGAAGGGTTTTCAGGAACTACTGTAAAGGACACATGGACAAAACCAAGGGGGAGGGTGGAAGCAAGGGAAGGAGATAGGTTAGGCTAGGTTGGGGTAGGGGGAATGGTGGAGAGAAAATGCACACAACTGTAATTGAACAACAATAAAATAATTTAAACAAAAATTCTTTAAGCGATTTTCTGTTTCATGAGTGTATTCCTTTAGTTGACAATAAACTTCTAAAACTTAGCCTCTGGTTATCAAAGATTCTTCAGTATTAAGATACTTCGGAATTAAGTAGCAGAAACAAAACTACAAAATATCTGTCCCAGGTCATAAGAATTAATCTTCTTAAAATATTTTTTCAGGTTGTTAAATTTTGACCTATTACATTGGTGGTATACCATCTAAGAGTATAGTGTGAGCTTTATTTAATATACTGCACTTGTTTTAGCTTCTCTAAGTTGTGTAATTTTATTCAATAGTGCAGACAGAAACAAATAGCAAACTCTATGCAACATGCGTAATTATCCACATGTAATAAGTTTTAACTTGAGAAGTGTGAGCAAAATGCTTTAGCTAATGTATACTTGTCAGAAAAGGGATCATATTCTCTACTAGGGAAAACAGATTTTATATTAACATATGTACTTTGTTGTTAATTAACAATTGGACAGATTCTTCCTTTTTAAACACTGTCAGTGTATGATTTTTATTTTACTTTTCCCACTTCAAATTATTTCAGAATTTGACTGAAAACAAATGTATGCCTAAATTAAAAATAAGACAAGGTCTTTTTAAAAAATTGGAACAAAAATCTAGAGATTTCTATTGTCTGAATATTTACACCAACAAAAATAATGCGGATACCAGGAAATATCCAGGCATTATGTTCAATTTATGAAACTTAGACATAAAGATTAACGTGGTGTGATATTGCAGAAAGGACATACGCTATTTAGTGATACAGCCCAGTTTTCAATCCTTTTTTTCTTTTTGCCTATTTTTGTCTCTAAGATTTGAAACAATTCCTGAATGTCTCTGGGGTCTTCTTATTCTATTAAATGAGGTTGATAATGTTACTCACAATGGGAATTTATTAAGATTCAAGAAATATTTCAAATGTCTCTCACTGGTGCTCCAATGCAACAACTGACTTATTATCTTAATTATATCCAATTTCCTACAAGGTTTGAATGAAGACAAAGCATGAAGAATAGTGTTAAATGCACCTTTAAAATGAAAGGCAATAGTAAAAATTAAAATTTTCAGGATGTTTGATTATAAATGTATAATATTTGTTTAAATATTGTATAATGTATTAAAGTTTATATATTTACATATATAGTGTTTTATAATTTATTCAGCCCTCACATACTAAAACTAACAATATACTGTAATTTAAAGTATCAATATAATTAATATTTTAAGTGTAAATATCACTAAATTTCTTGTTTCTAAACCAGAAACAAACTTAACCATCCAAATTTGAAAGTGAAGGAGATCTAGTCATAATTTTATGTCCAATGAAAATAAAGCTCTCAAATATATCCTGTATATATTTGAAAATTAAAATATGCTTCCAATTTCTTTACAACTCCTGAGTCTTTATGAGAATGAGGAAAAAATTACTGTTGAATTGATAGTTAAATTATGCATAAGTAGTTTTCTTAAGATAATTTATGAAGTTCTATTTTGTGATATGGACATCATCCAAGGTCATAGTTAATTGAATAATCCTTGATAAAATGAAAATTTCTTTATTAGGGAAAGTTAAAGAAAAACAAAATTTAATACAAATGACCTTTGATTTAAAAAGTCCGAATGGTTTTCTACTGGATCCAGAGGGAGGGACTGAAGTCAATGACTGAACCCTATAACCAAGCGCAGAAAGAGAGTAGATGAGTCTCAGGCACTGGCTCTAGGTTCTGCACTGGCATATGCAGAGAGCCCTGGCATGTCTCACGGACATTCAAAACTAGAAGCGACTGCTCATTATTGTAAGATCTAGCCTACCTGGGTGCCAACCACAGACTTTCCACTTACTGGTGGAGGAACTCTGGGAAAGTTATAAGGCTTTTCTCTGCCTCAGGGTTTTATTTTTATTTTTTATTATTTTTTGTAAGGCGAAGATAATAATGCTTCATGAGATTGTCATGAAAACAAAACTATTTAAACTTGAGCAGTATTTAGCACATAGTAAATCTTCAATACCTATTGGTGATAGTTTTACTATATTATTATTGTTGTTTTTAAATGTATATTTCATTTCAAATATGCTACATTGTGAACCTGGACAATACGTTTTTAAAGATTTTATTTATTTATTTTTAGACAGAGTGGGAGGGAGGGAGAAAGGGAAATAAACATCAATATGTGGTTTCCTACTAGGGACCTGGCCCGCAATCCAGGAATGTGTCCTGACCTGGAATTGAACCCACAACTCTTTGTTTCATAGGCTGGTGCTCAATCCACTGAACCACACCAGCCAGGGCTATGATGATGATGATGATGATGATAATGATGATGATGATGATGATTTGGCAGTAGCACCCTCTCCTGATCCCCTGCACCTAAAAAATACCTATCATTTCAAAATTAAATTCTTACAGTAGTATTGAGAATATTTTTACTGCTAAAAAAATGCTAAGTGCATACTATAAGGAGGTAGAGTTATTTCTACTGATGACTTCATAGCTCTGAAATTGCTATCCAGAGACACAACAAGGTAAACCTTGACCTCTGAATCAAAGCAAAGTCAGCTTATCAAGTCAGTCTTTTGTCTGAATGGCATGAATGGATCAATCAGTTAGAGAAATAATTAAAGCTGAGTTTCTTTCTGCTTATTTACCTGCAGGCAAAATCAATGAGCTACCCTAGTTAATAACAAAAACTGTTAAGTGAATAAATAATTACATACCTTTTTGAAGGATGTTATGTCTCAGCCTGGAGGTAGTTGTCAGTCAATTATTGATAACATGATTCTTGTACATGAATATTTTGAAGCACATATTTAATACTAAAAATATAAAGCAACCTGTTCCATTTACTTTTGAATGAACCAAAATGGCTTTTTTGCCTCAGTGCTGTTAGTATAAAAAAATGTCTTAAAGAAGTACAAGGAGGACAGAGCTTATTGAAATTATTAAACAAAATAGTCCAAAATGTTTCTTTTTGCTTACCATGTCAGTAATGTAAGGAAATTAACTCTACTTCCAAAAAGCCTCTTTTCTTTTCTTTGGAGTATGACTGATTTTTAGCATGAGTCCAATTAAATTTTTAATGTAGTTGAAAGCAGATGTGATGGAAAATATCAGGTACAATAAGGAACAGTGGATTAGGTCAGAGTGTGTGGCAATAGTTACGTAGGGTTGTTGTTTTTTTTCCCCTCTTGTTCACATTCGACAATTACAAATTGATCCATTAATATGTTTTGTGTATTACCCTAGTGAACAGTAACCCATACTAAGGATAGAATTTTTTTAATATATTACATGTTAGAAATGGCAATTTAAAATCTGGTAGATTTCTGCTCATCATGCAGAGTACAAGAGAATGTTTTGCGGTCTTGATTTCATTAACAATTCAGATCTTAAATATATTATCAGGGGAACACTTTAAAAATGCTAACCTGATATCAACTTGGATATCATTCTGGTGCCATTTCTCAATTTCCCTGTTCAAAATCATTATAATACTCTATTAATTTTATTTTAGGCCAGATTATTCTAACATGCTTAGATTGTGTAGATTTCTTGGACTTTATTGTGGCAAAATTTAATGGCTACCAAAGATAAAGCAGAAATAATTAGGCATGTTCCACTTCAGGAAACACACTCCCTGGTGGTTCATGGCGCACCGTGATGTAGGGAACTAATTGGGGTTGAAATGGAGTCTTTGGTGTCTGCAAATTTCTTACCGCCTTCTTAGTCATGGTTGTGATTAAGTAATACTTAAATCATATATGATTTTCAATTAGATATTCTAATGAAATTTTATTGAATATAGCTGTTTTTTGAGAAGTCTTATTTAAAGGTTCCAAAAGAAAAGTAATAGGTATTATAACAGGGGAGCCATAGAAAATTTAAGCATGGCATTTTCAATGTTTAATCTGATCTTCATTCAGCTAAGAGGAGTTAGATGAATTTGGATTTGGGAGTTTGCATGTGCACTATCTCAATGAAATAAGAAATAGAGATTTAAGTTTGTTTAGGCCTGTGGGTGTTAGTTTTATCCATGAAAGTGTATGTCACATGAACTAAGAAAAGAACAAGGGAGATATATATCAGATGGTCTCCACAATGTATATGATGCAGAGTATAAGTGAGCTGTAAAATTTGTTGATTTGGAGATAAAAAAAAAGGAACAGGATATAGAAGAAAGCCAAAAGAAGAAAGAATTTTAAACCTCATTTGGGACCCAGGAAATGTGTGGGGAGATAGAAATCAATGATGTCAAATACCTCCAAGTTAGAAGTGGGGTAATCACAGAGAACGAATTAGGTTTGACCATGAAGCACTTTGGGTGGTAGAGACGTGTCCATGTGGGCTCATCAGTTTTAGCAAAGGTACCACTTGTGGTGATGCTGATAATGGGGGAGGCTATGTATGCATGGCAGCAGAGGATATTGAGGAAATCTTTGAACCTTCCAATCACTATTGTTATGGACCTAAATTCATTCAAAAATAGCTTATTAAAAAATCAACACAAGATTTTGACTATGGGTTTATCATGAGGATGGCCACCGGCAACCTATTTCAGTAAAGTCATGTGGGAGAGCATCTACTTAGAGTTATCTCAGAGTCAGAGGGAAAAAGTAAACAGCTAATGTAGTATGTAAACATAGCTTTTTAAAAATATTGCTGTAAGATATATATATATATATATATATGTGCAGAGATACCAAGCACATGAATTGTTATATTCAAAGTCTTTTGGAAATTATATGCAAGTCTTTTGAATGTGACAATAAATAGGGGCTTTGTTTAAGATGAAAGTGAGCATGTAAATTGGTTTAAAAATATTAGAAATAATAAATATTTACAGAGTACTTAATGTTGCAAGAAGTATCTTGCAAAATGGGTAGGTTCTTTTATCAGTGTTATTTTTATTATGCATTATTTTTCTGTGAAGAAAATGAAAATATTAAATGGAGTTACCAGTTTATGTGGCAGAGCTGAGAGCAGAAATAGTTTAGGCTCTGAGACAAGCACACGCAAATGGGAAACGATAGCAGATGGAGTGTCCATTTATCGAATCTGAGGCATTGAGAAAAGTCAGACTGGAGTGAATGGATACTCAGAAGTACATTTGAACCATTGCTGAAGGACATGTGACAAAAGAACACATCTCAAAGTTTGCACCATGAAGTAAATTTGGGGCAACAGACCCAAGTCAAGGGAAAGGATTCTAGAATGATCAATACAAAGATGGTAGCACTCATACTGCAGCAGGAACAGAAATAGAGATGCAGAAGATAAGAGTTAAAAAGGAGATGCACAAACTGAGAGCAGTGTGTCAGACGGAGTTTATAAATGGGTAACAAATGGATACTTTTGGATTTTCTTTTAATACTCCTAATGAACACTTACCTGACTGAGTAAGCTGATGTTTTGTTCTGTTTTTAAGGTGAGTGGTCAGCATACATTAGACTGAAAAATATAAAACAGAGATAAGTAAGTGATGCAAGAAAGCTACAAAGTGTTATGGAGCTTAAAAAGGGTGAAGCAGTATGTAAAGGATGAAAAAGTTTTATAGAAAAATTACCAGTTGAGATGGGCCTTAAAATAATGGATGGAGATTCAATTAGTGAAGGGAAGAAAGTGTATTGTAGATAAATAAAGCATCCTGAATACCTCATTTGTCCATCTACCCATCCATCCACCCATCCATTAATTTATTCACTTATGCAATATATACTTATTGACCTATTACATGTGTCATATTTTTAAGGTATTTAAATGAAATAATGAAATGCCAACATAATTTACTGCCATTACATGAAAGCCAATGTCTTATACTGATTATTGAAATTATTTCACATTTAAAAATCACATATTAAAAAGAAAAGCTGATGTGATAAAATATAGAGAATAATTCACAATAAGAGAATATATAAGGCATGAATATTAGAAATATATATTTTATAATGTAGTCAATATATTCCATATATATGTATTTTAATATAATTTTAACATATCTAGTTGTACAAAAATATTTAATCTTAACTAGCCAATGCTTCTATACTTGTAATTATTAAATATGTAGTATAATTTAAACTGAATAATTTAACAAAGCATCTACTTACATAATAATCATTTCATATAAATGCATGACCTTTTATGGGACTCTAGACATTAGTCTACTTACAATATCCTCCCCAGAATGTTTGAAATTAATTAATTTCAGCTAAGGTTTAGGTTCAAATTTACTCAGTTCTTTTCATTATATTCAGTGCTTAATAACTATTTACAAATTTGATTAATAATCCAAAAATAAGGTTCATATTACATTACATATTTTAGTTTCCATTTTACTCAACAAGGTATTTTAAGCATTTATTCTATTTAATCATGTCTTTCATTTCTGGTGTTTTTATCTTATACTTAGGCATATATAATATACAGTCTAATTTTTCTTAACCAATATAAGGATTATAACATATGCTAAGGAGCAAATTTAAGTTTTAACTAACTAGAATCATTTAATGCTTTTGTATTGCCAAGCAAAATATCAGGGTCCATATTTAACTAATTGAAATTGATTTTATATCTATCTAGATTTATCTTCTTTTATAAAAGTAATTTATTTGAAGACATAAATCATAGCTAACTGCCTTTAAACCCCTTCAGTTTTCTCACTTATGGCAACTTAACCTCCAAATGTTGAACTCCCATCACTATTTGTGGATTCAAAGTTTTCAAAACCATTGAATTTCTATTTTTATCTGGTCCCTTAATTCTAACAACTGGACATCAGCCTTGATCAAACAACCAGACCCTTACTTTGTTCTCAGTATCTAGTAGCATGGTCTTTATGTTATTGCCATATACCTGAACAATGACATGATATTCTTATGACCCACTGCCTCCAGCAGGGGATCTCTCTTTTTATCATCAGACCTGCCACGTCCTCAATTCTACACCTGCCCTGTGTTCAGAATATCATGTACTATTGATCTTTGTTGTTTTACAGTGCCTATGCCCTGTTTTTATCTTTTCACACAATACACTAAAATAGTGATAATAGCAGTGCATCCATGTGCTAAGAATATTCACAAATTACTTAAAAATATATTCCTATTTTGTAAGTTATCATGCAATGTTAGCGGTTATTATCGTAAATATTGTGCATTTGTATGTTATCTCACATGGAGTATTCTTGATACTATTTGCATCAATTTAGAGTTACAGTGCCAGAGGCAGGCATAAGGGTATTCAGGATCTAATTAAATGCATCTAAATTATTTTCTTAAAGAAAAAAATACTTAATTTTTTTTTTTGCATTAAGTTTATGACTAGAGAAAACATTTTAAAAAATGATGAAGAACTCAATCAGGCTTCAAAAAATTAGTCAGTGGGTAGTTGTGAGTAAGAATATGGACACAGATGTCCTTCTAAGAAAAATAAGTTGGTAAATGTATCTCAAACAAGGAGACAAGGACTACATGTATGAATCTTTATCCACATGAAGAGAATGGTCTCACCAGGCCTACAAAGAGACTGAATATATATATTTGTAGCTTGACCTGGAAAATGTCACTATAAACATATGCAACTCGATTTCTTGAGTCCTTGTGACTAGTCTTTAAGGTATACAAAACCAAAGCATCATTTTAACATCTCTCTTGTCACAAATAACCAACATAATAGAGGAAGCTCAATTAATTTGGAATATGATTTTCAGATTGTCTGAAATCATAAATAGTTTCTGTGGAGGATAAATATATTTTAAACACTTGAAGATTTACACACAATACAGAAATTAAGAAGGAATTTAAATCTATACCTTACTATTTTTGCATTTAGAATGTGTGCATATTTGTTAATGAAAATAATTTTATATTTTAAGAAAATATGTCCTACTGAAACATAAGAGAGGTGTTCATTTGGATCCAATTTAAAACATAATTGAATTTATATTACTGGTAATGTGTTGAAGTAAACCTCCTGATGATGGCCATTATAATTGGACAAAAGGAAAATAATGGTGTCCACAATGCAAAAAAGGAGAAGAACAACAACAAAAAAACACAGAAGATATTAGTTTTTGAAAGAAGAAAACTCAACTGGGTGTGATTTGCACATAGATGGCTTCTTACTCGAATGGGCACATGCCTGTCCACATCCTGTAGAGAGGAATGAGCACCTACCAGTCCACACTGTGTACAGAGGCTATGGCTCAAGCAAAGGGACATGTATAGTCTTACTGCCTTGGCTAGTAAAAAAATAGAATCTGAGACTGATAGAGTATCTGGAAGTAAGTAGGGAAACAGGAAAAGTAAGAACCTCAGAAAGGTAAACCCTCAAAACTCCATAAAAGTTTCTCCCTTAAACAATGCATTCACTGAAGAGACTCCAAAGTTCTCAAGAAAACGAAATGGTTGAAAAGCTAAATAAATGGAGTTGTTTCAAATGTTATATCCTCTGCAGAAGTGACTGAATTGAGAGGTTGAGTCCAGGAAAATTAGTCACCTGCTAGAACAACAATGACAAAATAATCAAGTCTTCAGAGGTAGGTAATTGAATCCATGATTTTTAAAATAAATCACTTATAATATCCAGCACCCAATAAACTATTACTAAACATATAAATGAGTAGGAAAATATTGCCTATGATGAAGAAAATAGAAGCCAAGAGATATTGGCTCTGCAATGACCAGGATGATGATGAAATTAGTGAACAAGGGCATTTAAAGCAGGATTTATAAATGTGCTCAAGCCTTTAGAGAAAATTATGGTCATTATGGATGAAATGGTACATAATCTGAACAAAAATAGATACAAAATTAAAAAGAATAAATAAGATTCCAGAACTAAATGAAATAAAATATTTACTAATTGTACTTAAAGGCAAGTTGAATACAGGAGAAGAAAAGATGAGTCAACTTATAGATATAGCAAAAAATTATCTAGTATGAGGAAAGGAAATAATAAAATTAAAATAAATAAGTAGGCATTCATGGGATATAAGGTAATATCAAATGATCTAATACATAAAATTGGAATCTATGAAAAAGAGAAAGTGGCATAAAATCTTTACAGAAATATTGACAAAATCAGCCACATTTTTTGAGAAATGTAAATATATACATATATATCTACCAAGAAACTTGGTAAACTCCAAACAAGATACTATATATATATATATATATATATATATATATAAAACTTAGATATTTGACAATCACCTGGCTAAAACTCAAACATAAAGAAAAGTTTTAAAGATTCCAGACAAAAATTATAAGAGAACAATGATATATAAATTATAGCTGACTGCTTATCAGAATTATTGAAGACTAAGGATAAGAAGAACGACATCTTAAAGTCCTAGGAAGAAAACAATTGAACTGTCTCCCCAGAATCATATATTCAGAAAAATATTCTTCAAATGTTAAGATTAAAGATATATTTTTGGAAAAATGTACACTGAGAAAATTAATCACTAGGAGATTTGCATTCTACATTGTAAGAAATGCTGGATATTTTTCCAAGTCAAATGAAAATGACCAAAGATGATATAACCTGAATTCACAATTGTATAAAAAAAGGATAAAAAGCAGTCTATATCATAAACACATTGAGATCAATATAGATATATAGATAAAAATTTGAAAGGCATAACTGTTAAAGAAAATTATAATAGTTAAATTTAGCACAATATTAATGGAATGGAATGAATTAGGAATATACACATATTATAATGTTAGGATAATGTCTGAAAAGCAATGCCCAAATGCTTTCTAGATAAGAAGCTAATAAAGTAATACGAAATGCTAAAAAGTTTTGATTAACAAAAACAGATGAGACATAAAGAAGGTTAGAGAAACACAAAACAGTGTAATAGGGAAAGGGTAGACACAAAGCTACTATAGCAAATGATATTTTAAATGTAAATGGAATCATAAAGGTAAATGTAGTAAAAACTGGAATGGAAAAGGAAGGATTGCCAGATTAAATAAAAATTAGGACTTCATTTTACCTTATCTACAGGAGATGAATTCTAAACAAGAAACACACCAGTAGGATAAATGTAAAAGGTTAAGATAAAGCATGAAAGGAATAATAATGAAAAAATGAAACAGCTAAAAGTAAGTCACTATTGATACATTTCAAGAAAAGATATGCACATATATCAATAAATTTAATAAACATGGTAATTTATGGTAAATTACCATATGGTAATTTGGTAATTTACCATGGTAAATAAAATAAACATGGTAAATTATGAGAATACAACCATAAATTGTTGTACTTAATAACTAATATTGCAATATATAAAGCCACAACTAAAAGAACTGCTAGAACTTGAAAATATCAAGTCCAGGAAAGACTAGAAAATTTTGGTTAATTTTTTTTTATTTCTAGAAAAAATACACTAAAGATATATAACAAGCAAATGAAACGCATGACCCTGAACTGGATATTGTACATGGATGAAAAAAGTATTGAAAAAGTATTGAAAAAAGTATCCAAATTAATAGCATTTGGATATGAATTGCATATTAGATAAAATTGCGTTACTGATAAATTTTTGGTTTTGATCATTGTACCATGTCTATATCAAAGACTGTTCTTGTTCTTATGAAACACAAAATTTAGTGCTTATGTGAAAAAGGCCACAATATGTACAATGTAGTCTCACATAATTAAAAATACACACAGATAAAGAGAATATAAAGGAAATAGTGTGAAATACAAAAATAACTGGTGAATCTGGCCTTGTCTGGTGCTGCTCAGTGGACTGAGTGCCCACCTGAGAATCAAAGAGTCTTCTGTTAGAATCTCAGTCAGAGCACATGCCTGAGTTGTAGGCCAGGTCCCCCATAGGGGGCACAGGAGAGGCAACCGCACATTGGTGTTTCTCTTCCTCTCTTTGTCCCTCCGTTAGGCTCTCTCTAAAATAAGTAAATGTAATCTTTAAAAAATGGTGAATCAGGATGAAGTGTGTACTCAGGACCACAGCAGTGTACTAACATTTTTTTTTAATTTAGAAATTATACCAAGATAAAAAAATTAATTGCATTTATGTAAGAGATTTTAAGATGGAAAATAAATGATTATTTGGCAGACTGTTAACAGCCCAGTTTTAGAGAGTTAAACATATTTTTATGATTTTATTAGATTTATAAGCGTCATATTTTGCAGAAGATTTTTACTTAATATTTTAAGCTTGTTTCCGAAGGCACTGTGGTGATTAAAAAGAAAATAGCATTTAAATATATAGTAAATCAATTTTTTAAAGTGGATGCAATTATTGAAAAAAGTTGCCCTGGCTGGCTTAGCTCAGTGGATTGAGCGAGGGCTGTGAACCAAAGCATCGCAGGTTCGATTCCCAGCCAGGGCACATGCCTGGGTTGCAGGCCACGGCCCCCAGCAACTGCACATTGATGTTTCTCTCTCTCTTTCTCTTTCTCCCTCCCTTCCCTCTCCAAAATAAATAAGTAAATAAATAAATAAATATTTAAAAAAGAAGAAAAAAGTTGATATGCTCTAATTAGAATAAAAGCATCTCAAGAAAGTGATATTTCTTTGGGACATAGAACTTAATAGATTGATAAATAATATAACATGATATATAGAAATGACTTAAGAAGTTAATTATAATTATTTTTTCTAATTTGTTAACAAAAATTGACTTCTGAAATCAGAATCTGAGTTATACCAATAAAAAGAAAAGGAAAAAAGAAATGTACTTCATTTTACTGCCTGGACCATATTCACTATTTTGAAGCTCATGTACTGGGATATTATCACTCTACACTCTACTGGTAGGCCTTTAATTCACTGCAAATCTATCTACCTAAACATTTTTCTTCCAGTATGATGACTTTATCTGTTTGAAGTAGATAGATTCCTATAATTTATATTTGATGGTTAGTGTATATAATGTAAGATATTAATGGAGAAAAGATGGAATCATTAGGGGGAGCTAATTTGATGTATGGTATGACTGAGAATTAGAAAAAATTGTGCAAATAGTTCCCACTGCCTCTTTCTCTTTAGAACAACTGAAGGCCTTAGGCAAGCCAACATCCTGTGGGGAGGTGAACCTTATTTGTATCTGACGTTTGTTTTCATGACTGTTAACATCATTTTTACTTTAGCATATCTGAACAGTCAAAGACGGCATATTTTGACCCAAAATCTTTGAGGTACTTCCATAAAGTGGCATGTGTCTTTGTTTTTGTGGAGAGGATTTGTCTGGAATGCTGATTTTCCTTTCATACTATTCCATGGTTTAGAATCTTGACACTTCTGTAAGTTGAGGTAAAGAAATATGCTGATGTGGAGAAATATTCAAGAACAGGGTTTGTTTTTCAAATTTGTTTTTTGTGTGAGTCAAAGTAAAAAAAAAGAGAGACTGAAGTTTTGTGGGTTAAACTTACACCTCCCAGGTATACTTATAGAAAAATTAAAAGTAGGTAATTTTCTAATGTTTAACTATTTCCTAACAAGTACAAAGGAAAATTGATAACATTTTAATAATTACCTGGAAAATAAAAGTTAAAAAAGATGACTTTCATTCTCTCGAACAAAATAAAAATTTTGTTTCCTTTTCACAAGCTTTAATTTTTAGATTTGACTCATAGAAAATGAAAACTTGAAGTCTAATGATATTTTCAACTTTTCACTAGGGCCTCACTGTCTGCATACGTTTGAAAAAATGAAGTTATCGTTTGCCACATTGTGTTAACAGTAAGCAATTTTTAAATTAAATATTCATGAATGAGATTTTAAATTTCTCAAGCAACTTCTAAACAGTTAACAGCAGGTAAATTTATTTTTATTTTTTCCTTAAAAAGTCTGTTTTTTATGAGGTTTAGAAAGCTGTGATACTTACCATATGCTGTGTAGAAATATACCATGCATCTGTTATTTTACTCATCAATTAAGAATGTGTTGTGAGAATTATGAATTTGAAACCTTTCTGGTTACTGGCAAATACCACAACCTTAGCTCTAAAGATGTAGTAATTAGCCAACCACAAAAAGTCAGTTTAGGAAAAAAATAAATTCCTACTTTCTGAAGTAGAAAGTAAACGATGCTAAAATAAGCTATCATATTTAATTGAACAATAGTGATTAAATCAGAAATTAAGAGATAGTATAAAAATGAAAATATATTTTCTGTCTTAAGCTGACCTGTAATCAAATAAAAACAAGCCAAAATGATAGAGCATACAAACTTTTAGCTAGCAGGAATGCCGTCTTTGCAAAGCATATTTAATAAGAATTCTAGAACAAGGGGATCTAATGTCTATCAAAATAATGTTAAATGTATTAACATAACCATTCTTTTTCAAATACTTATTAAGCACCTACTACATACTAAATACTATTAGTAAATAAACAGTAGGATTATATAGATCTTTCCTGAAGAAATTGATGCTCACAGTGCTATAGAATGGATACAGTGGGAGGAAATGTTACCAGTCCGTCATCCACACTCAGGGACCAGGATGTGGAAGATTGGATAGGTCAGCACAGAATGAATGTCAGGATTGCAAAGCCATGGTCCCTTGCAATAGTGGAAGAAAAAAACACATGCATAAACAAAGAAACAGAAAAAAAACATTAACAACAGAGCTATGATACAAAGGATAATGTCATATGTTACCAGACTGCTCACAAAACATTATGTATACATAAAAATTATTTCATGTAAAGTAACACAATGCTATTTCTATATTATTTAGAAATTACTACTTTAATAGTAAAGGTGATGTCCTCAGGCTAATAGATATCAAGATACTCACCAATACTTGAAAATATGTTCAGATTATCTAGTTGTTTAAAAACAATAAATCACCTTGAATTAGCATATTAGCATCCAACTAGAAAAATCTTCTCTTCTCTTTTCTTTTTTTTCTTTTCTCTTTTCTTTTCTTTCTTTTCTTTTCTTTTCTTTTCTTTCTTTTCTTTTTCTTTTTTTTTTTTTTTTTTTTTTTTCTTCTTTCTCTTTCTTTTCTTTCTTCTTTTCTCTTCTCTCTTTCTCTTCTTTCTCTTTTTTTCTTTCTTTTTCCTTTCTTTTTTTTTTCTTTTTCCTTTCCTTTCTTCTTTTTTCTTTTCTTTCTCTTCTTCTTCTTCTTCTTTCTCCTCTTCTTCTCGTTGCTTCTTCTCTTCTTCTTTCTTTTCTCTTCTTCTTTTCCTCTCTTCTTTCTTCTTTCGTTTCCCGCTTCTCTTTTTCACTTTCTTCTTTTCTTTCTTTTTCTTTCTTTCTTTTTTGCTTTTCTTTCTTTTCTTTTCTTTCTTCTTTATTCTTTTTCTTTCTTTCTTTCTTTTCTTTCTTTTCTTCTTTCTTTTCTTTTTTTTCTTTCTTTCTTCTTTCTTTTTCTTTCTTTCTTTTCTTTCTTTCTATCTTCTTCTTTTTTTTTCCCCTTTTGGTTTCTAATAGCTCTCTCTCTATTCATAACTGCAGTCAAAATATTTCACATAATCACAAAATCTCAGCCCAATAGCTTATATCTGTTTTCAATGTTTCTGTTCTAAATAGGTACCAATAACACTTATAAAATATTGAGTAAACAATAACACCTTTAGTAATCATCTGTTTCAAACAATATAGTCCCAAATTAACAGTTACAAAAATGTGCATATTTTTACAACTAGCGTGTTTGTCAGTAACGCTAAAATAAACATTTGGTGATAAAGTCTTTTCTGGCGGAATGTGCTATTTTTGTCAAAGGTAATATGTGTTCTGTTTCAAGAAATTCTCATGAAACACGTATCATGCCAGAATATATGCAAAGCTTGGGTAGGTAGCTTCTTATAAAAAATCTTAATTATTAATCTCCCTCCTGTTATTAACAGCCTTGCTACTACATACTAGACCTAGTGATTAATTTTTAACAAACAGAATATTGCAAATGTGGCCGGATATCACTTCCAGGATTAGCTTAAGCCAGGGACTGCTGGCCAGCCTTCTCTGAGGTGGTACCCTCCCTTGCTTCCCAGTCTATGCTGATACAGCAATCTGCAGTGCTGTCAATCACACTGTGGAGAGGCTCAAGTCACAAGGAACTGACGTCTAAGTTCAGAAGCAGTGAAGGAGCTAAGAACCTTGCCAATAGTCAGGTGAGTAAACTGGAAAGGGAACCCAACCTAGCCTGGTGACGACTGCAGCTAAACTGTGTGCAGATTCTTGGCTCCCAGAAACTGTAAGGTAATCATTATGCTCATATATTGTTTTATGCCTGGAATTTCGGGGGTAATGTGTTTCACAACAATATATAACTGGTACATTTTTTTTTCTAGTGAAAATCTTTTTCTAGTGACGATGTTCATCATAATTTGCCATGGTAAAACTTTTTGCCCCAATTATTATTACCACAGAGTAAGTTACCCTGCCCCACATCACTATTTTAAGAATCAAGAAGGGAACTGAGGCATAAAAAAAACTGAGTTGATAAATTCCAGCTTTCTAAGAAGTATTTCCACTTAAGAAGAACAAGCTAACTGGAAAGATATTGTAAGTTCAGGAAATGTCACTGGAGTTAAATACAATGGAAACCACCCATTCTTCCTTCCAAGTACCAGCCCATCAATCCTGATTGTGAGACACAGATGCACCTTGAATTTTCACTAGGGAGTACAATGATTCTCGGAAGTTGACAAAGGTTCTCTGCACTATGATGATGGCCATCCACATGTTATTTCAAGGTTCTGAGTTCTCATTTTAGCGGAAAATTAATTATAAGGATATCTCAGCTTTTAATGGATTTTAAATGATCTCCAAACCCTTGTTGTATTTATACCGTATAATTCTTTTATGTTAATAGCAGAACAGATAGAAATAAACTTTATGAAGCATATGATACATCGATAACTCTCCATGTATTTCAAGTTTTATGCATACATTTTTAAATGTATGTTCTGAATATGATTAATTTTCTCATAAGAAGCAATCATAACTTAGCTGAAAATACTTAACAGAAATCTGTATTATTTATTTAGAATAAATACTAATTTTCTTTTTCTGTACTTGTTTAGCATAATTTTTTTTTGTCCAAAATTTATTTGGAAGTTATATTTGTAATTTTAATACAGGTATTTTTAAGCATAAGAAATATTTTGTTCGCTAAGTTAAGAGTCAAAATTGTTCTAATTGGGGGTAATGTTATATACAAAGTTTCCAAATAAGTAATAGAACCAAAGGAAGCATTATAGAGTATTTACAGTGACCAATGATTCGGTGCAAAATGTGTTTTTGTTGGAGGCAACAAAAGTTGCCTGAAGACTTTTTAAAAAGACTGAACTTTATAAAAATCATTATAGATTTCACCAAAAGCATATGAAATTATCATTTA
This sequence comes from Phyllostomus discolor, assembly GCF_004126475.2. NCBI lineage: Eukaryota > Metazoa > Chordata > Mammalia > Chiroptera > Phyllostomidae > Phyllostomus > Phyllostomus discolor. Next base: position 19,685,238 of record NC_040903.2, read on the forward strand.
AAGAAATAAAAAGCTGTGCAGTTAGATGTACCCCAGTTTTAACATTTATTAATATGGGTATAATTTAATAGTATGTATTTCAGAGGGTTGTTGTAAGGAGTACATGATTTTACTGTAGGTAGAGTGTTTAAAAAGTGTCTGATACAGGTAAAATGCTATATGTATTGTCCATTATTTTTACCACAATCAGTGTTATAATTTTGGCAAGAAAATACAATTTTGATATTTGATGCACAGAATGTATTCAGATGAATTGATTATAACAATATTGTAACACATCAAAATAGTGCATGCTGATTCATACAGTTTGTCACATAGTTAATTTAAAGCAAGAAATATTTGTTTTTTAGTCTATATATGTATAAGTTAATAAGTGGATAGATAAATGATAAGTGTATGGATAGGTAGATACTGAATAGATAGAAGGAGGACTAAAATATTCATGACAATGGTCTTGGACAAACAAGAGTAGTCTACAAAACAACAACCAAAAATCTTGTCTTTTTGTGAGTTCATATTCCTGTGGAGGGGATAGGGTATAGAGAAGATAAACAAGTAAATACTTGTGGTATCTCAGATGATTACAAATATTAAATGATGTGGTAAAAAATGATTGGGAAGAGAAGCTGTGGGCAATAGAAGGATGGGAGGGGATTTTACAATTTTAAATAGTGTGGTCAAAAAAGACTCCTGGAGCAAAAAGAAAAAAATATATTTGATGAAAAAATAAAGGAGTTGTTTGTGTTCTTGATGTTAAGTTGTATAAGTTCTTTATATATTTTGAAATTCAACCTCTTATCAGATGTATATTGGCAAATGTGTTCTCCCATGCAGAGGGTCGCCTTTTTATTTTGTTGATGTTATCTTTTGCTGTGCAAAAGCTTTTTAGTTTGGTATAGTCCAATTTGTTTATTTTTTCTTTTTTCCCCTTGTCTAAGGAGATATATGGGCAAAAATATAAGGGAAATCTGAGATTTTACTGCCTATGTTTACTCTTAGAATTTTTATGTTTGTACAACTTATATTTAAGTCTTTTACCCATTTTCAGTTTATTCTTGTGTGTGGTGTAGGTAAGTGGTCCAGTTTTATATTTTTGCAGGTACCTGTCCAATTTCCCCAACACCATTTATTGAAAATACTGTCCTGGGAGGATCTAAGATGGCTACAGATTAGCTGGAAGTTCCATCCACTTGCTGGCAGACCTGGACCAGTTTCGTAGCTAAATCACAGAGCAACCAACTCGACAATCTAGTAGAGAGGGAGTGTGTGTGTGCAGATGAGAGAGCAGGGAGTGTGTGTGAGTGGCAGAGAGCCTGCCCACCTGCAGGGCACTCAGGAGCAGGCAGCCCAGGATCTCCTAGTGGGGCAACTGCCACTGCTGCTGCCCAGGATGGCACTTCTGGCTGGGCAGACTCAGGGCAACTGTGAGTTGGCTCAACAGCCGGGAGCCATGGCGTTAGAGGGGGATGGCTGGGGAGGTGCTGTCTGCAGGAGAAATTTTAACAAAATAGCTTACATTAATATCAAATATAAGATGATCACAAAACTTCTAATCTGTAGATGCCATTTTAGATGATTTTATTTTAAATACCTAGTTCTTTTAAAATTAAAATCATAATATTTTTATAAAATGTTCAATATATTCAACAAATTAAATGCTTAAAGTATTTTGATTTTGCAGTGCACTTCACATTCATTACAGCATTTAACAGTCTCAAAAACCTTGTACAATAATATTGCTTTTATAGAAAAGAAGATAATGACATTCAGGTAGGTTAGGTCATCTGATCAAATCTGTCTAAATATTAGTGAAAGATTGTAACTGTAAGTCGCATCAGCAACTAACATTCCATTATTTTCTTATTGTTATACAACCATTCCACATTATCAGGAGAGCTCAGAAATGAGAGGTATGATATTCATTGCATTTATGAAGTTACTCTTACAACTATATATTTTGATATGCTATATTAAGTAGCTGTTATTCGCTCTCTACAACATCTTAAACTTATTAGGAGCACTAGAATTTTATATTATCAATCAGATATAAGAGAAGAGTTATTATTTTGAATGCTTTTAAAAACCATGTTGCAAAAATAAAACTATTATTAATTTGTCAGAACTACGCTATTAGGCTACATAATTGTATGATTGCTTTAGTAATTACATTGCTATATAGAAAATAAAGTTAGTCACAATATACTTTTTGCATATTAAATATTGTATAGAGCACAGAGAATAACTAGCAATGTCTGTTTTATAAGTTCTTATCAAACAAAAAAAATGTACTAAATTGTAGTCAATATAAAATACTTTATTTCACATTTGGAGCGGCTTTTACAAGTACAGTAAGTCCTTAACTGTGTTTATAGATTCTTGGAAACTGAGACTTTAAGTGAGACGATGCATAATGGAAACAATTGTACTTAGGGTAATTGATAGAAACAAGAGTTAAGTTCCAAAGGCATATTTCTAGTCACAGAAACATCAGCAAAGGGCTAAACAAAACCCAAAACACTTCTAATATTCAACATTTAAATAAGTGGGAACTCCCCATGTGTTTATAAAAGATTAATAAGCAACAGAATTATTGGAAATTACTGGACATTATTCCAATAATTTCCAATAATTCTCTTGTACAGTTCAGGGCACAAGGTGAGGAGCCCATTAAGGACAGGAAGTGCTTCCATCACAGGGCCACTCACACACACACCCACACACTCACTCAGACTGGGACCACTTACGTTCACATGACTCTTCACCTCACATGCATATCTTTGGAAAGTGAGCAGAAACTGGAATCCCCATACAAAACCTATTCAGATACATGGGGGAAACTGTGGATTCACACAGGCAGTGGGCCCAACTAGAAATCATTTTTTTCTTATCAACATTATAAAGACATCATGGTAAATAGAGCAATGTTGTTGGAAGACCTGCTATATTAATGAATTCTTCTATAAGAAATATTTACTTTGTATTAACTCAGATATATTGCTATCATATCACCATCTACATGTACAGTCTGAATTAAAAAAATGAGTACTAACATCTGCTAATTAAAAACTCAGTTAAAAAATCTTCCATAAATGAACCATACTATTAAATAACACCTACAAATGTGGCCTTTTTACCTCAAGATTCTTCTCTTGAGCAGATGTATTCATTTGTTAATACCAATTACTATCACTCAATATTAATTGACTCATTGTGGTAGATATCCATTGCTTTTTGCTAACCACAATACTGGAATCATGTTATATGTGGTCTGCTCAGCTACATACACTATTATTTTGTTTCCACTGAAAATAGTTTCACTTATTTATTTTTTCCAGATCGGCCATACACAAATCTCCTCCTCCTAGTTCAAGAGTAAACATTCAATTTTGAACATTTTCTTCAAGTTTGGGGGAGTGAAACCTTGTTTTTTATTGGAATTATGGAGCTAACAGGACAGAGGCTTGGAAATACAAGGATCATTTACCAACTGGGACCATCAGCCTTGTTGAAGGTTAAATCGATACAGGGAAGAGTATGATTAAGATTTGAGAAAATGCAGGTTACTGAAGAAAATTTGAACTCCTAAAAAATGCTGTTCCTAAAGCTGAAACTCTACGTTTTTTTTTTCAAAGAACTTGTAAATTTGCAGTTTAAGTCCACTTTTTATCAGCACAGAGTCTTGACTAGTTCAGAAATATAGATTACTAAAGCATCCCTGAATAGAACCATTTTGTAAAAATAAAAAGTCAAACTCTCTTTGACATGAATTATTTAGGAAAAAAATCAATCAGCTCTTTATGTACTATAAACTTTCTAATTTTACACTGTGCCCTACACAAGTGAACTTTTATTTTCAGTTTGTGGGTCACAGTGTGGTTATAATTGCAACCACAATGCTCTTGAAAATTTAATTGGTTTGAGTGAAGATACGTTAATATAAGCCATTTCCACTGTTTAGATGAAACTGAGAAAAACTGACAAGTGTCTTCAATCAAACACATAAGGGCTGTTTGTAAAATCGATCAGCCCCTGCTATGCCTGGCTGTATCTTCTGCCTCGGGGTTACCACAGGGTTTCATACAGGAAACATGGGCAGTAGTAAAGAACGTTCCGGCTGTACTGCTGGAACGCTTCGAGACAAACCTTATAAACTGTGAATAATGAACAACTCTATTTACATTCAGAAGCCCCTAAGTTTTTTTTTTTCTGTATTGTGATAATATTAAATATCAAGTGTGGTGACTGTGGTCAGTGAGACTGTATACGTGAGGATAGTTTGTGAACTGTTAAGAGCTGTGCAAATATAACATCTATATCCAGGGTGGGGCAAAAGTAGGTTTACCGTTGTTCACATGGAAAATACTGCATTAATTAATAAATACTAATGCGAAAATAAACTCTGTTTCACATACAACTTTAAACCTACTTTGGTCCTACTCAGTACATGCAGTGTGTGTGGCCATATGCATGCTATGTATCTGTGCGTGAACACAATTAGATTTCATAGAATCCAAAATATCTTTTCAGATTGTAAGAGGAGCTAAGATACCCTCTGGATTAAGAGTGTTACTTTTGCAGCCAGATATTCTGGGTCCAGGTCAAACCTCTGCCACTTACTAACTATAAATAATTTAGTTAATATACATATAAAATTGAGAGCAATTAAACCTGTGCTAGTGAAATGACTGGTACCCTCCTACTAAATTTGACATTGAATGATCATTAAGTAATTCTCTCTTTTTGTTTGCTCAGTCCTTAGCTCAGATTCCATTTTCTCATACATGACTGTTAGGTTTGTCCATTCCCTGTAATCTGGTCAATATTCATATACTTGTACTTCCTAGAGTGCTAAAAATGTCAGGCATCACATCAAGGCAGAGAGCCCAAAGAAAACAAGTTGTCATATCCTTGCCTCTGGAAAAATCAAGTTTCTGGGAGAGGTGACAATTTCCCCTTTGGGGGACATCAGTGGGCAACACATATTATCTTTGCTTGTTTATCACTGGGCTTTCTATAGAAGCTGACAAGTTCCTTAAGGGCATTAGTCTTTTTATACTTATTCCAGCAAACGCAGGGTCTTTTCAGCTACAGAAGAAGAATTTTTTAACTGGAACATAATCAACAAAGGAATAAAGCAAGCAAAATATAACCAGAGACATTGAAATTAAGAACAATCTGACAGTAAATAGAAGGGAGGAGGGAGAAGATAATGGGGGGAAGGGTTTTCAGGAACAATGATAAAGGACACATGGACAAAGCCAAGGCGGAGGGTGGAAGCAAGGGAGGGAGGTGGGTTTGGCTGGGGTGCGGGGGAGTGGTGGTGGAGGGAATGCAGGTGACTGTAATTGAACAACAATAAAATAATTTAAAAAAGAAAAGAAAAAGAAAAATCACAAGATAAAAGAAAGGAGCCAGACAGGGGTGAGGAAGAAGAGAACGTTGGAGGAGAAATAAGACTTGTAGAAATTTGCACTAGTCTGCAAAGCACTGGAGCTGGAGTGCCAAAAACAACGAGGATGTCTGATGGTGATAATTCTCCACAGGAACTAAAGCAGAGTGTATAAAAACACAGTAGTCATTCAAAGGGGTGTGCTTGTAACATTAATACTAACAGTGGAACGAGTTGTTATTTTAAAAAGATTAACTGGTTCCTAATTTCTGGAGTCACTAGTGGTCTGGCTAACACTCAGGGATGAAGCAATTGGAACTTCCTCCCAGTTGTCTAGAAACTAGCAGAGATATTTGATATTATAAAAATGTAAAAATAATTATTTATCTTAGAGAATCTTCTGTAATGCCAGCAAAAAGAATGTGAAGGGTCACATTTACACTAAGCAAGCTAACTGGTATATCTATCTATCTATCTATCTATCTATCTAATCATCTCTATGTGTATATAGACATAGAACCAACAACTAACCTCCAACTGAGTTTGGGGGTTAGAATCACCAAGCTCATCACATTGGAATTTTCTTAAAAAGATCTTGTGCAATAATGTTGGCATGAAAATGAATGGTTGAGACCATAAATCAGAAGAGCATGTGAAGAATCTCTCTATTCTTTCAAAGAGAGAGGAAGGAGAGAATCTGGTTCGAAACTAAGGAGTTATTAGTAATTTAGCATCTTTATCGTACCAAAGCCTGAAGACCATGGTGTCATGAGCATGAGGAAACAGGTCTGTGAGAATGATTCTGGATTTAATGGCGATTAGAGCATGTGCTGATCATACTCTCTGTCTCTTAAAAGTATTAAATTATGTTTTCATATTAGGACATAAGAAATATATCCAATTCTTGGCAAATAGCACAGAAAAATTTTGTGAAGTGTCATAAAGATTCTGCAGTTAATAAGTCTTCAATTTTAATACATTTTTAAGGTAAAGAAATGTAATGTGAGATGCTGGAAGTGACACAACCCTGTTCTGATTACATTTTTAAATTCTTCCATTTTCAATGGCATTCTTTAAAATATGGAACAGTGGTCATTTTTACTCTGTGAGTTTGATTCTAATATTAAAACACAAAAATCTTAGATACAATTCCATGGGTACTTAAAGCAGAGAGGAAAAAAAAAACCCATTAGATATTTATGTATTGACATAAGGTCTTCCATGATGATTTTGCTATTGAGAAAAAATGTTCTAGATATAGAAATTTACTGACATCATCACCATTTTTAAAGAATATCATGAAAGTGACTTAGAGAAAAAGTGTAGCTACTTCAAAAAGTCCTTAAAAATGTTTTGCTACAGAAAAAAAAAGTGAGGCAACTGTGTGTCATAGCAGGAACAAGTAGAGACATTTTGTGCTAAGTCTGACTAGTGGGAATCCTTCCACTCATCTATGTGAACCATAAGAATAGGAATCAAGACTGTGGCATTACTTCTGTACATGGAATAGAAGATGCCTAATAAATATATGTTGTCTAAATACCAGTATAGCAATAGTATGGAAATTTACTTTTTGAAACACATGTTTATTATGCACCCATTGTCAGAATAGTAGACTTCTATTGGGATTTAAGTGAAATTATTTAGCTTTAATGCAGAAGAAACTCACATGTAGGTCAAGGGCACCATATATGCATGATGCAGTTAAGAGTGTGGTTTGAAAAAAAAAAAGAGTGTGGCTTGAGAATTTTTACAGTATGCAATGCTAACTCTTAGATCAGTTGAAGGTAGCTATTTTAGACAAAACTTTATTTTTATTTTTTATAGATAATTAGGTAATTGAAAAGCTCTTGATGGTTTGACTTTGGGTGGTAGAAACATAACACTATATACAGATCATGTATTATAGAAATGTACACTTGAAACCTATGTGATTCTATTAACCAATGTCACCACAACAAATTTAATGAAAAAGAAAAACCCTTGAAATAGCTAGAGTAGCAGAATCTAGGTTTGTTCTCAAAGAATGACTGCTAAATAATTTACAGGCTTGACCACTATAGAAGTTTCTATGTCTGCACTAACCAGGAATAGTAGACATTGTTGGATTCGAGGAGACACTGTTGGATTCGAGGACGTACACCTTTAGTGGTGTAGTTGTGAGTCAAGAATCTGAAAGCTAGTGCCTGCCATCCTTGAAGCTAGAAACAAACACCTGAAGACTGCGGCTGAGAAACGTGCATCCTCAGCATTGACTTTGGCAATAGAATGATACTCTCCCTTACCTCAAACACTCAAATATTAGTAAGCCCATGCAATGGGCAGTCTCTAATTTCCATCCAAAACAACACATCAAAGAGTTGGGTCAATGGGGTTTAACTATTCAACCTATACGTTACAGGTAAATAGGCTATAAGGAAGTTGAACAGATAGATGGTGCAGACCAACCTGTCAAACACACAACAACCCTCAGTTTTGATTTTCCATCCACACCTTTTGCCTATAGCAACAACTAATTGTGTCAAATACACCTGTCCTTTATATAAATAAAGAGTCCCAAAAGATTTAGTGAATAAACTGAAAATAATACCAAGGTGTCTGACCTGAAAACCAGAAAGGGAAACCTGACACATGCTGACAAGTCAAAGAACCAAGTTACAAGTTTAAGGTGAAATACCAGGAATTCAGTTTGTAATTTGTTGAATTAACACATTATCCCGTTGTCAAACATGTAGCCAGAGGCAGATTTTCTACTAATCCTTCCTGCCCCATCCACCCCCTCTCTTTCTTCCCTCTCCTCCTTTTCTTCCCTCTTCCTTCCCTCCCGACTGCCCCTCTTCATTGTACCCTTCTACCTATCTTTTAATTAGTCATGACTGAATTATAACTGCAGTTCTAGAATTAATCTACAATTCCCAAATTAGCATATCAGAACACTTTCGAAAGACTATGTCATACTCAAAGGTCTTCAGACTATTTGGTTGACTGAACACATTTTTTTTTTGCCTATGCAAAACGTATTAAACATTGGCAAATGTGTAATCCGTTTATAAGATTTATCTTACAGTTGATTAAATCATGTGTCACATCTAGTTTTGCATTATATTGAGGTATATATGAAAAATTTATGTTTTAATATATCTGCATTTCCAGAAAAAAAGTCAAGTGAGTGATTAACAACTTTCTCTAAATATAAAAATCAGGTCCAAACATACTTTGCCTCGCTGTATTTCTCTCTATGTTCTCATTCTATTCTGCCTGGAAGAAAGGTTCTTACAGATGTCTGCCTTGGAATCTGCCTCTTTGTCTCCTAGGTGCCATCCTTTTGGAAATAGTCCCTAATCAACCCATTCCCCTGGGTGCAGGATAAATTAGATATCTGTTCCTGAACATCGTTTGTACAACTTTGCAGTAACATTTTCACATAACACAGTCATTGTTGTTAATTGACTTGAGATGCTCACACTACTAGATGCTAATCTCCTTCAGTACAGGGAGTATTCACTCACTTCTATCTTCATTACATTTTTCAGTTAACTTTTAATATTTTTTTTATTAAAGCCTACTAGCTTCCAGGTACATATTACACATAAATTATAGCCCTTAACTTTAAAAGCTTTAACAGTTAGCAGGGAATATTCAATATAGTGCAGTAAGTGTAATAAATGGTAGCTGAGCATGTTGAAGCTACTTAATAATTTGTTGAATGAAGGAAGGAACTGACAATAAAATGTTCTGACCAGGGTAACAGTGTCACCAGGAGGAAAAAAAAAAGGATTCGGCTGCCTGTCATCACAAAAGCAAAATTCGTGAGGCAGATGCTGGTGTAAAAGAAAAGAGGTTTTATTCAGGTTTTGTGTGATCTGGGAGAATGGCAGACTCCTGTCTCAAAACTCATCTCCTCTGCAAAACCAAGACAAAAGGCAGCGTCCAGAGTTTCTGTTCCATTTTAAAGTACAGACTTTTGAAACTCACAGGTGGCAGCTCAGCAGGCATCCAAGTAGCTTAGCACATTCCCAGGGGCTGTCTGTCTCAGGCTCCCTCTGTGAGTCTGTGTGTGGGGCCTGTGTGTGGATGTCGGCCATGTGGCTGCTAGGGCGGCAAGGTCACATGTTCCTGGGAGAGAGTGTACATATGCACTGGTGAATGCATTGTCATTTGGGCCAGAGTAAGCGAGGCTCCTTCCAGAACTCCATGGGCCACACAGCCCATGAAGGGCATGAGCAAGGGAGAATACCATGCTGGTGTAGGTCATGAGCCAGAGAGAAAGAGGGAGAGAGAAAGCCTTTTGTTCCCTTGGGACTATATTAGTTTGAGTACGCTGTGGGCCAGGTGTTTTCTCAAAAGACCGATCAACTTCCCACAGTTTCATGCCCTTGGGGTGCCTTTACCTCCCAACCCATCCCTTCTTCCCCCAGGCTGGGGTCAGCACTTCCACCTGCACCATTTTTACTACTATGGCACATGTGTCTGCCTACCTCTGGTCCCACCCCCAGTCTGGTAAGGTGGGAAGCATTTTGAGCACTAGGGCCCTAACCATTTGTATTTCCAGATTTCTGTGCACTCAGTGTGAGAACCTCCCCCTGCTGCCATCTTGACCAATGGGGGAGATGTTTGGCCACTCGGGAAGACTGTCTACCAGTAAAAACAGACTCAATGATAGTGACATCTTCTATAATTGTACACGAAGCAATAAACTAAACTTCAGTTTTTACATTGATCCATAATACTGAAAAATCATTGCCATATATATTTCATAGTTAGTAATGATGCCTAGCTTATGAAATAAGCACAAAATTATAAGACTCAAACTTGATCTAATTTCAGTGTGAATGAGAGAATGTCTAAAAATTTATTTAAATACTTTATAAATATGAGATTTATGGAAAGTAATTTTAATAAAAAAATTATTCCATTATTGCTCTTCACAGGATGAATTAAGATTTAAAAATTTATTCTAGATATGTATGAGGTCTACAATTTCATGTTTAAAATGCTTTAAACATGATATATAACATAAACTTACCATCATTTCATTATGTTCTATGTATAAATATAATAAAGATGATGTATTTAAACACCAGAAAGCAGTTATTTATATAAAATATATTCTTTATTTACATTATTTTTTCTTTTTAAGATTTTATTTTTAGAGAGAGAGGAAGGGATTGAGAAAGAGAAGGAGAGAAACATCAATGTACGGTTGCTTCTTGCACAATCCTACTGGGGAACTGGCCTATAGTTTAGGCATGTGCCCTGGTTGGGAATGGAACTGAAGACCATTTGGTTCACAGGCCAGCACTCAATCCACTGAGCCACACCACCCAGAGCTATATGTTATTTTTTTTTCAGAGAAAATATTTTCCATCAGCACCAAATGATAGCACGCACTAGCCTCACTCTGTTGTGTACTCTATTGTATTTTTGTTAGAAATTTAAAAATAACAGAAGTCAGCAGAGACAGTTTTTAAGCTTAAAATACTTATTCTGTGGCCCTAGTTGGTGTAGCTTAGTGGACTGAGCATGGGCTGTGAACCAAATGGTCGCTAGTTCAATTCCCATCAGGGCACATGCCTAGGCTGCAGGTTGGGTCCCCAGTGGGGGCCACGTGAGAGGCAATCACACATTGATGTTTCTCTCCCTCTCTTTCTCCCTCTTTTCTTCTCTCTAAAAAATAAATAAATAAAACCTTTAAAATTAAAAAAGAATTTATTCTGTGGCATCTAAATGTATAGATTTAACTGCAGCGAAAATATTGGCAATTTCACTTACACATAACTGCCACCTATTAAATGACTTGCAGTACCTGGCTGTTTAAACAACTTGATTTATTTTTAGAACAGTAAGTGACTATGTATATTGTTTGGGATTATAAATATTTAACAGCAAAGTAGTTGAGGAACACAAAATGGCAAAGCAAACTTCAATGTTAGGATAATTACCATTTATTTTGACCTCATACTGCCAAGACATCAGCTACGTGGGAGCTGGTATCATGACCTGTGTCTCTATCACAGGTGCACTTTCCCCCTTGTTGACTGAGCCTACTACATACCAAGGATGATGCTATGTACTTGAGATGTATCAAGGAACAGAAAACACAAAAATTGTCACCCTTATGAAACTTTCAGTTGGGAGAAAGTGCTACTAAATAATAAACCAAATAAGTAAGCAATGTACACAGTGTATTTGGCAGCAATATGTGAAAAACAAAAAGCACAGGACAGCAAGGAAGCAGACTTGGGAGGGCAAGAGGAGGCCAGGTTGCAATGTGAAGCAGGCTAATAGTGTTTCAGCGTAAGCCTTGATGAGAAGGTGAGGCTTCTGTGAAGATTTGAGTGTTTGAGGGAGTTGTCTAGTAGAAGAGAAGAGCTCAGGTGGAAGAACAGGTCAGTTGTCTCATGTTTGTAGGCAAACAGGCAGGTGAGAATGGCTGCAGGAAAGTGAACTTGGTGTAGGTGGGAGAAGGATCTTATACAGATAGATCTTGGGAACCATCTCACAGAGGCCAGTGTGTGTGCTTTGGCTTATGTCCTGCATGAAATAGGAAGCAAATGAAGGGGTTTGATGAGAGAAATGACACTATCTGGCCTATTATAAATCTTACCATTGATATTCCTTTATGTCTGAGAAAATGTTGAAGAATGGGGCTCCTTAAGTAAAGGCATACCTCGCATGCCACTGAACAACTGGACTGCAGAGGATGCTCATCAGCAGGTTTGCCCTTTGTACCTGTGCCATGAAACAGGTAGAAATCATGTTCTTTTGGAAAAACTGGACTCCCTGATTATTAAAAAATGAATGAAAAAGAAAAGCTTTGCTTTCCAAATATTACCATCAATTAAGCAAGTTCATGTCGGGTACAGAGTAATCTGGACTGTTTCGTGGGAGCTCCTTCAAGTAGAGTAGAACCCAGGATTGAGGAAGGAATGTTTCTTTCCAACAGATCCATTCTTCTCTGTTCTTCTACCTGCAACTAGGAGTTTATCGCTTTTGGGAGGGCCCAGATTATACAATTGAGGGAGTCATTCTAATTCAGCCGAGTCCCCTTAGGCCAGTTAGCCTGCAGCTGCACCCCATTTGGGGATCCAGTTGTACTCAGTGATAAATTGTTTAATTTACATGAATCTGACTTCTCATTTTCTCAGTTGTTTGTTAATAGGAACAGGAGCATCATCCATTAGTCACTTTAACCTAAACAAAATGAAAACGCAAATGATCAGAAGTAGGGGGGGGGTAGTCAGAGAGTGTCATGTGGGAGAGCCAGGAAGGACAAGAGTGGGCTCCAACAGGAAAACCATCCAGACAAGGGCTTGGTCGTTGTCTCATTATATTGGAATCTATGCATACAGCGTTTGCATTGAGTTCTCAAGACAGTGGCCTCTGAATTTTCCCAACAGAGGTGGCATATGGATTAATTGGCAGCTACATTTATGTCAAGTACTCACATATGTAAAACACATCTCTCTAGAATTGGGAAGCATCAAGTACATGAGGTAAAAGGAGAGACGAGAGTCACCACAAGAGTCCCTGTGGCAGTTTGAAAAGTGTAGTCAAACTGGATTGGAGCAAACCATGAAATGATATGTTGTATGCCTAATAAAATTCTTGGCTGTAACCACTCAAAAGATCACCAAAGAGTAATTAAAAGATTTCATTTGAAGTGAGCACAGAAGTTCCTCATTAGAGGCATATGTTGAAGTGAGCATATTTTACGTGGGAAAAAAAAAAGCAAACTGATTCGTAGAGGGTATAATAGTGTTAACCTGATACAGGAAAAAAAAACCTCTAGGAATAAGTCTTGCAATTTGTGTTTTAAAAAGAACAAATGGAATATATGCAGAAAAATGTGTTGGAACTACATAGAGGAAATAAAGCATCCATACTACATATTAAATATATTTATTAATATTGTAACCTTGCAAAAACATTTCAGAATTTATTTGTTTTAGTTTGAGCATTTTGCTACTGAAATAATTATTTGGAATATTAATGCAGAAGGAGCATCCACATTCACTTGAAGCATGGAAGGATTGGGATTGTGACAATGCTCAAAAAATTATTTCAGTTTTATGATTCTCAGCCCTCATTGTGCAGAAGAATCATGTGGGGAATTCCTAAAATGCAGACCCAAATGCTTCAATCTCAGGGACTGACATTTATTTGATCTGAGATATGGCAGAGATATCACTGGGGCAAGCTATATGCATGAATCTAAGGAATCTGAAATGTGTTGCCTGGCACACCTTGAACAACACTGGAAGAGTCTAAATCAAAAGCAATGAGGACTTTAACTTGGGGGTGGCAGCAAGAATGAAAAGAAGACAACAAACTAAGACGACATTGTGAGTGTTCAACTAGAAAGGCTGACCAACTAAATGCAAACACTGGGGGAAAGTGGACTCAAGAGTAGCCCTAACAGCAAGTTTAAGTCTCAGCAATGAAGAAAATGTTAATTTTGTTAAATGCAATAAAAATGTCAAGAGAACTACATTTGAGAGCTGAAAGTGAAATTTGGCTACAGGAGAGCTAGCACTCAAGATGGTGCAAGGAAAGTGACACAGAGATGCTCACTGCATGCTTGCTTTAGGGTCAGGGAGAGGGGTGGAAATTAGAGACTTGGGATCAGCAATCGGCAGTCATTTGGGAGTAAGGAACAAGTGAAACTGTGAATGTGGGTGAAGGGCTCAAAGAACCCATGAGTGGAAGGGGCTGCGGGAGTGGGGAAGGACAGAGGTGTGGACCTTGTCATGATAATCTTTTTCCAGGAGAAGTGGCCCTTTAAATACAATTAGAAGGGAAAGAAGGGTTTAATTTTGGGAAGAGGAAAAATAGCGGAATCTAAGTAGAGGCTACAGCTTCTAGAAAAGCCCAGAGACAGGGGAGTTGGAAAAGGCACTGCCTAAGAGTATCCCCATGGAAGACATGACTGAAGGGCTAGCAAGGGATTGCATTCTGAGGGGATTTGTCTCCACAGACCAAGTAAAAACTTCCCAAGGTTTTTTTTTTTTGTTTTTTTTTGTTTTTTTTTTTTTTTGTTTTTTTTTTACCATAAGGGCAGTGAGAAACCTCAAGAGGCTTTTTGAGGAAGGAGTGTCCAAGAACAACTGCTAAGGCCCTGCCGTAAGATGCTGTCCGAGTTTCAAGCAGGTATACACAGCACCATCAATGCCAGCCTGCAGTTGTATCATTAAGATGCCCCTCTGTGAATCCTGACACCACACGCACTGTGTTGTCTTGGAGAAATTACTTAATTCAGTGTTTCTCAACTTTGGTTTCATATCAGAATAAACCAAGGGGCTTTAAACATGCCAGTATCTGCACCCACCTTCCAGACAGCCTACACTCAAGCTCGGGTGGTGTTTTTAAAGCAACTTCTGGTGTTTCTGATGTGTCTGCAAGACTGAGACCCATTGACTGTCACTAATGTTTTTGTTTCCTTATATTTGAAAATAAGCTGATAATCATGTTCCCCAAACCTTGGAGGTTCTGTGAGAGGGTGATAGGCCATGGGACCCGAAATCACTCAGCATGGAGCCAAGCGTGTAGTAAGAATGAACTGTACATCAGCCGTGCACACGTCTCTTCTATGATCCATGAGAATAGCTTTTCCCTCTGAGCTCTCAGATTGGTGCTTTATCACACAGTGATTCTTTTCCATTAACCACTTATAAAGGGCTGTTGTATTGGTACCTGGTGAGGTTCTCTGCTTTCTGCTTATGGACACAGTGAAAATGTGTTTGTGTCACCTTTACCAAAGGTGTGTCCTAAAAATTATTTACGTTGCTTTTTGCACTCTTTCTTGAATACAAATTCGTTTTTGCCTTCCCTTCCCCTATCAATCAGCTTTCCTCATCACCATTAGCATTAAAAAACAAAACAAATAAAACAAAGGGAGAAACAAAGTGCCTAACAACAGCAGCAGCAACAATAACAACAAAATCCTCATTTAAAGGAAGGATGCACCTTTAAATGCGAGTGTAGATGAAATTTTTTAAGGTTGACCATGGTTACAGTGATGCATTACCTCTTTAAAATAAGAAATAAATTGTAGCCTTGGCTGGCATAACTCAGTGGATTGAGCGCGGGCTGGGAACCAAAGTGTCCCAGGTTCAATTCCTGGGTAGGGTACATGCCTGGAAAGAAAAACAAAAAAAAGAAATAAATTGTGCTACACAGAATAACTGTAGAATCAAAGTTTTAGGTGACATCATTGCATTCTCTATAGAAGTCCCTAACAAGAAACAGTGTTCAATACTGTCTGCCTGAATGAATCTACCTCCAACCTCCATTCTTGAATCCTTAGGTGATATATAACTTTGAACCTGGTGGGCTGAGTCAAGTGTGGATCATAGCAGCCTTCGTTTTTCTGTCTGACTTGGGTTCCCGGGTAGATTCACTGTTAAGGGGCTATACCTCAGTCTCTTGAGTTCTCATTATAATTTATCACATATTATGATCCATCATCTCTTCAGCATTTGAGAATGATTGATTTTCCATTATTCTGTATTTCCTCAAACGCCCTCCGGTTAAGTCATGCACGTCGACCCAGTAACTGTCAGTAGAGCCGGCGGTCACAACAGAACCACCATTTTAGAAAGTGTAGAAGCCCTATGTTGAATTTACTATTTTATTCTTAACAAGTTGTTTTAATGATGTTGACACATGTCTTCTCCAATGAATAGAAGATACCAGAACGACACAATTTAAGATGACCATAATGCTGACCAGAGCTTCACTTCGGTCCATTGCCATCTTTGGCCATTTCAAGCCCATGGAAACGCTGAGTTACATTCCTTTCAGTACAATGTTTAGCCACAAACACAACTGGCAAATCATTATGTCAAATAAAAGCTAAATCAAAAGTGTAAAACACAAGGTATTCAAATAATTCAAATATAAAAATGTAATGTAAAAATAAATTGTGTCACTTAACACACAGTTACAGTAAATATTGAATATTTTGATTTTCTAATGTATCTTTGATGTGCACTAGGTTTCAGTGCATCAAGATATGAACACTAGCACTTTATTAAAAGGTAAATAAAAAATATACAGTGCGTTTAACAGTAACCATTATTTTCTACTGGGCCTGGGAAAATGATAGTGCTGCTGTTTTTTCAGTAATGCCACCTGACAGGAGGAACAGAATTAACTGCCTCTAGCTTCCAAAATTATGCCTTATTGTTCCAAAGTACAAAAATCCTCAGTGTGATTAACATTCACTGTTTTTATTAATAATGCTTAGTTGAGTTCCACTGCAAGCTCTCTGCGGAAGATAAATCTTTTTTTTTTTCTCTCTCTCTCTCCAAAATGCTGTGCTATCTACCGTGTCCTCACCTTGGGATTTTTAAATGCAGGCTTGTCTGAATCCAGTTTGACCTAAATGGCTTGGTGAATTGAAGTGGGAAAAAAAAAAGCTGCTTCCACTTTTTAGGACATTGAAATATTCCCATCAAACAGCTGCTAAACCTATGGGTCAAAAAATACACTGCAGTGGCTAAGGTAAAGCCTTCCTACAGAGGAAGATGAATTAACATTTAAAAACTCCTTTAAGTGCCAGGCACTTAACAGTTGCTAGTTCATCTAAGTCTCAGAATGGTGATGTAAGTTAAATGCAAGTAACTCTATTTTTACAATAAGGAAAATAAACCCTCCAAGAAGTAAGTAGCTTGCCCATCCTCACCCAGCCGGCAAGCCAGCCCATGGCCACTTCAGAACCAAAAGCCATTCCTCCAACCACAGAGACCGCAACTCAGCAGATGTTTCTGTGCCAATGTGTGGGTTCTCCTCTTAATGAGGTAGTAAGAGGTAAATGGTTTCTTGCTGCATTTTCAAGATGTTTTTCAAGTGACTGGAATTTGTAAAAATTCACCCAAGAAGGACCATGTGTTTTGTTTCATTCTGCTAAAGGTTTTAAATCTTAATAAGGTCACAAACTCGGAATGTAAAACTTCTCTCCGCGTCTCTTCTACTACATATTTGCAGGTGATGGCCAACATGGATGTTCTTTGTTATCTTTAGAGTGATACTGTATCCAACTGTAGTCACAAGGTTGCAGAATGTTCACGTTGAAAGAGACCTTTGAGATCACTGGATCTGAAACTCTAAATTTACACACAAGGAAATTGGAAGCGGGGCTCACGGAGGAGAAATATCTCCTTCACAGTAGGTCTCAATCTAGTCAGAGAGCTAATTAGTGTGAGAACCGGAATGAAAACCCAGGTCTCAGAGCACTTGACTTTGGTGGTTTTTCAACTGTGTTATAAGTAATGCTATAACTGAAGAGTAATTTTACCCTTCTCTTTATATTTCTGTAAATTCTTGAAGATATCTGCTCCACTTAATTAAGTTATAACACTCCTCAAAATAATGAGCCAAATTTAACTTGTTTCTGACTTGGGAATTGAAATTGGAGTTCTAAACCATGCCTCGTGTGCTTGTGTATTTCTCAGCTGAAGTAACCTAATTACTAAAGACGTCTTATTGTTTTCACCAGGCTGAAAATTGACTCAGTTGATTTCAATGCCATCCACTTAAGCCATGTTTTCTGCAGGCAATTGATATTTAATTATTACGACTTGCCTTATCAATCTCATTGTTCTAAAAAGCCCAAATACACGTAAAACACACTGAACTAGATGAATAAAAAGTGTTTCCTGTTACAAAAAGGGAAAAGGAACCTAAATTTGCTCCATCTCTGCAAAAACTAGGACTATGAGAAATGACTGCATTTTTTGGTCCAAATACATTTACCTACTAGTGCTTTTGTTCTGCTACTGAAGAATGATTTTGTATTTATTTTCTCTACAGATACCAAATTGCATTGTAAAAAAACAAATATTCTCACTGTGGACATTGAATATTACTAATTTCTTACTTACACAGATCTCTTAAACATCTGATACAATTTTTTATTCCCTCCACAAGAAATCACCTTGTAAATTGAGCTGTTAAACTGATTCATGCTTAGACCAGCAAAAAAAGGCAGTAAGTGGCTCTGAATCTTTCATAAATGCTACAGAAAAGATTTCAGTCGGTGCTTGCCCCTAACCCTGCTATTTTGTGTCATAATGCATCATTACATACTGATGTTTGCTCTTGTGCAAGTCAGCAAAAAAAAAAGGATTACACAGTGTATGTTGGCTCTTTGCTTAAATTAGCTGTGTCACTTTTGATTTGTTATGTTATGGACCACATTTCAAGACTTCTTAACATTCACAGCTGTGGCACAAACCTACAGAGCCGCCCCCAGGGGTTTGTTATTTTGTCATCTGTGCCCTGAGCATTTCAAACTTTTTCTTTACTTAGATGAAGTCATTTTTTTAACTCAAACATTTTATTAAATTTACTGAGCAGCATTGGTTAATGACATTATATGTTTCAAGTATACAATTCTATAACACATCATCTGTGTAAATTGCACTGTGTGCTCACCACCCAAATCCTTCCATCAGCATATATTTGGCCCCGTCACCCACTTCCTCCTCCCCCCACCTCCTATCCCCTCCGACAACTGACACAGTGTTGTCTGTGTCTACAGGTTGCTTTGTTGGTATGGCCTGTATCCTGCATAAGAGTGAAATCATACAGTTTGTGTCCTTTTCTTTTTCTCCACACCCTCTCCAATACTTATGGTTTTCAGAAACAAATTTAATTTATGTAAGAATTTGTCACATATTAATAACTTTTCAATTGAGGAGAGAAAGAGGATGGCTTTTCAGATAAAATAACATAAAATAATGTTTGAAAAAGAAAAGAATTGTTGTTGCACATTCTAATGACTGTGTTTGTGTTGTCATCTGTCAAATTTTTGGTAGGAGGTTGAGTTACCTTATGGACTCGTTATGAAATAATATAGAAAATATTTAAATATGAAATGGCCTTAATTAGCATACAATCTATTTTTTTTTTTCATTCTTATTTGTACTTAAATATCTAGGTGCAGTGATCAGTTCAGATTTTACCTAAATCATGTTATTGATGAAGAATTTCTGAACATCAGATTATTTCATACATTTTTAAAAAATATTCTACATGTGGTTTTATTTACTAACCCAAAAGTATAACCTAGAAATACTAACTGAAGTAGTAATATATGTACTAAATACATTTGCCTAATATTCCTGGCTTGGTAACCTAGCATTTTATTAGTCTCAATCTGCCAAGAAAAACTATATGATTTTTCTATTTAAATAGCTTTATTTCTTAATTAGTTTATGAGTTACAACTCTGCTCTAGGCTCTAGGACAATTCCTCACTATATGAAAAAGAATAAAATACAGTATTTGTCCTCACAGATTTATTGCCTTGTGGGAAGATAAAAATGAGTAAGCATAGAGTATACTGCTTAACAGAATAGGTACAATATGGAATCAAAAAGACCTGAATTCAAATTCAAGTTCTTCTCCATAGTAGCTGAGTAATCGGAAACATATGTTATATGTGTTCAGGCATGTGTGTGTGATAGAAGAGATCATGTATTTAAAGTGCTTAGCAAAATTGGACTTAGGTGGTAAGTAGGGAAGTTAAAGAGGTTGAAGAGGAAATCATCTATATTACAAAATTCAGGGACTAAACTAGGACAGTGACTACTTCTTGGCATTGGGCATAGAGAAAAGGGTCAGGATTTAAGTGGTTTTAGGTTTTGTGATGTGTGTAGATTGAAATAGAATTTTCAAGTAAATTAGCTACCAATAGGAGAAAGCTAGTGAGTAATGTTTGTATAGCATACGTTAGAGGCAGTATCTGTCATTTTAGGGGGTCAAATCGTGATATTTAGAAGGAAAAATGTGAGAAGTTCCAAATCACATAAAATGAAAGTTTGGGTGCATTCATCATTTTTAAACAGGAAATAAGGAGAATGTGTCATAAAAAAGAGTTAATATTTAAATGGCTATTAAGTCAGGTCTAAGAATAAACTGTCCTGAAAATAAAGTTAATTTAAGATTGTGTTTTTAGCGATTCAGAATTGCTGACATAAAAACTATTTTTTAAAAAATTTTACAGCTGCTCTGGCTGGTGTAACTCAGTGGATTGAGCATGGGCTTTGAACCAAATCATTGCAGGTTCAATTCCCAGTCAGGGTACATGCCTGGGTTGCCAGCCACGGCTCCCAGCAACCACACATTGGTGTTTCTCTTTCTCTCTCTTTCTTCCTCCCTTCCTTCTCTAAAAATAAATAAATAAAATCTTTAAAAAATAAAAAAAAAATTACAACCATGTTATAGCTTTAAAATGTTGTTAAAATGCATTTTTGAGATTAAAAAGCAAATGGAAATGTATTTTCTCCCATCTATTGTATAGATAGTCACAATTCGCATAAATTTAGATGTCACATAGCCATTACTTCACTTGCACTTAAAGAAAACAACTGAAAAAATAACCTGTTGGTGTCAGATTTAAGATCCCAATACTTTAATGTTTGATATCAGCAGATAATTATTAAAAGAAGGCGCTCTCTCTCTTTCTATGTCTTATCTTCACTCAGCCCTCTTACTCTTTAACCCAATTTAGCTCTTCTGTGTGAAGCTGAAATAGGTTGTTGTCTGATTGAAGATGTTATGGATAATCAATCATATGGAGAAAAGAGAAGTATTTAATGATTCCCGAGCAATGTTCACTTTTGCTAAAATTCTTTGTACAAGACAAAGGCATAGCCTTCCCATATTTGCCCATGGAAGTGACCCACTAATGAAACATTAAAGTAAGAAAAAAAGGCAGAAAAATGTCAAACCATTTATGTTCCTAAAAGGTAAAATAATTTCAACTTGCAGATCAAGACAGACTAAGGCAAGGTAACCTTTATAGTCTTTACAAATGTGTGTGTGTGTTTTCTTCAGGAGTGTTCATAGCACAAATGCATTTACAAGATGTTAAATCACATACTTTTGAAAAGTTAGATTAAAACGGGAAACAGTTTTCTTACACATTTGAATGCACTTCCAGGACGAATGCAGTCACTCTTCGGACATGTGTGTATCGACTCAGCTGCTAATGGGAGTTGACATGGCATGGAGGAGGAAGTTTGCCTGAACAACCTTCCATGGTCCTTCCCCAAATTATGATTAAATGCAAATACATGAATTCCTGAATAAAAAGGGCTTTCGACAATATGAACTCTCTATACAAGAGGGAAGAAAAGATATTTCATCTTTGTAAATAAAGCCATCAGAAGAACACAGATTCTAGCGTGCAGTAGCACTCTGTTGCTACTCCCTAGATGCTTCATTGCGAAACTCAGGAAAGGAGCCAGCCACGCCAAGCAAAGAGCCAATACCCTTTCACACACTTCCTCACTAGCCCTTTTTATGTTGCTGCTCTAGAAGCTGGATGTTAACTAGCTTCAATATTTCCCGGAAAATGCTACAGACTTCTTTTCTCTTTCTGCAATTCTTATTTTTTGAATCATTACTTCCCTGGATCTTACCACAATGTTGTAACATCTAATTTCAAAAACAAATGCTTAATCCATAATTCTTAAGGTGGTTCTCCTTTACTGATTTTATCTAATCAGATGTGGCTACAATGATCGCTCCCATCCTACATGCTCCTCTGCAATGTGATTGGCTGCTGCTTCATGAAGTGATGGGAACCATTCCTCTACATTCTTGAATCAGAGCCAGGGACTGAGGTCCATTACTGCTTTACCAGCACAGTTTGGCACAAGAGATATGCCATTTCTGGGTCCAACGTGTAGTTGTCCTGGTAGCTACTGTTTCCTTTCTTGGAACTCATGCTCCAGGGAAACTAGTCTCCATATAGAAATTTGGACCACTCAGAAATCTCCAGGATGTGTTGAAGGCCAAGCTGACCTATGAAAATGCAGCTCTGAGACCAAGGGATGATCCATCCATCCATCCTAAGTTGTTCCAGCCTTCCCAGCTGCAATTCATAACAAATGAAAAAACTAAAACAATTTAGTAAGTAGTTTGATGCCTTTTATCCATGGATGGGGGAGTATAGTACCTCACAACAGTTGAGCACTCTTTTAGAGGGATTTGGGGCAAGAACAAGTTTTATTGAATGTTAGAGGCAATAAGAAGCAGCATGGATATAGGGTGTAATTGGCTAGGTGGCCCAGGATACACACATAAAGTTAGTATGTTCTATTTTCTAGGGTAAGCTAAGCTAGCTAAAGCCAAGTTGGAGGATTGTTATAGGTATATGTTAGGTTTCCTTGGCAGGGAGGTGTTTCTGGTAAGTTCAGGCTGACTTAGGTTTAGGTTGTGATGTGGGACAAGCTACTAGGTTGGCTTTTGTTAGGCAGGTTCAATATACAGACTAACCTTTGTCCCAGACATCTGAATTTGTCAGCTCATTCGAGTTTCAGATTATTCCTGGTGAAACTGCCATTAACAGCAACTACATGAGATATTTGGAGTAATAACTGCTATCTGAACATCATGTACACAAAGACCCATGAGAGATAATAATACATTACCATTTTAAGATATACAGACTTGGAACTACTTGTTAATGCAATTTTAAGTGACAAAAGCAATGAATGACACTCACTCTCTACCTTTTTGATACCCCAATTACACTGCAGCTCATTGTATAAGGGATTTGACAGTTGCTGAATGGATTGAAGCTACCCATTCAAAGTTCAAGAAAGTATACACATGAATTGTTTAACTTTTAATAATTTCATTGCTAGGTTTATTTTTGTACCATTGGGACATATGCTGTGTGATTTATAAGCATTACTCAAATTGCAGTTATCAAATAAACAAAAGCTATTCTTTAAAATGTTTTAAAGATTTATTCATTTATTTTTAGAGAGAGGGCAAGGGGAGGAGAAAGAGGAGAGAGGGAAACATCAGTGTGTGGTTGCCTCTTGTATGCTCCACACTGGGGACCTGGCCTGCAACCCGGGCATGTGCCATGACTGGGAGTCAAACTAGCAAGTCTTTGGTTCACAGGCCCATGCTCAATTCACTGAGCTACACCAGCCAGAGAACAAAAACTATTTTTAAAGCTATAAATGACTGATAGTCACTGAAAGATATCTTGAAAGAAAATATGAACTCTGTATCAAAATTTTCATAAAAGTTATTTAATACCACCACATTATACAGTATCAAAAAACACTCAGAAAATTATTGATTTGATTTCCTCTCTTCATGAATTTTGACTATTGGGAAAGGTTGAAGAGTAGGTGGCTCAGGCACTTGGGTAGCACAATTTTTAATCTCTCAGAAATCACTCACATTTTACTTAAAATTCACTGCTGATGAATTGGTTGGATTTTGTTGGTGCTACAGGACAGAGAGGAGCTTCAGTGAAGTAGTTATTATCAAGAAATTTTCAGATAGTGTTCGTTCTTGTGACAATTAGACAAATAAAATCCTTCCTTTACTACTTATGTTATTTTTATGTTTGCAAATTAGTTAAATCTCTCTGAGTTTTAGTACTCTGATATATAAAATAGGAAACACAAAATGTATTTATAAGGTCCTCCTTCTCTCTCTCCCTCTCTTTTTTTTTTTTGAATTCTATGCCAAGGAGTTTGGTACCTTAGAATTCTCAGTGAAGACAAATTCGTTTTATCCCTTAACTTCCACTACACCTCCACCCTCACTTTCTTCTGCCTTACTCAAAATATGTTTTCTTGACCTTTTCTTAACGTCTTCATTTACGGTTCTTGTCCACTAATTCAATGTAGCTGAACACTGTGTTTATATTTCTGTCCAACTAGAAATACATACTACATCCCAAGTTTCTTTGACTGGTATCTTCTTGAATAATGATGACTAAGATAAACTGAGTAATTATTATGCAAGAAGCATTGTTTTCAGATATGTTTCTTTTAATTTGTTTAACAATCTAAATGCAGATATTATTACTACACCTGTTTTACAGATGCGGGTTTCGGGAGGACACAGGGAGACTCACTTGCAACAAGTCAGAAAGATAGAATGGGGCAGAGTTCTTCAGACACATCAAAGTACCCGACAATGTTCCTGTTCTGAGAGCAAGTTCAAACACTTCTAATAAGTAAGCCAAAATTAGCATTTTGCTTGTTACGTGACTGTTTCTCAAAATGTGCTCCATAATTAACTCCACCAGAATTTTCTTCAATACTTCTTAAATGACAGACTCTTGGGCCCTCATCTTTGACTTGGGAATGAGAAGTTCTGGAATTGGGGTGCAGGAATGTGAAACCTTCCAAGGTTTAAGAACCATTCAAAGTGATTTTTGCTATAATAAAGTTTGGGGGCCTTTGTTTTATACCTATAATAAACAAAGAGTCATCTCACAGAGTGTTCCTATTTAATACCTATCTGCACCTGGTGTTTAAGTTTCAAAGGTCCAAGCTTAGGAAAATGAATACAGAGGAGTTGGCCTTCTGTTGCCTGCCACACTCTCACTCTCACTAGGATTCTAAGGTTCTGTCTGCTCCCACACTTCCTACAATTTTTTACAATCATTGACATTTCAAGGTGAAAGTCGGTCAATTAGTCACCTTCCTCATAACATTTTAATATTCAACAGTATTTATTAAAAGAGAATTATTGCTGTGGCTGGTGTGGCTCAGTGGTTGAGTGCCAGCCTGCGAATCAAAGGGTCACTGGTTTGATTCCCATTCAGGGCACATGCCTGGGTTGTGGGCCAGGTCCCCAGTAGGGGGCCTGAGAGAGGCAACCACACACTGATGTTTCTCTTCCTCTTTTTCTCCCTCCCTTCCCCACTAAAAATCAGAAACCAAAATCTTAAAGATAAATAAATAAGAGAATTCTTGTGGGTTGAGGTCTGTCCCACCCTCAGTTCCATGTGTGGAAGTCCAACCCCCAGTTCCTCAGGATGCGGCTGTGTTTACAGATAGACCTTTGTGAAATATCAAACTGAATGCAGAAAATGAACAAACAAGATAAACAAACAAAAACTCATAGCTACAGATAACAAACACTACAGTAGTTACAAGAAGGTAAGGGAGTATGAAGGGAGGTAACAAACATAAAGAGGATCAAATATATAGTGATGGAAGGGAATGTAACTTTCACAGGCAAACATAGACTGTAATATACAGGTGATGTATCACAGAAGTCTGTACTTGAAACCTATATAATTTTATTAACCAGTGTTACCCCCAAATATTTAATAATAAAAATGTTAATAAAACTCAAACAAAAAAAGATGAGTATTAAAGTCATATAAATTCAATAACTATATTAGAGTTGAAAAATATATATTTTACTATATCAAAATTTTCATGATGTGGGCAAAACAGGCATCAAATTACTTTCACCATCTTAGGTTTACATCGAAAACTCTATGAAAAAAAATGTACAAATTCATTCAAATTTAAATAAAGTATTAGCTTTCATAGTCTATGAAAATAAAAATTTTAAAACAAATTACTTTCAATTCTGTTCAATTACAAAAAAATAGTTTATTTATTCCTGCACATAAGATTTTGTTGGAATAATGTCATTTAATGAATTCTTTCATAAGTGCCTGCCTCTAGCTAAGAACAATTTAAAACCAAAGCATGCAATAAAATTTTAATATATGTCACTAATTAAGGATGTACACATGTAGTCTGTTTCTGTGAAGAGCTGGTATAAACAGTGTGTTGCCTTAGGAACATAGCATTTGCCTAAATGAATATGAATTACTACAGTATTATCAAAATAAACGGACTCAGATTGTAGCCAGACACTGTGACTCAGTGTCACAGATATTGTAGCCAGACCTCAAGATGCAGTACATCCATGTATTATACTATGCACATCCAGATTTATTCTCTTTAAATCCATTTCAACAGCAGTTGATGTTTTATTTTTATTTTTTAATAACCCAAGTTGTCTTTTACATATGCCTTTTATAGTTGGACTTTGGCGATTTAAGCATTTTTTGGGAGAGGAAAGAGATAGAAAACACAGAATTTGTATAATGGTTTTGTCTGGAACTCTGTTTAAAATAAGGATTAAATTAGAGAAAAAGTAAAAGTAAAGTATGCATTTTTAAAGTATTATAAGCAGCAGGATGCTTTCCTAAAATTGTTTTTTAATATTTTATTTATTGACATGTATATGGCATATATATGTATATTCATATATTAAAACATGGACACTAACATAAGATTGTGCTTCAAATTTATTAAGTATTATCTCAAAATATTTCAATTGTTTTCCTTATTGATGATATTGGATTGTTGAGTGCATTGAAAATTATTAAACTTACCTGTGTTATAAAAGAGAAAATATGTTATTTGTATGACTATAATGATCAAAAATGATATTTTCAGTATCTATAATGTTTACTATAACCCACTGAGGAAGTTAAATAAGGAGTGAATTTATCTCATGATCGATTTCTCCATCTGTCTGTCTCTGCATGTTCTAAGTCAACTTCTTCATCCATCTAGCCATTAATCAACAGATTATTATTTTTATTTTGTCTGCAGAAAACAAGAAGTTGGTCAGAAAAAATCTTTCGGGGAGAACTTTTACAACATATGAGCATATATACTTTTCCTTCCTCTTCTCTTTTAACCTCTGGACTCTAGGGAAGACAGACATCGAATTGACAACACACATGCTTTAGGGGTCCAGACACGGCTAAGTTGGATTATATGTCTCCTGAGAGAGGGCTGATTACATAACTTGATTACCTTTCACCTTGAATCTTCTGATTCACATCACCTAAATTAATCTTTCCTGGTGGGCAGCTCGTTTGGCCTTAATCACACTGTTTGCACAGACAAAATGATATACTTAAAAACTCCACTGTTTTAAATTTTAAATTATTAACTTTATTTTGAAAATCTTAGGACTTTGATTTTTCTCTAAGAGTGATTACTTGAAATTGCCTCATTTTAAGGCTTATAAATTAAAAGATTTTCACTAATTAGTGCACTCAACAATGAATAGCCCTGTTATATTTCGAATATGCTCAGACCTTGTTTAATCTTGAAAACCATAAATTATTCTTTCAACTGTTATTTTTGAATTTATCAAGCAATAAGTGTATTTTGTACACTGGTTTTCTTTTCTTTCTTTTTTCCCTTTTTGTTAAATTCAGGAATCTCTTAATCATTTGTCTAAAAGTCATCTGAACAAAATATCTTGGCATATGAAAATCCACCCAATGTAATACTAACCCCTTCCTGGGTTCTATAAGCACAAGTATATTATTTAGGTAATCCATGTTCACAACTGCAAGAATTTCAAGTCCTCTGGGAAGTAGAAAACTAATAAGCTTTTTGTCTATGTGATTTCCTCAAATCCACAAATACAAGGTAAAAAACCCGAAGTAAAACTTCCTCTTTGATTTCCATTTTGTTAGAGGAAGTAGTTTAATAGATACCGTCTGTTACATAAGAAATTGAGATCTAAATATACAGACCGTTTTCCTATGCTGAAGTACTTTAAATCTTTATATGTTTTATCTAGTTTGTGCTTCTTTTATTGATGTTTGAATTTTTTCTAGGACTAATGATGCTTCTAGGGGAGTTACCGTGTAATGGTAAGAGACTTATATATGAGTACTATTTGTATATAAGACTACTAGGCTTCTAGTTACTTTGAAAATAAAAAGGACTTTTATAATGTCTTAAAATTATGGAAAACGTATGAGAAAATAAGATGTTAAGTGAATTCCAAAACATTTCTAATAAAACTTTTACTTAGGGGCATGCTAAGAAATAAAAGTGTAGCAGAAATATATTAAGGTCTTAAAAAACATTTAAGACGAAAGATATAATTCACATGAAGAAATGGAACAAATAATTCTATTACAATTGTTTCATTTCAGGCTTCTAAAAAAGAAGTACTCAGATGCAATATCTCACTTAAAAACACAACTAATTTGGGTCTCTGCATACTGAATTTTTCCTCCTCAGAGTTCCTTGAATTTCAGAGTCTACTTTTGTATACTGAAACAATGACAAGCTGTTATAAATGTCTGCTTCACATATTTCACTGATAAATCAATATATAAAGTACCACACTATGCTGGATTTATAAGGCACCCCTGAAAGAATCCCTTTCTACCACTTCCATATCATAATGAAGAAAACTGATTTTGAAGGAAGATTTTGTTTGGGTACCATCGTGATCTTCAAGGTCCTGAGTATCTGAAGTGTGTTCATACCAATGTCATGAACAAATTTAGATGCAAGCTTGAATATATGGGTGTTTACAATAGTAAACAAAGAAAAAAACAACCAATCACTTAGGAAATATTTTAGTCCAATAAACCAATAAAGTAGTAGATGAATAAAATTTTGGAGGTACTAGTCTGATAATCACATGCTATAATGGTGAGAGCAGTTTTATGAAGCTGAGTGATCAATGCAGAATCCCAGTTGAAGCAGTTACTGTATTAGTGGCATTCGGCATGGCACTTATCTTCTTACGTGTCAGTTTAAACAGCTAAAATATGAATAGGATGGTTACATTTACCTCTGAAATTTGTTGCAAGGAATAAACACATAAAAACACAGAATATTAAGAAGTGACTAAATATTAGCTATGAAAATATTTATATTTTACTTAAATAGAATTGAGATGTGTATGTACAGGATGAAGCCCTTGTAAGACTGTAGTGACTTAAGTTAAATTTAAATACAACATTTTCCCCCTCCTAGACATCACAAAAAAGAAACCCACAATTGTTCTTAAAGTTTTAGGATAGGCAGAGCTGTGGTAGATAAGTAATGTCAGGTTTGAAGAGTAGACTCTGAAACTGAGGTATGCTGTTTCGAAAGAGCCAAAAGATGAGGGGATACGAAATTTCAGGCTGTGCCAAAGTCAAAGCTAAGGAAGTGGGATTTGGTCATTAAGTTCAAGAAAATAGTGGAAGATCATGAATAATTTTAAAAATCTAAGAGTCAGAAACCCAGTAGGACAATAGGATGCATTGAAGTAAAAACAGAAAAAAACAGAAAATGGTTTTAAATATTTACACTGAATTAAATTCAAGGCTTGAAACTCCTTTCATTAGTAGCTTAGTTTGTAGCATATGTGTAGATCAATTTTTAACGTTAATGATTGTGTACCTAATATGGAAATTGATTCACCCTCTCCTTATCTCTGCTCCATGCTTGCTTTGAATGTCTAAGTATCATCTTTACTTGTAATCTTTGATGCACACATTATACTATAGGTGGTCTTTTATTATAATTCAGTTATAATTTACTTAAAGCATAGGTACCATATAATAAATATGAAAGTGAAATAAGTCAACTGTGTTTCATGGCTATAAAATTTAAGGCAAATTTTCAGCGTAATAGATATGTAGCATAGATGACAGTAAAACTATTTTCTTGTTAGACCATAAATAAATAAAGGAACTCATTTATAGACATATTTTCAGTAAGACAATGTTAAACAGATGAAGGTAAGTGGTATACTTAAAAGAGGTGGATGGAGGGTCTCCTAGCACTGCCACTTGCAACTTGTTGATGGAATTAAAGCGGAACCAATTAGTGGATGTTTAGAGGCTGAAAGGAAGCTCCTGACACATGCAGAGGAGGTGCTGCAATATAAAGAAGAGTATTGCAAGAGCTTAGGAGCCAGAGAGTTTAGATGAATATTCTTGTGTTATCACTTACTTTCTGAATGTGTTTGGGCACATCATTTAACCATGTGGTCCTGTCAGAAACCAAAGTGAAGACTCTAAAAGAAATAACAAATATTGGATTACTATTTGCTTGTTGTAGTGCTTTTTTTTTTGAAAATACAAACTGTGACATTTCTTATACTTTAAATGTGGAGAAATTCACAAAATGATCAAAATATGTCTGTAAGCACTTGGAGATTTATGGCATTAGTTGGGTACAGAAAGAATGGAAAAATAAATATAGTCGACCCATTGTTAACAAAATCTAGGCATCTTCTTTAAGTTTCTCCAAGCAAATTTGAATAGAAATACACACTAGTATTATGTAGAATGAAAATTATTTATGCCTGTGTTTTCAGTAGATCAGTTTAAGAAAAAATACTGAAATTAAATATTTTATTTCATGGTTAAAGTCACACTTCATTAGTTCATGTAGGTTAGAATTTTAAATCTGTTAGGACTCTAAAGAGAAACTGAACCAAGAGCAGATATATCACAGCCTGTATATCCAATATACCCTATGTATTCATAAGAAATTGGCTCACAGGAGGTGGGGGCTGCAGAAGTCTCAAGATCTGCAGTCAGCAAGCCTGAGACCCAGGAGCGCAGAGGAGTGGTGGTTCCCATTCACGTCCTAAGGCCTGAGCACCGGTGCCGTGTGTGGTGGTGAGTGCACATGTTACACTCTGAAAGCTGGCAGGTTCAAGACCCAAAAGAGATGATGTTTCAATTTAATTCTGAAGACAAGGAGGGAAAAACGATGTCCTTGCTCACAACCTTCAGACAGGAGAAATTCCCTCTGACTCAGGCTTTTTGTTCTAGCCAGGTCTTCAGTTGATTGGAGGCAGCCCAGCCTAGTCCGCGAGAGCAAGTTGCCTTCCTCAGTCAACTGTTTCCAATGTTAATCCCATCCAGAAAAACTCTCACCCACACCCCCGCCCCCAATAATGTTTGACCAAATGTCTGGGCACCCCTGTGGCTCAGACAAGTTGACACAAACTTTAATATTTCACGTGTGGAGAATATTTCTCTCCCTCTCTACGTTTTCATAAAATGATTGTGTTGATAAATAAAAGGATTTTTTTGTTTATGTGTTTGTTCTTCAGGCCAGATATAATTGAAATTAATCTTAACTACATTAAAAGTATGCCTTGCCTGAGAACTATACAGAAACAAGCTCCAATATTTTACTTTTATGGAGAGGGTAGAAAATTGAGAAAATTATAATTTTCTTCTTTGGATTGTCATTGATAGGTAAAATATTATTTAATCAACAAATACTAATAATAATCTGCACTAATTAGAACATATAAACATATGTTAACTGCCATCTAAATTTAATGGAATACCGTAGAATGTGATATTTTAAGGGGGCTATACACCCAGAAATGTTAGCCCAGAAGGCACCAGGAAACAATAAATATATTGAGAATTCACTCCATCCCTGGAAGTTTATTAATGTCTCTCTCTGTGAAGGGATTCTCTCCAAAATCGATTGAAATAACAAAATATTATTTTAAAATGTGGTTATTCTCTAGAAATGAGTATCAATTTACTAATCTCTGTACCTCTTGTTGCCATACTAATATATTGGGAAAATTTTTCTCTCCTGAAGCCTGAGTTATATCAGCCAGGCACTATTACACATGGTTATCATACTTCTGAGGATATCAAGATAGATGATTCGGCTAATTTCAAGTTGGCTGATAGAGATATAGTTTATTACCTGTCTGTATCTAGGGGAATCACCATCTACACAATGCACTCTGGCTCTGGCCTGGGTAGGTAGAATTTGGTGACCTGAATTTTCCAAGCTCAAATGTCTCACATGAGTCATGTTAACAAAACAAAAACACAGAAGCAAAATCCATGAACTATAAACGCAAGCACACTAGTCATTGCCAAAGGCTGAAAACAAGTGAATCTCTAATGGAAGTGTAGCAAAAATATATAATGAGGAAATTAATGAAGAGAGAAGATGGAAAAAAAAACCTTTTTCCTAAATTGCATGAGTTATTAAGCTGATTTAATTTTTACCCTATTCTATACAAACACTACATCCAGTATACTTAATTCCATAGAGTGTAACTTAGAGAAAGATAGATATTTTTTAATGGTTTAAATGAACTTGATTTTTCTCTTTTGTGAGAGCAAAATGGCCACCTTTTCATTTTACTCCTTGTATTGGCCTCTGTATTAAACTCACGCATGAAAAGACTTAGACATACTTAGTAGGTAATAGATGTTACAGGTAGCTCTCTAAAGTAGCATTTAAATTTAAATATGTTTTCCAAAGGAATAAATTTTAAGAAAGTTATTTAATGTTGACAAATGATTCTGAAATCCTGATTTATAAATAACATTTTCTTAAATGTAGAATATAGAAATTTCTCAACTTTAAGCACATGACAATGCAGTCTAAAATCCTTGAACAATAACAAAATTCTCAATATGAAAAATATTTTCTAATATATAATAACATCTAAGAACTTAAAAACAAGCTCCTGTAGTAAAAGTCTAGCTCATCAAATACTCACTCCCTTGGTCAAGCATTCACTGAAAGTTTTTGTAGGTATGGCATTATAATTAATGCTTTAGCAAGAATATGCAGATGAAAGAAATAAAATACATAGTCCTTAATGTCAGGCAGCATAAAACGTATCTGTAGAGACTGTAAAGACTACAAAAAGTATACCACCTGATAAGTATTAGATTGGATCAGGGTGTTTTAGAAGTAATAATACTGACATTATTTAATGCCAAAATAATAACTCCCATATTTAAAAAAATATTTCATTGATTTAAACAAAAAATATTCAGATATTTGTGATTCCAGAAAATCAATTTAGTTTTTAATTCTAAAAATATAAGGTGTTTTACAGATCTTTCAATGTAACAATTAAAAGGCAAACAAACAAACAAAATCCTGTAATTATTTCAAAGATGCTAGAATATATATTATAAAATTTCAAATCCATTCTTGATATATTTTTAAACTGGATATTATATTTAGCAAAATAAAATATAATTTTATTATACCAATAATTAATACTATGTATAATCATGGTACACCAGAGAATTTTTAAATAAAATTAGGAACAGGCAAAGAATTGCTAGGATCATCACTATTATTTAACTATATCCCTTGTACAATATAACAAGAAAACACAATAAGAATAAGTATTGCAGAAGGAAATGCTATTTTTTAAAGACAAAATATTGCCTATCAAATAACAAGTGCTGGCAAGGATGTGGAGAAAGGGCAACACTTTTTCCCTGTTGATGGGAATGCAGACTGGTGCAGCCACTGTGGAAAGCTGTATGGAATTTCCTTAAAAATAGTTATAGAAAGTTATTATTGATTTACAACTTAAATCAATAATAATTAAAACCGCAATGAGATGTCATCTCGCACCTGCTAGAATGTCTGTCATCATTAAATCAACAAACAAGTGCTGGAGAGGATGTGGAGAAAGGGGAACCCTTTTGCCCTGTTGGTGGGAATGCAGACTGGTGAAGCCACTGTGGAAAGCAGTATGGAGATACCTCAAAAAATTAAAAATGGATCTGCCTTTTCACCCAGTGATCCCACTTCTGTAATTATATCCAAAGAAACCCAAAACACTAATTGGAAAAAAACATAAGCACCTCTGTGTTCATTTCAGCGTTATTTACAATCACCAAGATATGTAAGAAGCCCGTGTCCATCAGTAGATGAGTGGATAGAACAACTACGGGACATTTACACAGTGCGATACTACGTGGCTATAAAAAAAGTTTTACCTTTTGTGACAGTATGGATGGGCATGGAGAGCATTAAGCTAAGTGAAATAAACTAGTCTGAGGAACAAATACACTCTATGATTTCACTCATGTGAAATCCAATGTACAAACTGAACTAACAAGCAAAATAGAGACAGACTCACAGATAGAGAGCAGGATGATAGGAAAGGTGGGGGAAGGCGTGGGGGTGAAGGACTGAGCACAAAGGAAAAAGGACTCATGGACATGGACAACACTGTGGTGACTGCAGCGGGGAGAGGTGTATAAGGAGAACAAAGGTAATGGAAAAATACAACAAAGGTGTTTCGAAACACTGATTAGAAAAAAATAAAAAATACAAAGCAATACCTGTGAAAGATATTAAAATAAATGATTTAATTCATTAAGCACAATTGCAAAACAACTGTACATAGATGAACAGGTAGCTTACTTTATTGCTGCATAAAAATTTGTTCCCAGATTTAGTTAAAAGAAAGATTTATCTCACAGTTGTTAAGAGTCAGAAATAGGGAAGCTGCTTAGCTGGGTGACTTTAGCTAAGGTCTGTCAAGAGGTTGCAATCAAGCTGTCAGCCTGGTTTGCAGCCAAGTCAAGACTACATTAGAGTTGAAGTCTGTTTTCTAAGCTCACTAATATAGCTCTTGATAGGTTCAGTTCCTCACAACCTGCTTGAGACGGGGATAGAGATGCAAAACGCCCAAGATGGAAGCTGCAGTCCAAAACAAATCCATTTGAGAACTGACATACCATAACCTCTGTCATACTCCGTTAGTGCTAGATCAACCCCGGTACAGTATGGTAGGGCACTAAATAAATGTCAGTATCGGGAGTTAGGGGTCATTGTTGGACAGTTTTGAGGATGCAGAGAAGCAGTCAGAAAACAAGGTTATATAACAATACACACAATTTAGGGCATAAAAATGTGTGTGTGTTTATTTGTTTGTTTGTTTGTTTGTTTATTTATTTTAGTCTGTATCTTGTTCTCTAAAACCATTTTCACTAGCCACAGTGACTATTTTTTTTCAGTTGCACTACTACCTCTGTAGTGCTAGAAAGTCACACGTGAGTAGTTGTTACCCAATTGAATTGCACAGAAATATACAATAATTAACTTACACAGAAAGATAATTTACATCACATTCATGAGCGATGGAGGGAAAGTACTTCCAAATATCAGATGACTCAAGTTTTTGTAAAACATTTTCTTGTGTGGTTGAATATAATATAAATGAAAAGAAATAAGCAAAAGTTAGTCATGCTCACATTTTGCTTAATAGAACAGAACTTAGATATTGGAAGGACTCCTGGTCACAAAAATGAAAACTGATTGGAGCAGATACTTTTTAGTTAAATAGAAAATAAACACTCCTTGAAAATATCATGCAATATCCAAATGCAAAGTTGAACTTCAGTTGCTGAATGAATGGCTATGCAATAAATAATCCAAATAATGAAGGTTATTTTTTAATTCCTACTATTATAGTTATTTGCTTATAATTTACTAAAATATGAAATTTTTATTCAAGATATTAGACACAGATGCTATTTTGGAACATGTCATCTTATCAACACCTCATTTTATAATAGTGTCATTTAATGTAATGATCTATTGGTGACCAAGACAAATTACAGACTTAAGGGACAGAATAATATATTATCAATATGTCCCTATGTCAAATTACCTTTATATTTTGACCAGGTCATCAGTGTCTATCTAAGCAGTTATTTTAGTACCACTGAAACTCAGTGATACAAAAAGACCTTACCTATTACCATGTGAGTTTAACCGATTGCTTTCAATTTCAGTTTACTTGAATGGTTTGGAATGCAAAGCAAAACAAAAGAGTGTTTCTCTCTTGCTGTGTATTCCTTACAGGTGCACACCTGATGGCTGTCAGACTGATGCAGAGAAGTCCACCATTATTTTCTTTCCTGAACTAGGTTGCATTTTCTAGACACATAAACTAACTACAACTGAATATATTTTTATATGAAAAACAACCTCTCACATGCCTCAGTTATGCCTATGTGTGAAGATTTGGGGGACTCTTGGTGACGGAGAACAGATATGGCTGAGTGGAAAGTGGTAGCATAGCTTTTACGGGACAACACCCATCCAGCTGAGCTGCACAAATTGGGGCAATAGCATAGCCTTTAGACTCATTCCCAACACCTTTCAAGGTGGCAGAAAACAAGGACCCTTGTGCTGTAAATGAAAACTTCACAAACTAGCCCTGAAATCAGCAGATGGTGAACCCTCAATACAATTTAAGAAATAATGTTGAATTAGGCTATGGAGTCTTAGGTAGCCTAATGCAGATGAGTCTTGTTGTGCCTTTTCTGTCAATAAGGGGATACGAATATTCATCTGTTTTGAAAACAAAATCACGGTTGCCATGTGATGGCTGTCAAATAGCTGGCCCTCAGTGAATTTAATTATCCGTGTTGTATTGAAATATCATTCCCAATGTGGGATAACCACTTTCGCTGTAAATGATATTAAGTATCAGAAAGCCTTGAGTGATTACATTTGTTGGAGAACATTCAAAGGGGCAAGTAGATGAGCGGAGCTGATGCCAGGACTGCTGATCACGTCAACATCTGCCTTCTCTCAGAGAAACCCGGAACCCCTGGGTAAGTACGATGGAAATTTGAAAAAACACTGCTTTTAGTAGCATAAGAAACTGAAGATGGTTGTGATGATGCAGGGTTCATGATCTGGGTTCTGACTTCTGCTCCAAAATCTATAATCTCTGACATTTTACCAAAACTCATGTTTTCTAAGTTTTAATCTGTAAAATGAGGAAATATCCCCACTTAATTTACAAGATTATTGTGAGAAATAAAGGCCTTATACTAAGCCGGGCCTCTTATATTAAATAACCAATTAAATATTGCAATGGTTATTATGTCTCCAGAATAATTTCCATAGTGAATCTTAACCTCGGAAAAGGTCTTTGGGTGGAGATGAGCAAAGTTACTTTCAGAACTCAAAGACGTATGCTTTAAACCTGGGCCTTTAGTGATAGATCCACCCACATTTTTTGACAGTTACTACTGAATATTGCTGTGTTATTGTTGTTACTTTTCATATTAACACATTTTAGTGTCCTTTTAAATTTTGTACTTTAGTCCCAAGCTGTCTCAGATAGGAGTGAAACATATATACATTTAAACCTTACAAAGTAAATCAATTGTTAAAATGTGTAAACCATGCTTTAAGTTGAAAAAAAAATATGCCCTTTTACTGAAATAAAGAATCCTAGGAACTATGTTTCGCATTAGGCTGCTGCCGTCTTCTCAGCAATCTCAGACTTCTGTCTTTAAATAAAAGTCGTGTTTTCTCTATGATAGTGGGTTTTTACAACAAAAAGTCACATTTGTCGCTTTAGAAAATTACCGAGAAGAAATATTCTTCACATGGCAGTCTAGAAGATAAACAGCTATCACATTATTGGAGCAGACTTTCTTTGTGACAGTTGATATAATAGATCCCAACAAATTTAATGAAGACACAGTCTCTATGTGGGAACAGAAGTGGGTAAAATGTTTTTACTCCAATTTTCTTCCAATTCTAAAATATTTGCCTATCAAAAAATATATAGTCAGTTTTAATTACAAGTCATTGATTGAATATCTACCATGGGAGTCTAAAAACTGTAATGAACAAGAATACTGGCTTAGGAAATATCTCCCTAAGTGTTAGTTTGTGATTCTTGGCAAGAGGCCATGACCTTTTCATGTAACTTTCCTGTCCTTTAAAATATGAAAAATATCAACTTATCAAAATATGGTTAAATGAAACAGTATATGCATAATACAATGTCTGGCATATAAATTACTAAAATAATTCTCTTTTCCACATCATAGTGCCAATTTTGTCATTTTTTTCTAAGCATGGCTCTATAGCTATGGATAAAAAATTTAGCTAGACATTGCCAAACCAAATCTTAACTTTATTAATGTGGTCTTGTCCATCTTCTACTCAGAAGTTCTTTCTCCTCATTTCTATGGTACTCTGACAGGTGTTCAGTATGACTCTATGCATGCCTTTCTCTGTCCTAAAGATAATGAGAACCTTGAGATCTATATCTTCTCCTCTAAGAACTTGACCCACGCAGCACTACTTCCTCTACATCAGGCCCAGCATAGCACCTTCTACATCCATGGGCTCAAATACAAAAGGACAAAAAGGGTGAAGAGAGGAGAGCGACAGGAGGCATGGAAACAAAAGGAGTGAGTTAGAATAACATGGAATTAAAAGAAATAAAGAGATTGTGACATATAACACAAAGCAAGGAAGAGAAAAATTGTCTGCTAAAGCATGAACAGAAATCTTCCAGTTTCTTCTTTTCTTTTCCATTTATTTATTTATTTATTTATTTGAGATTTACTTACCAAGATTCAAGTAATTCTTAAGGGTAAAAGTAGTTTTGGCGTACACATCTCAAATAATTAAACCCATTAGATAAGTTCTAATTATGAAGAAAATTGCATTTATTTGAACAAAGCAGTTTAAGTCATCATGCTTTGATAATACTACATAAACTAAAGCTGGGAATGCGGTTTTATCATTAGGGTATGTCACGGTGAATGCTCACATCATGTAATAGATGTGTTTTCATTTTCATTTATACCTTTGACTTATTTTTATTGTCGTTTTTGATTAACGGCATGATTTACACTTTCGTGGCAGTCAAACCAATGTTGCTTGTACCATGGCAATTTCCCTTTCGCTCTTGTTGGTTGCCCTTTGATTTGTTTGGTGTGTCCATAATTTTTTAAATGCTACAGGAAAAAGTTAATTTCAAGTCCTAGCCATTAAAGAGAATCCTAATTAATTTAATGCAATGATCATAATTTTAATCTCCTTTGAAATGATTAGGTAGGTAATGCAACAAAATTCCTACTAATGAGGTACTGAAGAAAACTTTGGGGCTTCTAGGAAATATATTTTAGTTATTAAAAAAAAGTCAAAAACATGGGTAGGCAGACTAGATGAAAGAAGGTGAAGGGATCAGCCAAAAACATATGCTTGACCCATAGACACAAACAACAGTGCGGTGATGGCCAGAGAAAAGGGGGTTGGGGGATGGGTGGAGGCAGGTCAAGGGAGAAAAATGGGGACATCGATACTAGTGTAAACAATAGAAATAAAGTTATAATAGTGTGTTATTTAATGAACAATAGTTCCCTTGACTGTGATGCTTGGAGCTGCTGCAGCAATTTAGAGTCCAAGAGGTAAATTCACAAACTTGATGAGTCTGAGAGGATAAAAATATGACATGAATGTGGGTTTCTAGTGACTGTTGGGATATAAATAATTCAGTAGCAGAACTTATTATGTAATATGATGAACACATTTATCATTCAAATATTTTGACTTTGGTTTCTGAGTTCCTTGCATGAAAAACATCTATCTTATTTAACAAATAATGTTTATCTAGACAACTAAAATATTTTAGCTAATAGATACTAGTCTATAGGATTCAAAAACACCAAATTATTACCAAACATGTTTTCTAAGTTGAAATATCACTCTACTAGTGAACTATATTTTTTCCATTTTCTTGAACTTGTTTTTTATCCCACCCTTTATTATTTTCTTCTTTGCCTTTTTAAATCTTCTAGGACTCTTTAAATATTAATATTTCATAAAGTGAGTCATTTATAACAGCAGAAAAGGTACTAGGCTTTGTTTATTGTTTAATACAATTTTCAGAACACTGTAGTAAGTCATTTTAGAGAAATAATTAGCTTTAAAATCATATTTAGAATCTTTTAAAATTTGAGTTAAATAAATGTTGTATTTGTAATTGCCTCAATCATGTATCAACTGACATAAAATCATTTTAAAGCGGTTTCAAAAAATCTATTAAACCATAAATGAACAAATTCTTTAATATCATTGTATTCTCCAAGAATCAAAGCATTATCAGAGAGTTGTCTGTCATAAAGAAGTGTTACAAAATGTGATCATGTTTTACTTTATGCTTAGACTACTAAAGCACTATGAACATATATATAAAAATATACTAAAACACCTGGCCCACCAATAGAACATAATTGTCTCAGCTAAGAAAGAAAATTAGTAAAGGGAATGTGCTTGGCCAGCTTCTCATCAGATCCAAATGAGATAAATGTTGAAATCTTCCTGTGTTCGAGAAGATGTACAAGATCAATTTCCCTAGTGATCAGAATAAATTCATTCCTAATCTGCAAGTAATTGACATTCAGTGGTTAGAATTTAATTGCAATACTTATTTAAGTAGCCAGTTTAATGAAGGCAAAGGGTCATTTTACTAATCTTGAATTAGAGGAATAAATAGGAGGGTAAATTAATGTTCTGAGTCTTCATACTTCTCTAACTCGTTTTCTCAATTCTGAGTAGAAGAGAGACGCCAGGCTGGCACACAATTCAAATGGTGCTCGTAGGCCTGGAACATGTGTCTTGCAAGCGTTGACCCTCATGAAACATTTTCAAGCATTATACTTGTAAATAATATTTTAGAGTAAAATACAAATGCTAGTTTTTAATATAAAACTGATTTTATTTTATAATGTGTATTCTATGAAGTTTGAATACTGTCCTACCTACCACACAAATTTATTTTTAAAGGATCTTTTGTTTCATGGTTGAATCTTGCACTTTAAGTTTTTGAGAGCTTAAGAGTTAATCTACAAGTACATTCTCCTCAACTTTCTTGCAAAACTAAGAATTTTATATTTTTATTATCATAAGTTAGTTTGGATTATTAGAGTCACATTGATCAAATATGCCCAAGTTATGTCTATACTTACGATGTAAGTGGTTGGTGATTGATTATGACAAAATAGTTGTAGTATTATTCTCCTTTTTTCTT
This sequence comes from Phyllostomus discolor, assembly GCF_004126475.2. Taxonomy (NCBI): domain Eukaryota; kingdom Metazoa; phylum Chordata; class Mammalia; order Chiroptera; family Phyllostomidae; genus Phyllostomus; species Phyllostomus discolor. Next base: position 19,725,843 of record NC_040903.2, read on the forward strand.
TTTCTAATAGGCTTTATTTTTTAGAGCAATTTTAGGTACACTGCAGAATCAAGCAGAAGGTCCAAAGACTTCTCCTGTATCCCCCGCCCTGAACCTGTGCAGCCTTCCCCGTTACCAGCACCCACCACAGCAGCACCTTCGTCATGATTGATAAGCCGGCAACCACACATCCCTTTCACCCACAGTTAGCCTTGGTGCTGTACATTCTGTGGGTTTTAACAAATGTGAAGTGACATACACCCACCATTCTAGTACCATACATAGTAGTTCCACTGCCCTGAAAATCTTCTGTGCTCTCGTTATTATCCTCGTCTAATGGCTAACAAAAGCTTGACCTTAGCTATGTGTGTACGATGAAAGTATGTGAAGGTTTAATATAGCCTTTAACCATTTCAATTTTTTTTAAAAGAAATGTGAAAATCTCAAGGATTTTTTCAAGGAAAGGAGTGAAACTGCAAATGTAACCTTGTGTCGTTCTACGTGACTACATGCGAAGCGAGCTCCGTTTCTCTTGTGTTCAATGTTCATTTATTCTCGACATTTTCATTTTTGAACTTAAACCATCTGACTCCAATCAATCTCTTCACGGTTTAGAAGGGAAATGGTCTTTTTCTTCTTATTTCTTCCCCTCTCTTTACTCTGTTTGTTTGTTTGTTTGCTTGCTTTTTCTTTAAACGTTATGGAGACAGAAGTAAATAGCTGCGGGGTGAGGTGGGCCTTGGAGGCGGCTCGTGCTCTCCCACCGCATTGCGGTGGTGACGAAGACACGCAGGCTGAGCACTGCTGCCCTTCCCGGCCACCTGGGAGAGCTCCTTTGACGTAAGAGAATGCTCACACCCGTTGGGTGATAAGGTTAGATAATATCACCTCCTGAGAGGATAGGATCACTAATGTTAGCTGAAGTGCAATCAGCACTACAAAGCTTTCTTTGTTACAAAATATGGCAGGATAGAGCTGGAGACTGCAAACTTTGGTATCACTTCTCTTGTGCTTTTGTTAGAAATTTTACTGAAATGTGAATCCTTGTAACAGTTAAACGGTTGGAAAGTAGGAGATGAATTTTCATTTTTTTTTTATTATGATTCTTGTGTATTCTATTGCAGCTCTCTCAGTTTTCCCCCTTTGCCTTCCTTCCTCTGCCCAGCCCAGCCCTGCTCCCACAGTCAATCCCCATACCGTTGTGCATGTCCATGGGCCATTCATACATGTTCTTTGACAAATCTCTTCCCTTTCTTTCCATCAGTTTTGCATTTTAAGAGCTGATGAAGTGTCTGACTACACTGCCCCCTAGAAGCTACCAAGGGTTCTGTGACACTTCCTCTGTGAAAATGTTAACGATATTGTTTTTCCATGAAACTCCGACTTATAATTGGAGGAGAATACGTAACACTGGCAAAATGAACTCTTGTTATCAAACTTCAGACGTGTTCCTTGATAGTTATTGCATAATAATGATATAACACATTCCTATGCTATCTTCTAAAAATATCTTAAACTATTCTAATCTCTTATCAACTCAAAAGCATTTTAAGTAGAGGCATAGCTGTGGTCACACAGATAACAGTTTAATATAGTTTAAAATTAGTTCTATCTCTGAAATTAGTTCCAAAGCTATTTTCTCAACAAAATGGTGCTTTTAATAGGAGAGCAATACTTGCATGCAAAATGACCAAATCAGAGGGAATTCTTGAAAAGGGGAATAAAGAGAGAAATTGAACTTTAGTGTCGATATAATAATTTTGTTCTATTTAAGTAGTAAATATTTCATAGGATGTCAGGGTGTTGAATGATAATTTGGCACATAAAGATACATTATATTTGCTTTTTCCATAGTTTGGTCAAAGGTAGGGTTACCAGGTCAAATGCAGGAAGTCCACTTAAATTTGAATTTCAGATCAACAATGAATAATATTTACTATGAATATATATTAATCCTTGTGCTAAGTAATTCTAATTACATAATTATACTAAATTGTTATTGTTGATTAGATTTTCAAATTTTGTGGTGCATCCTGTATTTTTCTTTGCTAAATTTGGCAATCCTCATTTAATAGCAATTGTATCATACATTGTTTGTTACTTAGTCAAGAACACTTTCTCATTTTTCCTTCCAATTGATTAGCCCTAACAGGTTAATTATGATCAGATTAAATCCGTATAGCAATCTTGTTTCCTTTGTCATGTATTGGCATATAGTGAAGATAGGATTCAGTCAATGAGAAAGAAGGAGAAGTTAGTAAGGATGTCTAAAGTAGAATACTTACTCTTGATTCATGGAGGGGAGAGTGAGAATAGTTGATTCTAGTGGGCCTAGAGTGATCAAACCATCAGCCTCACTATTTTCCACATGGAAACTTACTAGATGGCTGAATGAATGACATGCCCAACATCAAACATAAAAGATCAAAGTTTATTAATGTTCACACCAGTGGGGAAGATGGGTCTCCCCAGGCACAGGGTAGTGCTTACAAGGCAAGTGGAGAAGCAACAGTATCACTGAAGTAAAAGTATTTATTTTTAATTGCAGAGGGGCTGCACTTAGTATAAGTGCACCCCATTTATCGTATATGAAATCTAAGTGGTAGTTAGGTAGTTATTGGTTTCTGCTAAAAGAAAATTTTCCCCCTAAACTTGTAACTGCATGCCATAAGGATAATTTAATCACTATTACACACAGGATGGCTAACAAGTCAACTGAAGAGAGACAGCCATAGGAGAGATGAGTGTGAGGATGTTGGTAAGCATCTCTTGGTCAAATGGCAAGTATGTCAAGGATTTATGACCAGATTACAGAGTAATAATCTCCTTTTACTACAGTAGTTCTAGAAAAAAGAACATCGCTCCACTTTTATTTTGTCTTGTTTGTGTTATTGTTACACAAGGATGTACAGCCAGGAACTACGGTGGTTATTCTGCATCAGTGATACAACTAACACAATGAAAATCGCAGATGTAATGAAAAAAGTCTGGATCCCTTGTATAAAAACTAGGTAGTCATATAAAGTGTTAGGCTGTGTACCTCTTGACACTTTGTTATTAAAAATTTCTTAAATACTCAGTTATTTCTTGCAATTAAATGCATATCAACATAATATTAAAAAGTCCCAGTTCCCTAATTTCTCTTATTTCTATGAAAAGAAAAGCTCCAAAAATAACTGTAGCATTTCTCTCTTGTATTTAAAAATATTTGGAAATGATATAGCTGTCTATAAGACAAGCAAGTTCCCCTGTGTTAGGGCTGTATCATTAGAAATGAGGAGAAGGGTATTCTAGAATTTAGCTAGGGCACTTAGGTGAAATGGTAAAAAATAATGGAGGATTAAATATGGTAGATTAGGTAAAGAATTAATGGCATTTAATTTTGTGATGACTTAGCCATCCTGCTATCTAACAATTATGCAATAGGTTTTATATACACATTTGAATCACAAGGAAGCATTAGAAGTAGATATATATATATTTGAGAGTTACAAGTACATAGATGGAAGTTACATGTATAAAGAATGACCTAGGGGAAGAATGTACATAGAGGAGAAAAACAAAACAAAACAGAAACATACAAAAAGAAACCCAAGGATGTTTCCTGGTATATTTCAGTTTATTCACAAATAGGAACTATTGAATATAGAGAAAAACACCCCAGGAGAAATACCAAGGATTCTTTTAAGATCAATTACATTAAACACTGCTACACAGTTGCTTAAAATGAAGACAAAGCAACTTCATTGATTTCAGCAATAAAGATGCTCATTGTGACCTTGGCAGGAACTTGAGGAGCTGTAGCTTGAACTGAATTAGGTAAGTTAAAAATGAAGAGAGTCTCAGCACTTTTTCATGTGAATATATATATATTTTTTGCAGTAAATGGGCAAAAAAATGAGACAGAAGATCAAGAGAGGTGTCCCATCAAATGCATATATTTGTATGCTTCCAGTAACTGCTGGAGTATAGTTCATTAGTAGTAAAGAAGGGGTGAGTTCCAGAGCCAAAAAGAAAACAGTAGTTTTTGATAACAGATAACAAAAATGTTTACACTGTAAAATTGAACAATATAAAGAAACATGTAAATAAGTCTGTTCATGTGGTGATAGAATAATTATAAGGTCCCATCTGATGGGATCCATTTTCAGAATAGGGTTTCAGGCAATGCTGCCAGCTGTAAGGGAAGAATGGAGGAAGTGTTGGTGGTTTGAGGAGAAACGTGAAAAAGCAAAATAGCTATCTGAGATCAAACTAAATGTCATTAAGACATATTTGGTTGGTAAAGTTGCCCATTTGAGGTTTCAATTTAACATGAAAACAGTCGATTAAACAGGTCATTTTCTCCAGAAACTTTAGGAACATGGATATTTGGATTCAACCACTTTTGAGAATTCCTTTAAGGATGGAAGTGAAAAGCAAGAGTAATGATCACTGTGAAAAACTGATGTTGTTAAGAGTCTGGAAGCTTTAATCTGTTGAAACAACTGCTAAAATACGGGAAGCCAAATTTTGAAGGCTTGCACAAGGTGTGCACTACAAGGAAGTAGTGCACAAGTTTCAGGTTGTGACTGTGAGAAAGGATGATGGCAAATTGGCAAATTGGAGATATGATCGAGGAGCTGAGATAGTTATTTAAATTAGTACAAGATAATGTACATGAATGATTAATTTGCAAGAATTACAGAAGTAGAGATTTAAAAAACAGGGCTCAGCAACTGACCTGTAGTTGTGGAGAAAAAAAGCAGAAATCTGAACCTGATGAAACATATTTAATAGATTTGAGCTTTTGAAGCAGAAAAGAAATGTGACTTTAAAAAGTCCATAAATTTTAATGCATTGGATATGGAACAATAAAGAGAATAATAATGATAATTTTAATACTATCCCCATTTAAGGAGACTAGAAGTGGACAGTGTCCTCAGGAGATTATGAGCATTTAATTAATGAAATCAGTCGTAAGAGTCCTTTAAAAGGGAATTCCTGCTTCGATCGTACTTGACACTAACTGGTGTTTCTTCTGAAGTTCCTGATGATGTCTGAGGTGGTCTGGGGTGGAACTAGTAACTGTCACTAGTATAATGAACCCCCTTTTATTTATTTTTTCCTCTAATGCCAGATGGTGGCTATGTAGTCATTTGTGTAAATATCAGAAACTACTAATGTCCTTGTGACTTCAGAGGCCTCTGGAGCTTTACTGGGCATTGAAAATATTCTCCCTACAGTACCCTGATAGAAAGTCAAAGTGGCAATGAGAACAGCAACAACAAGCCAAAACTATATACAGCAAATATTTGATAGGCATGTGAGTTTAATATGCATGTAGAAACACCTCAACTGCTTGCTCATCTTCTCTATATTTAAGACACATACATACACACACACCCCATACCACACAAAATGAGTATCTCAAAAAACATCAAGAGTTTTAAAATCATTTCAACATAGTGATTAGTTGTCATGTAATTTGAAAAGTGCTAAGCTAAATCTGATGTGGTTTTAAAAATATGGGATTTTTATGACCTTATAAAAAGTTAACTAAAGGGAAAGGTTGTCAAGGAACATGAATAAAGGACAATTGGACAAAGACAAAGGGGGGGTAAGCTTGAGGGTGGGAGGTGGGGATGGGTGGTTTGGTGGGGAAGAAGCAGGAGGAAAAGGGAGACAACTGTATTGAACAATAAATAATATAAAATAAAATAAAAAGTTAGCTATTAATGTTAAGTTATGTATGATGTGAATGAAAGTTTATTGTGAGGTTGTTACGTGAAAATACCTAAGATTTAATCTATTTTACTACCCAAACTTGTTTTTAATCTAGATGAGTTACATTTCTTGAGTCCAGAGTGCTCACATGATTACACTCAAGGTAATATATCAGATTCTGTTAAACAAGTGTCTGTTTTGTACCAATGATAACACTTAATAACAGTTTTTTTTTCTAATGCAGTGTGCTTTTCTTTCTTTTTTTTAAGAATTTAATTTATTTATTTTCAGAGAGGGAAGGGAGGGAGAAAGAGAGAGAGGGAGAAACATCAATGTGCAGTTGCTGGGGGTCATGGCCTGCAACCCAGGCATGTACTCTGAATGGGAATCGGACCTACGACACTACTTAATAAAAGTTTTAACTCATCTTTGTAGTCATGCATTTTAACAACTCTAAAATATTCTGTATAGGTGATTGTATATTTGAATACTACTGAGTTTCAAAATTAATAAGCATAATAGCTTTGGTTTACATGTCTGATATAATCATGCCTGAGCTATGTGTCAAATGCTGTAATTAAAATGTTAACATAATTAATTGCAATTAGTTGTAAAATGATTGAAAGTATGTTAATGCCCTAGACACTAGTGAGTTAACCAACATATGAAGGTAAGCTATCATTCAAGGTCATGTTTTATACAAGTTTAAGAATTTTTTAAGAATTAATTCATTTAAATCTCACCTGAACTTTCTTAGGTGAAAGTATTATTATTATTATCATTATTATTATCATCATCACCGTCATCTTCATCACCATTTTACAGCTTAAGCAAGTGTGGCATAGGAAATGTGCATAATTTATTTGCCCAACATCGATCACACAGTCACTTGTATAGTAGGGTTTAAAGCCTACTATAACCAAGTTTCAGAATTCACCTTCCAAGCAATGCCACACATCTGCTTCCAAAAGCATAATATTAATGGTCATTTTCATCTGAATGCTTTGAATTTACTTCATGAAATACCATTTCCCATAAAATTGAATATAAATGAGTAAAACACAGTGAATTGCCTTTCTCCTTTCATTAGCATAGTTACCGATTTACACACTTTGAAAATAATCAAGAAAAACAATGAGAAAGCAGACTTTTGTGAAGTTTGCAATGACAGAAGATAAAACATCCAAGTTATCAAATTAAATCCTCAAGCTCGAGGACGAAGCAATGTCTGTGTAACAACAGAACCTCAGGAGAGAATATAAAGAATTCATGGACTCTGTAAGATGTTTTATTCATATATTGGTAAATGAATGCATAACTATTTGAAAACATTTTTGCTTTTGACATAACCTACATCTTGGAATATGAATAGTTTTATTTTTTAATGCGTGGTGAAATCACAGATACATGATTTTGCTTATTTCATTAAAAGAAATAAATCATTGTTATCCCCGTTTGCGTTGAAACCATACTGAATAAAATCTGCTCTGTAGTAATTAGGAGCTTTATTTCTCTGATGGAGAACAGCAATAAATTTTTGAAATGGAAATAAATGTATAAAGCAACTCAATTGTTATTGTAAATTAAAATAAAACCTGATATATTTTACTGATGATTTCCTTCGTATGTATGTTAATGAACGCTCTTGAGTTCTTCTAAATTTCAAGTCTAATAGCTTTCTAAAACCAAACCTGAAATACAGCCTAAAAATCTGGAGCTTGAAAGTAGTAATTGCAAAATCTTACTTACTCAGGTTGCCCACTAAAACTCTGTTTGTATAGGTACCAGAATTTCATACACACAATGAACACTTGTTAAGTGTGTGGCCCATTTAAGTCAGAGAGGTGTTTGCTGCTTACCTGAAGTGTTAGTTGGACTGGGTGTCTTGTGTTCTGATTTGCTCCATCTGTCACCTGGACAGCTCCTGCCCGGCACCTTGGACCTCTGTTACCTTATTGGGCATTAGTATAATTTATCTTTATTTCAGCTTTGGATTTCAATTCTTTGAACTTTTGCTTTAATTTTTATTCTAACAATATTGAAGTTGCTTCATGTCATTATGAAGGATCGTTAAGAGAAATGTTAATGAACAAAATGCAGTACGATTTGAATATATTAGCAAAACAGAGCAATGAAACTTGTAGGAATTGATTCCATTCTCAGGATATCCACAAAAATGTTGGCTAAAAAATACAGCAGGTGTCATGTATCATAATTAATGACTAACTATTTTGAAAAAAGTAATGGTTGCAAAAATTTTTTTATAAAAGAAATTGTAAGTATGGCTTCTTGCTCCAGAAAGCCATGTTTCTCAGCTGTTTTAAATTTTATTTTTAGCTTGTAGTCACTCACCCTTTTATTCAATTCTCATTGTTAATTTGCACAGATAATTTAGAAAGACTGGTGAAGCAGAGAATATATTTGTCTTGTTAATTTTGTTAACAACTGAAGCTACAAGGAGAGTGCTTTTCATAAATAGCTATGACAGCTGCATCGTTAAAAGTAAGAATTCTTCATTCAGCAAATAATCTCTAAAGTGAAGACATAATGCTTCCTTCTTATTTTCATTATTCTTTGCTTAAAGAAAACATCTAAATAATTATTGAGATGGATAACATACATTTACCCGGGAGAAAAGGCCTATAGCCCTTATAATGACCACTTAGGAAAACAGAGAAAGGGAATCTCAACACTGTAAGCACACCATAACCTAAAGAGTCTCCAAGATAGTATACACTCTTGTTTCAGGAACCACTTATATTGAAGACACCATATTTTCTTTTTTTTTAAAGATTTTATTTATTTATTTTTAGAGAGGGAAGGGAGGGAGAAAGAGAGAGAGAGAGAGAGAAACATCAATGTGCAGTTGCTGGGGGCCATGGACTGCAACCCAGGCATGTGCCCTGACTGGGAATCGAACCTGCGATGCTATGGTTCTCGGCCTGCACTCAATCCACTGAGCTACACCAGCCAGGGCCATATTTTCTTTTTGAAGAGGAAATAGATTCGGTGATCTCCCTGAGTCATACTAAATAAATAAATGAGGTGATCATTTTATATCACTGATAGCAAAGAAGTCGATCGTATTTTAAAAGCTTTCTCAGGCAACTCTATACCTTTTGCACTATTAATTCTGATTTTAAAAATACCAAATTAAAACATAATGATAAATTATATATTTATCTTATTTTTCTTACTTAATAACTCTTAAGTACTTAGTCCCACTTTTTTATTCTAAAGTAACATTAGAAAAAATAAAGAAAACATATTAAAAACACAATCCTGTTACTTTATATAATAGTTTTAGAAAGACACTTCTAGTCCCTTTCCTACATATTTGTTTGTATATATGTGAATGCCTATCACATTCATTGTATTACACATGCACTTTTCATCCTATGATTAACTAAATAATTATGCTATGAATGATCTGTGTACTGGGTTAAGTAGTTGAATGATAGAAAATATTAATATATTAATATATTTTAATTAATTATTTTAATATCTACAAAGTGAGTCTTTGAGGTTGTGGGCATGATAGATGTCCTTGACATGGTAGAAACCAATTCTTGTGAAAGACTCTCTCTTGGAAAAGATAGCAAAATCATTCCTGCCCTGTATGTTTTACAAAAGAAAATGTGAAGTTCACCCATTTCAAAAATATATACCAGTCATTTTATATCTAAATGCAAAGACTCTTTTGGGTATATTAATTGCTCTGTTAGGTAATATACATTGGGTTGTCTTTAGACTGAATATTTAAAGAGTTAATCACTTAGAATATGAAATAACTTGTGACTTTGACCAGTCTGCTCGTGCTCAGGGTCCATCAGAGATGTTATTCAAATTTGAATGATCCTGGGTTTGAGAATGCTTTATAAGGTTCAGTGGGGTAGGGTCTCCTATAGAAGAATTTCCTGTGAACATTGGTCATTTCCAAACAGGATTAAGTCGTGTTTTAGTTGAGTAAAGAGAAGGTCCTTGGACACAATTTGAGCCTCATCTTTGCCATGTTGGAGTCTTTTAAAACCGTGAGACTCTCACATTGTGTTTAGATATTAGGAAGCAGTTGTTTTGACATATTTTTTTTTCATACAGAGACCCATAAAATGAACATTTGGTAAAGTTTGGCAGCTTCTCCAGGAGTTTAAAGAAAACTAAATGCATATATAATATAAATAAGTACAAGAAAGCATCCTAAAGAATTCTGATACCTCTGGAGCAAAGTATAGCAATGTGGAGAGTAAGCAGAAGCAGCAAATGACAACTACTGTGACTAATTTTTTAAAACATGTTACTGACAGATTTAAAAATGTGTTCTACAAAAATCCTAAATGTATTTTTAAGTGATTTTATTTATCCATTTTTAGAGAGAGGGGAAGACAAGGAAAGAAATATCAATGTGTGGTTGCTTCTCATTCACCCCATACTGGGGGCCTGGCTCACAAACCAGGCATGTGCCCTGGCTGTGAATCAAACTGGCCACTCTTTGGTTCCCAGTTCACACTCGATCCACTGAGCCACATTAGCCAGGGCCCTGCATTTTTAAAAACTTCACGGGATGATTGCATTGTAAGCAGCAAAGATCCAAACTTCTTTTCCATTTTACCTTCTAAGATACATTTCATGGAAATTATTTTTATTTGTCATTAGAAAAATATGATAAAACACCATTCTTTTTACAGAAAATTATAGAAAACCTTCACAGAACTAATCTATTTAGTGATTTGAACAAAACTATACTCATCTGCCTGGGTTTATACTCTATAAAACATCAAGATATTTTTTTGAATTTTAGACTAAAATTCCTAAAATTCACATTATGACAAAATATTATGGCCATAGAATCCTCAAAAAATATAATTTTATAAGAATCTTTAAATAATGACAGTTACAATTCTTATTCTTCAACAATAATTATTAAAAGGGGCTTGTAAAAGAAAATACTCAATGAAACCTGAGTATAGCAGTTGTCCAAATATTTGGAAACATTTTTGAGTTGTGTTCAGATATTTGGGATCATATCTATACCACCTTTCTTGACTACTTAATACAACCTCTCTTCGAGGTTAGATATTCAAAATCTGTACCTTCTGTAATTCAATCATTTATTTAATTTTAACAAGTATTGTGGCATGCTAACCAGGAATTCAATGTACATGCTGCACAAAATAAATATGAAATGATGTTTTCTTTCCGAAAAAAGGTGAATGTTAGTTCCAAAGATGGACTTACTCAATTAGAGATGATTGGTAGTAATATCTGATTCTAATCAGATTTTTACAAACATGGGCATTTTTAATGAAAATCCCTGACCTTTTAAAGCTCAAATTATATCTAGTTCTGCAATATTACCTGTAAAACTTACCCCCCAAAATATGAAATTTGTAACTTTTCCAATTGTTTTTTTTTTTTTTAAGATTTTATTTATTTATTTTTAGAGAGGGAAGGGAGGGAGGGAGAGAGAGAGAGAGAGAGAGAGAGAGAGAGAGAGAGAGAGAGAAACATCAATGTGCGGTTGCTGGGGGTTATGGCCTGCAACCCAGGAATGTACCCTGGCTGGGAATCGAACCTGGGACACTCCAATTGTTTTTAAATGGTTGCAGCTCCTCTCCTGTAACGTCCCCAGGGTGCTTGAAAAATAACAGTGACTCCCGTGTGATGGGTTCAGGACATGCACCTTGGCGATCTGAACACTTTAGCTGAAGGAACCTAAGAAAAGGCAGGTGCAGGAAGGACTCTCTGACCTCTCCTGAAACAGGTCTTGGCGTCTCTGAAGGAATCTGAAGGAACAGGCTTTGCTGCCTACCCCAGGTCATTCCATTTACCTCATATTCTTTAGTTTTGTCATATTTTTTCCCATAATTTTCAGTCATTATCAAAAACCTTTATAAAAATGCTCAGGTTTAACTAGTTTTTGTGGGTTTTTTTTAAATTTTTTTATGAAGTTTGCTGTTTCACATAAAACTTTGATAAACGTGCATACTTTTCTCTCATTCATCAGTCTTTTGCAACAGAGACCCAACTGAGAACCTGTAAAGGTAGAGAAAAAGATAGTTTTCTTCCCCTACACCTGGGTGCATCCCACCCACACACTGCAGAACTTACATACTTGTGTTCCTTTTAAACTCATCAAAGAATACATGTTTGATCTATTCTGTCTTATGAAAAAATTCACAGAACTAATAACTATTTTTTTATTGATTGTGGTTTATGTGTCAAGATGTGTGTTATTGTCTTGCTAGGCATTATCTTCCATAATTTGTAAGAAAATGAGGGTGGATTTCACATTTTCAAAGGTGGGCACTAGTAACTATTAGGCTATTTGCTAGTTATAACACAAAAAATAATGAAAAGAGTGGATATGGGCCCCAGTTCTCCTGTATTCTTACACATCATTCTGTGTTGTACCTTTCCTCAGTCTCCTCACATCATTAAAAACTAACGTTACAAAAAACTTTTTAACCTAAATTACCAAAAATAGGCTTTCTTGTTGAGACACAAGGTACTGCAATGTCAAGGTTTCCTTTTCCTGTGTCCCTCCTGGTAGCCCGCTGCCCAGGGCCTTTTCTCAGAACTGGCTTTTTGTTATGAGCTCATGTAACGAGCTGGCCCCAGCGCCTTCGTTTTCCTCAGTGTTTCATGACTGCGTCCCAAAAACCACATGCTCTGAGTGAAAATCTACATAATTTTGTTGATGGTTTCCTTGGCTGTGTAAAATCTTTATAGTGTGATGTAGTCCCATTTGTTTATTTTTTTTCTTTTGTTTTCCTAGCCTGAGGAGATATATCAGAAAAAAATATAGCTATGAGCAATGTCCAAGATTTTAATGCCTATGTTTTCTTCTAAGATTTTAATGGTTTTGAGTCTAACAGGTAAGTCTTTAACCCATTTTGTATTTATTCTTTTGTGTGACACAATTAGGTGGTCTCATTTCTTATTTCTGCATGTATGTGTTCAATTTCCCTAACACCATTTATTAAATAAACTGTCTTTAGCCTATTGTTTGTACTCCCCTCCCCCCCATCAAATATTAACTGAGTATAAAGGTATGAGTTTATTTCTGGGCCCTCTATCCTGTCCCATTGATCTACAGGTCTGTTTTTATGTCAGTGCTATGCTGTTTTTATTAATATGGCCTTATAGTACAGTTGGTGGTAGGTAGTAGATTCTTCCAACTTTGTTCTTCTTCCTCAAGAAGCTATTGCTATTTGGGGTCTTTTGTGGTTCCGTATACATTTTTTAGATATTTGTCCTAAGTTTGTGAAACATGTCACTAGTATCTGGATAGGAACTGTACCAAATTTAAAGAGACAACCCACTGATTGGGATAATATATTCTTTGATAAATCTGATGAGGTTAATAACCAACATTTTTCTTTTTAAATATTTTATTTTTTTAATTATTTATTTATTTGTAGAGAGAGGGGAAGGGTGGGAGAAAGAGAGGGAGAGAAACACCCATGTGTGGTTGCCCCTCACATGGGCCACACTGGGGACCTGGCCTGCAACCCAGGCATGTGCTCTGACTGGGAATCAAACCGGTGACCTTTGGTTTGAAGCCCACATTCAATACTCTGAGCTACATCAGCCAGGGGTAATAACCAAAATTTATAAATAATTTATAAAACTCAGCAACAACAACAACAACAAAAACAATCTAATTAAAAATGAGCAAAGGACCTGAATAGACACTTCTCTGAAGAAGATGTACACATGGCCAATAGACATATAAAAAGAGGCTCAAAGTCACTAGTCATCACAGAAATGCAAATTAAAACCACAATGAGATATCACTCATACCCATGAGAATGGCTTTCATCAATAAATCAACAAACAGCAAGTACTGAGGAGGATGTGGAGAAGGGGGAACTCTTTTGCATTGTTGGTGGGAACAGAGATAGTGCAGTCACTGTGGAAAGCAGCATGGAGACACTTAAAAAAATTAAAAATGGAATTTCCTTATGACCCAATGATTCCACTTCTGAGAATTTATCTGAAGGTACTTGAAACACGGGTTCAAAAATATATGTGCACCCCTATGTTCATTGCACCATTATTTACAATAGCCAGGATTTGGAAGCAGCCCAAGTGTCCATCAGTAGATGAGTGGATAAAACAACTATGGAACATTTACACAATAGAATTTCACTTGGCTGTAAAAAAAAAAAATAGAAAACGAACCCTTTGCAACAACTTGGAAGACCTAGAGAACATTAAACTAAGTGAAATAAGTCAGAGAAAGACAAATACATATGATTTCACTTGTGCGTGGAATCTAATGAACAAATGAACTAATAAGTAATACAGAAAGAGACTCATGGATAGACAGCAGGCTGAGAGCGGTGGCGGGGTAGTGTTGGGGGTTGGGGATGTTGAGCAGAGAAGAAACACAACTAATGGGCACGGTTAGACAGCAATGTGGAGATTGTATTGGGGAGGGGAGTGGGTGGAGGTGGAAGGGCCTATAAAGGGGATAAATGGTAATGAGAAAACACAAAAATAAACTCTCAAAAGGTAAAAAATAAAATGCTCCTGTTGCAGAAGAAAAAACCTAAGTTACAAAGTTCTATCTATACCTCCATACTATTGATTTTGGGATGGGATAGGGGCACAACAACCTAATAAGTTCAGTTACCGGACTTCTCCCTCATTATTTTGAGGACATATTTCTATTAAGGAGTAATGTTTACAGCTGTGTTTTGTACAGTTAGTTCTTTCTTCATATAAGTTTCCCTCACTTGTCCTCAAGCAGATTTAATCATCCTAGGTTGGAACAGTCCAGGACAAGCAAAATTCTTTTGTTAATTCCAGTTCATGCCATTGAACAGGAAGAAGCATTATAATGAGTGTGAACAAGGCAAGTGAGGCAGCTAGTTAGGGGGAAACCACACAGCTAGTGGTGGCACTGGCCCTGCACATTGATTCTGAAATCAGAGCCTGAGACCTGCCTGGGTAACCACTCAGCAGCCACCTGCAGCTCTGAAGGGATGGTGCTTCAAATGGGAGGAGGACCTGTGAATGTTGCCTTCGGTATTGTTTTAGTTGAGGGTGACTGGGCTTTCCCCTGGGTTTCAGGAAGTGGTGGGGTTTTGAGACAAGCTTCTGCATTCTCCCAGATTGAGCAGCATTTGAATAAAGACCTCTCTCCTTTCTCACTAACCTCTGCCTCTGGAATTTACCTATTGGTGCCAGTGGGCAGCCAGATCTCTGCTTTGGTTCAGCAACATTATCAAAATTTCCCAGTTACCATTCTAGGCTTTTCTATGCTACAAAGTAAAATTTTTGCTTTGTGGGTAACGGGTTTCAGGAAACACCGTAACCTAAACAATGATACTTGTTTTCTTTGCTCTAAAATTCCATTTTCCCCACTTTGCCTGAGCTGTGTTTTCATAGAGTAAATTGCAAGCCCTGGCTGGTGTAGCTCAGTGGATTGAGCACGGGCTGGGAACCAAAGTGTCCCAGGTTCGATTCCCAGCCAGGGTACATTCCTGGGCTGCAGGCCATAACCCCCAGCAACTGCACATTGATGTTTCTCTCTCTCTCTCTCTATCTCCCTCCCTTCCCTCTCTAAAAATAAATATAAATAAATAAAATCTTAAAAAAGAGTAAATTGCCTTTGTACTTAAAAATATTAAATATCAAGTCAAAACAAAGCAAACAAAAAAAAACTATGTCAAACCCATGTCCCAGGCTCAACATCGTCTATTGGTGAGTGTCATTAAATATGAAACAGTAATTTATTTACACTGGAAAGAATAAAGTTGCCGTCACAGCCATTCCATTGATTTGTTACATTATTGGAATTACTTTAGGCTCTGGAACCATGAGACAAGCCTGCCTGCCATTGTCTTTCAAATGCAAAAAATAAAAACTTGGCACTGAAAGGGAGAAAAGCGTAACAATGATAACAATCACAACAGCATAAAAGCCCTGTTCCTTAGCTGATTTTCCAATTTATACTCCAAATTCTCAACTGTCCATCAGCTAAAATATTAGTAGCTGTATGTTTGCACTGTCAGAAAATAATGTAAAATATTCTTCTGCCAGCATGGACACAGAACTCTCACTCTTATAAGCCTATAATTTGCATCGTTGAAGATTAAAATGCATGACCAATTGCAGCAGGGGAAGTGATGTGAACTTCGCAGTATTCTGCAAACCGCTGCTCTGAGACTAGAAATGGGGGTAAAAGGTTCAATTGCTATTCATTTGATCTTAAGATTTTGCTTTGTCAGGAAAAAGTGATGAGCTTGGGCGACAGGGTATTCAATCTGTTTCTGGCCAGCAATTGATTGTATAAGGTGTGATTTACTATATGGAAAAAGAAATATTTGGAAATCACAGTTGGAGTTGGATATTCGGCAGATTTCTTGAGAAGCAAATAATATATTAGATTTACTCCATCCCTTACTTCTAAAATAGTGTGCCTGACTTCAAGCATGCAATGTGATTTTCTGGGGGATAAGGGGGTTGTTGGAACATTCACACCTCAGCATATGACTAGATGTAACTTTATTTTTCAGTTTTTGGCCAAATCCTATGTCATTTAGATCAATGTTGTTAACATGGTAGAGTTTCATAGTTTAAAGTATTCTTGTAAGCATTACTAACTTGCTTTCTAGGTAAGAAACTAAGTGTAAGGAGGAACAACTGGTTAGTGGAAATGCTGGAATCACATTCGATTTTTCTCACTTGAAGTCATTCATTAGCAACTTGAGGAAGCGGGTAATAGTTGAGAGCTGAATAGCTTTTTATGTGCTCTTTCATTCAATATGTTATCATTTCCACATTTTGAAGTTTAGTAGCCATCTCTATAAGGGTAAAATATTTACATTTTTAAAAAGCAAGCAACGTAGTAGAGGATGTTTATCATGGGAAGATTCATAAGCCATTTTTGTATTAATTGATTGCTCTCAGAAAATTCCCTCATCTTTCAGTTGTGACAATTGTAATATCTACCTCACAGTGCTTGAATGGAGTTGTGTGAAGCATGTGGAAGAATACCTAGATACGTGGTAAGTGATATATATAATTTCATTAGAGCTTTACTGCTCTGGAAAATTGGTAAAGATTAACCAGTTGAAACACAACTTTATACTTCATTATTGAAACATAAAACCAAGTGAATTTTCTCTTTGAATAAGATAACTACTGTTGTCTCATTTGGAATGTAAGTGTCTCAAAGTGCAATCAACTATTTAGAAGGTGGCTTATATAACACAAAATAGGTTCAGGTGATTCATTTGACAAGCTACAGCAGAATAATGAAATAGAGAAGGCTCATGTATGACTTCTACTCCTCTTCATCAATAAGCCTATTCTTCCAGGTCTTAAGATTTTATATAACATTTTAACATTTTATATACTTTTAATTGTCCTTTTTATTGGAGGGGGAAGGGTGAAAAAACATGGAAAAATCTTCATTGAATTCACTGAACTGTATGTTACAGATATTTTCATGGAATATTGGCATCCTGAAAGTAATACTTAAATAATTTCCCAGCATGGCATAATCTATGCCTGCACACATTTTGCATAACTTATTACCTTCTACCAAGGAATGAAAATGAGAATTGTTTAAAATGGGATATGCTTGATAGTGAATCAAATTTCCCTAGTATGTAAATTATTTCCTGGGAGTGAGTAAGGCACATTGGGAGCAATTTAATAAATGACACCCTGGAGGTCTGAATGGATTAATGAACCTGATTATCCTTCTGCAGAAGGAGAAAACTGTCACTCTGCAGTTAGCCTAAAATGAGCTCTCCATGGTGTCACTATAAGGTATTTTGTGGGGAGAAAGGAGATAAATATAGGTGCCCCATTTAATACTTCTTAGGGTAGAGATACTTTACATGATGACTTTCTTTCTCGGCATGGTGTCATTAACAAAGGAGCATATGTCTTACTGGGACAGAGTGTGAACTGCTTCTGTTAAAAAAAAATCTATTCTGCTGCTGCAGAGCCCGGCCTAAGGTGAACGTCATAGCGTTTTTCTCAGAAATACTGGTGCTTGACGTTGAACCTCGTTTCCTCCGCAGTGCTTCACAGGTTCTTCCCATAAAGCACTTCTAGGGAATGGGTAGAGTGTTCCTTACCCAGACAAAACCAAAAGAAAACCCCCAGTATATAGATCATGCAGATATAGATACATAGATATTGACATATAGGTATATGTCAATAAGAAAATATAGTCTCTTACCTTTTGTTCAAAATAACTTACTAGGTTATTTTTGTTCAAAATAGCTGACTAGGTTATCGATGTATGACAGATTACCTCAAACATAGAGGCTTAAAATGACAAAAATGTATGATCTTACTGTCTGAGTCAGTCTGGGGTGTTTTAACAAAAATACCATAGACTGGGTGGCTTAAACAATAGACATTTATTTCTCACAGTTCTGAAGGCCAAGATCAATGTGCTGGCCAATTGGGTTCCTGGTGAGGGACCTCTTCCTTGTTTGCAGATAGATACCCTCTTGCTGAATCCTCACATGACAGTGAGAAAGAGAAGTAGGGTCCCTTCATTCCCTTAAGAGGACAATAATCGGTGCAATGCTCATGACCTCATCTAAAGCTAGCTATTTCCAAAAGCCAGACTTCTAATACCATACCACTGTGTATTAGGTTTTTGACATATGGGTTTTGAGGGTACACAAGCATATAATCTGGGGCACTCAGCATTTCTATGGGTCAGGAATATGAGAGTGGGTTTGCTAGGTCCTCTGCTCAAAATCTCAAAACCGACATCAGTCTCATCTAAATCTCAGCTTTCTCTTCCAACACATTCAGATTGTTGGGAAAAATTATGCCTTAAGGTGATATTGTTGAGTTTCCTATTCTATTGCTGTTTGTTATCCAGGGATTTCTCAGCATCCTGGCTTTCTCATGTCTTAGTCATATGGTCCTCTCTCAAAACAGCATCTTACTCCATCAAAAGTAACACTCGTTTATTGCAAGTGCTCACTGATTAGACTCAGTGCATCCAGGATCAATGCATTAGTGGCCTAAGTTACATATGCAAAACCTCATTTGCCATTCTAAGTAACATAATCACAGGAGTAATATCATTGTATTTACAGGGACCATGCACAATCAAGAGTGGAATTAAACAGAGCAGGAGTCATTTTGTATCATACTGGAACTCTAGTGATCACAGAACATATATATTCTCCTGTTTGGGCACACATCAGCAGACATTTAGGTAGCCATACCACATACCACCCCCCTCACACAGAGACACGTTAAATGAAATACATACATATCAAAGTTTTACCCCTACATACACAGTATTTTAGGCTGAAATAATACTTCAAGTTTTTCCCTCCCTATATAGCTCAACATTTTTATTTTATATCAGCATAAATATGTTCCTAACTAGAAACATATGCAATTGTCTAGAAAAAGAAAATAAAAATTCTGATTTGCATGTTGCCCATCTAAAAATTAAGGAAAAAAAACATTAGAAGTGGATCTTAAGCAATATAGTACAGACTATATTCAGTGCTATAACAAGGGATATTTGTATATAGTAAGAACAAGGACAGATTAGCTTCAAGGGAGTTGCAAAAGAAAAAAGAAAGATTGAGTACCATCTAGTAGAGGACAAATTAAATGGGAGCCAGACTTTTTAAGTGGTGTATGATTTTTAATAAAGAGATTTAGAGTAAAGATATATGACATTTCAGATTATTTATCCAATTAATTGATGCATGGGTCACCGGCCAGCAGAGATCACAGAACGCTGCCGATGGCTCAACGATACTCGAGAAAAAACATGCAGAGACAAACTAGTTTCTGTGGAGAAGTAGGGACAGAATGGCCACCCCCTCTAGTGGGGAGCGTGCCGATTTACCATCCAAACCTGCTTTTATTGGGCCCATTTTGCATAATAATTCAGGTAAAGTACAGTACTCATTAGGGGGAAGTAAGGAACCATAGAAAACAAGGAAGTCTGAGGGTCTATTTTGAGTCAGGGTAAAAGAGCTGTAAGACTTTGAGGAACAAACTAACTTCCTCCTAGGACCCTTCTCATTCAACTGAGAGCATTCTAAACAAAGAAGGTTTCACAGTAATTTACATATTCTTTCTTAGGACTGATCACCCGGGGAATCCGCCCTTTTCAGCACAGAGCTGCACCACCCTGTCATTGTTTCAGGCTTAGGTGGATTACGGGAACTAAGGCAACCAAGAGATAAGGATATTTTCTCCCAGACGACGAGAACTCAGGCCCTGTCAAAGCCGAGGAGCGAGGGTCCATCACCCCCTTTTGCTGCAGCCCCCAAAGTCCTTCTTTTGGGGGGCCTCCCAAGTGATCGTGCCTGTCTTAGGTTGTTCCCCCTTGGGGAATCTTACCCATCTTTGGCTAACCGACCAAGCTTTGGGGTTCAGTTATGAATGAAGCAGCAGAAGCAGCATTCCTGCCAGGGAGATAAGCTTTTGTCTCCTTGCTGGCTTACGGTTCCAAGGGTATTCCCTTAGCCTTAGCCTAGGCTGGGGTTTCAGCTTCTGATACCAGTCAGGGCGGTTCCCAACAATTAATCATTAAGTTTTTAATCAATATTATTGGGCACTGGAAAATTATGAGATACTATGTTATGGAATGGTGGGTATATACCAGAATAATGTGGCTAAGCAGGACAAGTGTATTAGCCCCTTTAAAGCTTAAAACAACTCCAAATTAAGAAGCAATAGTATACGAAAAGTAATTATGAGACAAAAATAGAGAGAAAAAATCAAAAGAGGCTTCCTTAATCATACAATCCCTAAACTGAATTTCAAAGGACGTATAGGAATTATCTAGCAATCAAACATAGGGTAGAAAAATTATGTGTTTAAGGCACCCATGCACTGGAGAGCAGGGCCCATTTCATACCTGCAAGTCATTCAATGTCACTAAAACATGACAGTATATGTAAGAGAGTCCTACAAAGGTGTGGTTAAGAAAATGTACTTCTTTCTGGTAGACATAATGCAAAAAGCTGCTCCTTCCCTTGGCTGCCCTTAGCCACGTTACAAGGAAGTGGAGTGAAGGCCAAGTTCCAGACCCTGTTTATCCTGATGATCAGGTTGCCTGGAAAAATCAGCCACAGGTTTATCCAAATCCCTCTCCCTGCAGCTTCTGAGTTCAGACACAAGAGAGATGAAGGAATTCAGAGATGAAGTTAAAGGAGGTCCAGTGAACTAACCACTTATGATATCCTGATGATAAACTTTTGGTGCAGCAGGATGCCACAGTTAATACTAATAAGAGATAGTACAAAACTATGTAATAAATATCTGGGTCTGAGAGTAAATAGACCAACGAGGGGGGTGGGTCCTAAAAAACCTGGGATTGTCTTCTGGAGGACAGGTCCCCTTTAGTATAGGCTTCCTCCACTAAAGTGATTGTTCTAGGAACCCATCAATATCCATGTACTAGCTGGCGTTGTTGTGAGAGGCTGTATTCAGCTTCAGTGAATTTTTTTGAAGACTCTTTCAACACCTTTGCCAATTTCATGATGGGTGATTTACAAGCACACCTGCTCACACTGTGCTGAATGTTCAGCAGTTTTTGACCAAAAACAGCATCCCCCATGCCCTACCCTCCCTATTCACCTGATCTCACTCCCAGCAACTGCTTTTTGGTTTCCTTGGATGAAAAGAATCCCCAAAGGGAAAAATTTTGTCAATGTAGAAGAGGTGAAATAGAAAACAGCAGGAGCACTAAAAGGCATCAACATTGATGAGTTTAAAACTGTTTTGAGCAGTAGGAAAAAAACATTTCAATAGATGTATTGCATCAAATGGCGAGCACTTTGAAAGTGACTGAAGATTAAACATATAAGAATAAATACACATTTTTAATAAATACATTCAATTTTTGAGGTCCTCCCTTATATGTCCTGCTTCTCATCTGGGTTTTTAGGATGGATTAGGCTCATTGTCAAGAACCTTGAGCCACCTTCATGCAGAAGAGTAGATTAGCCAGAGAAGCACTTTGTGTGAGGTGACTTTATAGACTCAAATCTACCTTATGTAGTCCTTGTAGGGCCCCTTTAAATTTTCTTAGTTTAAGGGGCATGGACATGACCTTGAGAACCATCAAGGGACATACATACATGTAAAGGACAGGGACCTTGCAGCCAGAATAAGAGTATATTGAAAAATAATCGATGATGAAAAAGTTGATGATGTCAGCTGGGATAGACAGCCAGGATTAATCCTGAGATACTAGCTCTACCCTCATGCCCCATCATGAAGCAAAATAACTCCTTTGAATTTAGACTGAACCCTGATGAAAGGACAGGTGGAGGCATTTCAAGTTGGGTTTATCAGAAAGGATTAAGTTTCATGGCAGGAGCTAAAAATAACAAAATAAAATAAAAGAGGAGAAAACAAACATGAGCGGGACAAAATTGCAAAAAAATTGACTAAACTTCCATGTAAGTTGAAAGCTCTAAATAGAAACTGAGTTCAATGTAGTAAAAAAATCCTCAATGATCTAGTTCTTACAGACATGTGCTTTGCAACAAAAAGTTTTAGGACTGACAAGAGGGTTGTATTTTATTCTGGATTCAGTAATGTCACTGAGTGGATTTAAGCAAAATAGCAACATGCTCAGTTTTATATTTTAAAAGATGACTCTGGCCGGAGTACAGATACACTGGAGGGGATCTGGATGGCAGACAAAATCCTCTGTCAATGGGATGGTCCTGATGCTTCGGTTTCAGATGATTCATGACAAGAATCAAAGTAAGATAGCATTCATTTATTTTATCTTCTTAGAAATAAATAATTATCAGGCATGCAACAGAGAAAACCATCAAGAAAGAAGATCAGGTTTCTGTCCTGTCAGGTTGAAAACAATGCCATTTTTCAAAGTGGGGAGTTTAGGCAGGAACCAGCAGTTCAGGTGAGAACACTGGCATCGAAGTGTTTGTGGGCTCTGAAAATCAGGAAGACAAACGTGTCAGGAGCACCAGAGAGAAATTGAAAGTGGAGATTGTGTTACATCCTCAGCTTAGAGGTGATAGTTGAAGGCATGGGATGAGATGGCTCACAATGTGTACAGAGATAAAAGAGAAGTCCAAAATGAGAAACATAAGATTCAGAGCCTTCTATTGCTGTGGTGAATATGACTGTATGACATCTGAGTGAAGCTGTCCTGGGTCATCCAACCATCAGCCAACCCACCAGCTAACTACATGTCATGAAGGAACCCAACAGAGATCAGCAAGTTAGCTCAGGCTGGCATAAAGGAATTGCCTCACCAGCACAAAACTGTGAGATAAATAAACGTGCTATTTTAAGCCTCTAAGTTTTGAAATGTTTGGTATGGATATAGCAATGTAATTAGAGAAAAAAGCCTCATATTTTGATTACATACTCAATATGAATTACCTAAATGATAAAGGTGTTCAAACAAACAGAGTAAAGACAATGACAGATTTACTTAGGCTACATTATTTGAAGTACACTGTCCAAACTCAAACGTCCTTATTTTCATTTCTTCTCAATTGCAAATAGCAATTGAGATTGCCTGGTACAATCCTCAGTTCAGCCACCTTTGAGTATGCATATAACATCAGTCAGAGAATCTGAATCACAGTATTTGGGGAAATGCACCCACCAAATAAGTAGAGAATAAGACAAAGCAATTCATAGTTAATGTTTAATTTGGTGACCTCTGCTGTACATATTAGAAGAGCTCACTGAAAAATAATTATATAGAGACAGCATCAAAGAAAATTTTAAAATAAACTGAGTCTTGAGACTAGCCTTAAAAGATTAGAGAGAAGGCATAGTTAAATTCAGTTTCTTTTTTTTAAGATTTTATTTATTTATTTTTAGAGAGGGAAGAGAGGGAGAAAGAGAGAGAGAGTGAGAAACATCAATGTGCGGTTGCTGGGGGCCGTGGACTGCAACCCAGGCATGTGCCCTGACTGGGAATCAAACCTGCGATGCTTTGGTTCACAGCCCGCCCTCAATCCACTGAGCTACGCCAGCCAGGGCTTTAAATTCAGTTTCTTAAATGTTGTATTTATTCTCCAAGCATGTAATAATGATGGGTAATACTTGTGGATTACTTATTAAGCACACAGAACTCTTCCAGCTTTATTCATTTACCTCCCATTTAACTTCATAACAACCCCATTAAATATATGTCTGTATATTTTTATTTTAGAGATGAAGAAACTCAGAGAACAAAAAGACAAAGTAGTTTGCCTAAGACCGCACAGTTAGGAAAGGGCAGAGTTAGTAATGACCCTCACTCAATCAGAGCTCAGTTCCCGGGAGATTAACCAGCACAGCACGGCCTTAGTGCAAAAACTGTGCAAAGCACTGCCTTAGGCTTAGTGGAAGTCAATGAGTTAAGTATTTCTGACTGATGCTCTAAGGACGACCATAGAGTGTGAAAGACTGATATGGAATGAACAAAGTACAATTGAGGACAGTGTTTGATAAGTTTTAAAATACATGCACAAACCAAATATTGAGGGGCCACAGTCATGTGTGAGAGTATTTGGCTGATAAGATTGGGAAAAACTTTATAGAGAAGGTAATATTTAATTTTGATTTTGGAGGAGGGGTACAATTTTGAGCATTTTTGTCCCTGTGACACTTGAGGAGAGACAGATGTTGTTTTGTTGCTTTGGGCTGAAGCAAAATCTCTAGAGGGAATAGAGATGAATTTTTTATCCTAGTCTCAAGACAAAGCATGCTCTGCTAACAAAAAAAAATAAAAATCAGGTCGTGTGGTCTTTGAGGTTCCCATGGATATCTTTTAATAAAAGAACATTTTCTTTTGTGCTTGTTGAAATACATCAAAGTATATCTCATATACAACATTCTTGTATTTCAATGGTGTCACTGAATTAATAAAATTAGTGCTGTAAGGGTTCAGGGATGTGCTCCACTGAGTTCTTATAAAATAATCTGTGGGAGACACCAGTGTACTATTACTTTAAGCTGAATAAAAACTTTGTAATGAGACTAGAAAATATCCCCAAAATTCACTTCTAAAGCAATCTGCTAAATACACATTTTATACATACATATATATATAGAATATATATGTATACGTATTTGTTTCTCTCTTCTCTGTGATCTGGACCTGGTTCCTTATCTTAGAATAGTGTAAGGCCCTGGATTCACATTGAAAGTCGAAACCCTTTCCCCCACCAGGCCCCTTCTAGTTAAAGCTTTAGTGGCAGAACATGGTGCAGTATGTAACCAGCCTACCTGGTGCTTGTCTCCCATGAAACTTTCAGGGCCTTTTGGGACGTCCACTTTACATGTCGCTGGCCTCCCTCACATTCCAAAGTGCACCACGCCATCCACAAAACTGACTCCTCTGACAGAATGACTGATGCTCAGTGATTCTTCCTAGGGTTATCCCTTTGGGTAGAGATGGATTTATAGGTTAAGGTAGCAGGGGTAAAAACAAAATACAAGCCAGAAAAATGATGAAACTAAGTTTTGAAAAGTTGTGAGTTACATGTTCAAGAAATAAATTCAAGTAAATATTTGGAATTATTTAAATGTGGGGTCAACACCATGATGTTGTAATATCTAAGTTGTGTCACTGGCATGTAAAAACATTCAACAGGATAAGAAAATAAAAGACAGGAAATCAATTTATTACCTTGCCATGACACGATCCAGAGTAAAAATGTCTAGAAGTGAGCAGCTGAAGTGATATTTAATAAAAAATGGTAGGTAAGAGAGATGCTGAAGAGATAGCACAACTGGAAAATGTCATAATTATGAGATGCATAATAGCAGAAGACAACTTTAAAATTTTCAGACTGAGAAGCTAATGAGTTTAATTAATTCAATCAAAAAAATTTTACTGTGTATCTAAAGTGTTCTTGTCTCAGGAAGAGGTGACTGGATCCAGAAATAAAGGCCACAGTCCCCGCTGTCAGACTCAGCCTGTCCCCACTGCCAGACAGCTGCCTGGGACATAGACTCGGTGACTGAACTCCGAGCTGCCCTCGTGAACCAAGATGTGATCTTGGGTTGGAAGCTTTCTTGGTCAGCTCGGGCTCCTCTAACAAAGTGCCAAAGCCTGGGTGGCTTGTAAGCAGCAACGCTTTATTTCTCAGTTCCAGGGGCTGGAAGTCCAAGATCAGGGCGTCAGCATGGTTGGGTTCTGGAGAGAACGCGCTTCTGAGTTGCAGACTTGCATGTTTGTCTACTTTCACATGGAAAATGTGGGTATACTTTTACCTAAGGGAAAGTAAACGTTAAGAAAAAAAGAAAAAAAAATAGAGAGAGAAGAGGGAATTTTGATGGAATAAATTATTCTGACCCTGAATGCTAAATTTTGAAGTGAGATACTTTGTTATTCTAAACTTGATGGTAGAAAAGAGAAATTTACATTAGTATATCTAAATGCTGACTCATTTCCTAGCCCCACTTTGCACTGGTTTTTTGGAAAATTGCAATGGAAATGTTCCGGTCTGTCTGACTTTATTGGGAGTGATGTCTTCCTTGCAGTTCCTGAAGGATCTAAAAGGTAATGGACATCCTTTGATGCTGAGTCACTATTTCCAGGATGTCTCCTGTGAGGCAAAGATGTTATTTGGACTGGAGCTAAAGTCTTTGCATGGGGGTGATGATTCCCCAATTTTGAAAAGATAAATGTGAAAGCTTCGGGTGTAATATTTAAGATATTTGAAATGATGGCGTTGAAGGGTGAAAAAAGGAAAGGAAGCAAGTTTTATAAATGACCCACTCTTTATAAGATTTTTAAATCAATGTTATATATTCAGAACCAGTTACACACACACACACACACACACACACTCAGCAAATGAAGTTGAGAGGTTAGATAACTTATCCTGGGGACAGAGCGAATATATGACAAACTTAAGATATAAGTCCATACTCTTTAATTTTGAAGTTCATGTTCTTTCAAGGACACCTCACTGCCCTTGAGGAGGTCACAGCTGATCTGAGAGATAAAAACCCTTTTCTTAAATATTGTTACATATATCGGGTGCACAGGTTCAAGGTCATGACTAGCTGCACATTTGTAAATGACTAATGTTAAACTGGAATGTTAAACTGGAATGTTAAAGCTGTCACTTTGGTTACATCATGCTTTTCATAAGGGACTGTGCTATTCCATAGTAAATTGACTGTGACCTCTGCAGGGCTACCTGCTTAAAAACTGTCCCCACTGTAAATTATTTATCAAGATGCTTATTTCAATGTTGTATGTCCATTATAACATCATTCCCTGTATAGAATAAAGGAGTCACTTACATTATTAAGGGCTCTTTCATTACCTTGATTTAAGGAAATCGAACTGAGCAATCAAATAATGCTGACTTAAAAGAAAGATGAACTATTCTAAAGCAGTTTTAATTCTTGAATTTGACACACTAATACCCCCAAAATTAATTCTTGCTAAAGACTACAATTATATTTTGCTTCTTAAGAGAGTCCTGAGGTAATAAATACTGAAAAATGTTTTTGACACTCTAGTCTTTATACGCATTTTGCTTTAATCTGTATGCTACATATCACTTAGCATACCAATGATAGTAATACTCTGTTAGATATTACTGTTTTTAAGGCAACAATTTTGTGAATAATGATATTTCTGTATTTAGCAAATTCTATGGCCTCTAAAAGTAAGACTCAGTAATCCCATTAAGTAAATAAAAAGAAAACTTTTACGCAAATAAATATATAAAAGAATAAACATTCTTTAATCTGTGATAGACAAGTTTTATTTGATGTCAAGAACTCTAAATAGTATCTTTACATCATGGTACCACAGTTCACATCTTCAAATATCGGGTGTTATACTTGGTCTCAAGCTTAAGAAAATGTCTTTGAATTGAAATAAGACCTTAGTGTCTACGCATATGAACAGCCTCTGTTTTTGCTAAAACTAAAAATAATTCTAAAAAAAGGATTTTTATGAAAGTTTATTAAAATTAAAAGTATTAATATTATATATCTAAATAAGACATATCCAATAGCATCTACTGTATTTACTATCATTTACAACTGTAACTTTAAAAAAATATGGCAGATGTGTTGTGAAAATATCAGGAAATGCTATTATAATGCTGATGCATACATACAAAACAGTATATGAAAAGCATTATCTTTTGGTTCATCTTTTTTTCTTCTGCAAAAATAAGTCTGCTTTTGAAAATTATGAAATGTGATATTATAGAAATATTTGGTATCATATATTAGTTCTTATATCCATAGATGTTTTATTTTTTCAACAAATATCACATTTTGAAATGAAAGAAAATGAAAGAGGCAAGAGATAGGCAAATTTTTATTATTTACATAAACACTATGGTATAATGAAGCAGATGATTAATTGAAGTGATGATGATATTGGCTAATTTTCTGGAGGTTCTAAGATTTATATTAGGAAGGTCAATCTATATATCCTCACATGTTGGTTCAGACTATGACAGAGATGGGGTTTAAATTGTCTTGATTTTGATCTGACCAACTTTATCATTCCATGTGAACTTATGTAAGGGTATTAACTATGTAATTGTGGAAATACAATATAAAGCAAATCATTATAAATTCTTAAAGTTTAAAGAAAGACATAATATGATTTTAAGTAGGAAAATCCACTTTCAAATTACTGTAGGATACAAGTGCAGTTAAGAATGCTATAGATGAGAGCTTAATGTAAAATGAGGAAATTGGTCTATAACATGTCAGATACTTCCTCTAGTCCCACTGCCCTGACATAATCTCATATTCTTCTAATTCAATTTTTTAAATAGTTTTGTCTACTAATATTAGTCTATTTGTTTTTTTATTTATTTGAAACTTTTTCTCCTACTGGCTAGACTTCTATATCACTGTAATTGTGTATGATTGTAAAGTTATTTAGTTTTTTAAATAATATTTGCCTCTAGACATAACATTTTTTATTTGTTGCTATGTGAAATCATCTATGATTAAAATTCACAGGATAGATGCTTAATAAGAAACAGCTTTCACTTTCCATTTCCTGGGCTTATTTTTACATAATCAATATTTTAAACCCAACAATGTAAGAAATGAGACATTGAGTATTTAAGAAGTTTTTTTTTTAAGCAAAATAAGACCAATGAAGATATCCTCACTATTACTGTAATGTGTCTCAGTTAGAAAACTGGCTCTGAGTCAAAAATATGTGAGTTTAAGAGCTTGCTTTTCCACCTGCTACTCTGTGAAGCTAGACCATATATTTAAAATCACTAAACCCTCTGCATGGAATCTGAAAAGCAGATTCACACTATCATAAAAATGTGAAAATTAAATACAGGTTGTCCGTGAAACATGTACTCTGTTTGGATCATAGCAAATACTCAGGTAGGAACTATGCTGAGACAAGTTAGCAGAATGGTTGAGGGCTTAAGTTTAGGAGTTAGATGAGGAAGTTTGAATTTCACTTTTACTGTTTAAAAATATAAAGTATGATAAGTTATAAAAACTCTTTCAGCTTCAGTTTCATCATGAGGTTATTTATGCCATAAGGTTATTTGGGAAATTAAGTTAAGTAAGTCATGGAAAACACCTAGTGAATTGTTTGAGTAAATACCAAACATCTTAGAAACATTCAGTATGCATATGGGTATGTTTATAATTAAATCAAAAGCTGGTTTCAGGTGAATATGTACTGTATTGTACAATCACACATATGTAATATATATGCACAAATATGTCACATGTGATATATATGCAAAATTTGAAAGCATGAACTGTATTTACTGATAGTTTACTATATATTCCAACTAATAGTTATCTTTGTATTTTTATTTCTAATCCCAGTCCTTTTTTCTTTTTTATTTATATTTTCCAGATACTATAATTTATACATTATTTCTGTAATAATTTATAAGATAAATGCTAGTTCTATTTGCCCAGAAGTTGAGCTAATGTAGTTATTATGTGCAACACAGATTGTGAACAACTGCATTAAAATATATAAACAGAGTTAACAATAGAAAGAGAAATTGCAGGTGCAAGAAATGAAAACGTGGCAGAGAATGTAATTGTTTAGCAATATCTGGGTGCTTTGTTTTCTCTGGGCCACAAGTAAATTATAATTTCCACTCTCTCTTACTGATAATTGAATCAGTTATCTTAGATCTTGCCCATAAAATGTGAATAGAAGTGATGTGTTCTATTTTTAACATGGAAAATTAAACATATATTGTGAAATCAGTTCATATTATATGATCTCACTTTCAGCTGACTTGAGAGGATTCCAAAGCCAAGATGGTCTTTCAAATTGGAATAAATCTGAATGCAGTCATTGACTGAAAGCATGTGCCCCTGTCGCACTGCTGCCATTGGACTTAGTCATAAACCACACATGCCATTGTCATGGACTGGACTATGGGATTCAATGTTAAAAAGAGGAATATCCCTCTGAAATTCATTTAGAGATGTAATAAAATCCTAGCAAACTTTGCAAGAAAAAAAAAGTTTGGCAAGCTGATTATAAAATGCATATGAAAAGTAAAAACATCTAGAATGACCAAAAATAATTAAAAAGAAGAATATAGTTGGCAGGTTTAGACTATCAGATTTTAAGGCATAGATAAAGCTACAGAACTCAAGAAAGTATGATTTGGGCATAACAGATATGTAGATCAATATAAATGAATGAAGTGCTGAAATAGACCTAGACTTTTGTTAATCTGGTTTTCCAAAAACTTCCCAATCTAATTTAATAACTGAAAGGGTGGCCTTACCACAAAATGTTACTGGACTAATTACCATTCCACATTTTTTAAAGATTTTATTTATTTAGTTTTAGAGAGAGGGAAAGGGAAGGAGAAAGAGAGGGAGAGAAACATCAATGTGTGGTTGTCTCCTGTGCGCTCTCTACTGGGGACCTGGCCTGCAACCCAAGCATGTGACTTCACTGGGAGTCACACTGGCGACCCTGTGTTTTGCAGGCCGGCACTCAATCCACTGAGCCACACTGGCCAGGGCTCAGGTATTCACATTTTTAAAAGAAATGTACTTTAACCATTACCTCATACTATAAGGAGAAACTAAGCTGAAACCACAGACCTAAATGTATCCCAGACCTAAGTGTTAGAATTTACACTATAAAACTTTTAGCAGAAACCATGAACTGGAACACATAATATACAACCAAGAAACCCCATTTCTAAGTATTTTCTTAAGGGAAATAAAAATGTATGACAACACAAAGATTGTGTATAAATCTGTATAGCAGCATTATTTATAATGATGAAAAACAAATAAAGCTATACTTCCATAAGCAAGTTAATAAATAAACAAATTGTTTTACATTCTTAGCTTGACTTCTCAGCTATAAAAAAGAAATGAGCTATTGATAAATGCATTAGCATGGATAAATCTCAAATGAATTTTTCTAGGTAAAGTAAAACAAACAATATGATTCAATTTATATGCAGTTCTGGAAAAACTACCATTGTAGTGAGAGAGGACACATCATTTGGTACCTGGGGCTTGGTGCAGGGTAGGAAAATGACTGCAGAAGTGTAAGAGAATTCCTCGAATGTGGTGGTGGTACCACATCTATATACAACTGCGAAACATCGGAATGTGTATTTCAAAAAGTTTAATTGTGTTGTGTGTACACTACACCTCACTAAAGCTGAAATTTTTTAAAAGTAAAAAAAAAAATCTTCAGAAACCATGGACACATGGATAAGCAGATTTAAAAACCATAGAGAGAATTAATGAAATGGAAGCCTACTTCAAGGAAATTACTGAGACTGCAGCATAAAAAAAAAAAATAAGACCTATAAATGTAAGATGTTCAGAGATGTGGCAGGTGCTATTATATTAAATTATTTTCCAGGAAAAATAAGAAGAATGGAAAATTGACAATATGCAAAAACCTAGTCACTGAAAATTTTTCAGGACTGAAGGAATATATATCTTTTAGATCAAAGCAGGTAGAGAAATAAAAATTTGTGCTTTAAAATAATAGAAAAAAATCTATGAGAGCCATACAGAAAAAAATGCTTATACACTTTTTTTAAAAAGCATTAAAAACAGACTAACCAGATAAAAAGTATTATCTATAAAATAGAATATATCATCAAGGAACTAGGAAGAAATGCATTTCACCTTGAAATATGTAGCCTGCTACTGTTTCATTAAAGAGAAAGAGTGAAATAAATATATTTTAGGCAGAAATAAAACCGTATCATACCTTGTATATAACTTTTCTCGGAAAAACTGCTGTATGAAACATTTAAAATGCATAAATTCAAAACCAAATGAGAAGCAAATAGAAAAAAAGTAACAAAGATAAAAATTGGTAAATGGATAAGTATAAATATATGTTATACTATTCCATTAAAATATTATTTTAAGCCCTGGCTGGCGTAGCTCAGTGGATTGAGCTCGGGCTGCAAACCAGTGTCGCAGATTCGATTCCCAGCCAGGGCACATGCCTGGGTTGCAGGCCACGCCCCCCAGCAACCGCACATTGATGTTTCTCTCTCTCTCTCTCTCTATCTCCCTCCCTTCCCTCTCTAAAAATAAATAAATAAAATCTTTTAAAAATATATTATTTTAGAGGATATAAACTAGGCAAAACTGCTTTACTATTTAATGAAAGTTTTCAAAGAAATCTTGAAAAATCATATTTCTGAGCATTGGTAAAGAATTGTTAAAAATAATTCAATATTTCTGCATATCCATCATATATCAATAGCCTTGTGTAATCTTGAAAGTAAATAACATAAATCAAATTCCCTGTTTCAACAGTTATTTATTGTATATTACTTTTACTATAAATGTTGTTCTAGGGACTGGTGAGTCAATCATTTTAGGTTTAATAATAACTAGGTCATTTGACTTTTTAAATATTTTTCTGAATTATAGTTGGTGAAACATTTAGTATGATACATGGAGAATAAACAAAAATCTATTTTCTTTCCTCCAAGACTCCAAGATACTCCCCAATAGTCCCTGCCTTCTGTTATGGATGCTCCTTGTAGCCATCCCCTCTCATAGTACTTCAGGATTGGTCCCTGTGAGCAATACAATCAGTGTCTCTCTGTCTCTCTCTGTGTCTCTTTCATCTGTTTCCACTTTTCTTATATCACTCACTCCAGGGAAAGCCATCTGCCATGCTGTGAGGACCTTGTGGCAATGCTATAGAGAGACCAATGTGGCAAGGTAGGCCCATGTATAGGAGCCGTCTTAGAAAGGCAACCTTAACCCTTAAGCAAACACTGCATCCTTGGCCAATGTCTTGTAGTATCTTGACTTCAACCTCATTAAAAACAAACAAACAAACAAACAAACAGACAAACAAAAAACATGAGCCAGGACCACTTAGCTAAGTCACTCCTCATCCATGGAAGCTGTTAGATAATAAATGTTTGTTGTTATAGGTGTAAAAATTCAAGTAGTTTCTTACACTGTGAGGGATACATCATTTTTAATTTTCTGATACTTTGTTACCAAAACCAAACGGAGGTACTTTTGGCAGCAATCTCTAAAAGTGAGGATTTTTACTACATTAAACCCTGATATTTTAAAACTTACAGATGCAGTTTATCACAAGGTGTATTTTAAGATCCATTTGCTCATCTCAGTATTTAATAGAAAGTTAGAGTTAATTGAAGGCTTTTAAAATGTCCTTCAGTAGTGCTCATATTGTCAGTGACATTTTCAATATTTTAATAATTTTATATTAGTGAATATTTACTGAGACCTTTTATGAAAGGTCAGTGCTAACATTCATTTGACAATACGGGAGTCAAGGTAATGTTAAGTGTCTTGCCATAGAAGCTGCTAAGAAATGCTGTCATAGAACTGCAGTCATTTTGCATTTTCTTTTCCTGATGGAGGGCATGTAAAGCCAAATAAGGCAGAAACATTATTATTATTCTTATAATACCCTACTTATTTTACATCTTATTGAGGCAATTTACTCAAAACACATAAAATTATAGATTATTAAGAAAAATAAGGATAAACATAGCATTTCTTGAACCAAAAGTGTAATATACATATAAAAATCAATTGATATATGTGACTTCTGGAAAATTTTAGCAGTCAAGAAGTAAAGACAAATATGATTAGTTACATAGTGCAGAAAAGGCTTTGAGAGCTATGAATTAGTTAAGCAACCAAAATGCCTAGATTTCTGAATAGTAAATAATGTAACCTTATTTACAAAGCATGGAATAGCCTTCTCAATGTTTCCATTTATTTTCCTAGATACAGGAAATAGTGGCAGCGCTGATATCCATCAAAAAATAAAGTACCATGAATTCAAAATTTTCTTTTCAACTGTTATTTGCAGTGTAGGTTAGAGAAGTTATGTTAAAACTGAGGATTAATGGAAAACTCTGCAATATGACTTGAGCTCCGGGAAGGCTAGGATCTCATGAATGAAACTCTGGGGTCAGAATCCATGTTATTTGCAACAGTATGTTTTGAACTTGACCTTGAAGAATAAATTTTATTTTCTGTGCTTCAGCTTTAATCAATGAAAACTCCAAGACACAACTTCATTAAAACTGTTGTAAATTTTTTGAAGAACATTGAGTACATAATTACTGTGAAGACCTACCTGGCAATTAATTTTAGATAGTTGTTGGTATTGTTATAGAATAGACAAATACACTGAGTCCAAAACTGATGGATTTGCCTGGCCTACAAAATCTTTCAAAAAATATTGTCTTATCAACACGTACAAACCAAAGGTTTATACATAAACACTTTGATCTCAGTTTCCCTTGAAAAATAATGCATGCTAACAACAATGAATGTAAGGTCAGCTCCACTACTTAGGATGGTGATGACATATATTTTCTTTTTTTTTTAAAGATTATTTATTTATTTATTTTTAGAGAAGGAAGGGAGGGGGAGAGAGAGAGAGAGAGAAGCATCAATGTGCGGTTGCTGGGGGCCGTGGCCTGCAACCCAGGTATGTGGCCTGACTGGGAATCGAACCTGCGACACTGTGGTTCACAGCCTGCGCTCAATCCACTGAGCTACACCAGCCAGGGCGACATATATTTTCTTAGAACTCTAGCCTTTATCTATCTCCTTCATAAGAGAGAGCAATCCATAATTGAGTATAGTTCAGTTTCTTCCCTTGTCTTCCTTGACAAATTCCTGAATAAGAATGTAATCATATTACTTCTTAATTGTTCTTCCCTTGATTAAAAGACTAAAATGAAACTTTGAAATGCCAATTGTAGTAAAGGCTTGATGAATTGTTGCCTAATTTTTATCTCTGAGGTTTTTTTATCAAATAAATTTAAAGAGATTGGTCTAGTCTAGTACAATACTAGAAATAACCATTCAATATAGCAAATTTCTTGAGGGAAGAGGCTTTTTGTTCATTTTGTTTACTATTTTATCACCAGTGTTCAGAATACTGCTTGCCTCATGGTAAGTCTCAATAAATATCTGTTTACTAAATGAATAAAATATTTGTATAGTGGTATGTGTCCATAAATAGATGAAATCAGCAGTTGGTACTTTAATTTGTAATTTGTTGAAGAAAAAAATATTTTGAATTTAATAGTTTACTATTAAATTCCATACCCTGGAAGAGCTATATCTCATTTAATTTAATTCTCATGGCAATCTTTTGAAACAGATACAAAAAATACCTAATGTTCAGAGACCTTAATCAATATCTACCAGTTCTCATGTTTATCAAGTTGTATTTTAAGCTCATATATTTTCACAACAGTATTCTCACTTGCTAATATCAATTGATGGTACTAATATTGAGATATAATAATAATATTTAAAAAATAAGATTCTTAAAGTAAAACAGATGTTTTATTAATGATCCTCACTATTCTCCCTTATTTGCCTGAAAACTATCTGTTAAGAGTTGTACACCTGAACTTTGAGGGATTTTTATTTTCACAACTAAGTAACAACTACTCACACTCCAATTATGTCAGGAAAACTATTGGACTGCAGGAAAACCAAAGATAATGTTTTCATGGAAACACAAGCCACTTCCTGCATCAAGGAATGGAGCACTATGTGGAGCAAATGCAGAAATTACAGAAATTATAAATAAAGAGACATAAAAATGTATTTTCTTTGATTAACTACCTTATTAGTTGCCCTTTTTTCTCTTGATTTAGTGCATGAGAATGTTCTTTGCTTTTATCGCGAGTTCCTGAAGTTTAGCGGAGTTAGCTAAACCATCATGAGGCCCATAGAATGTACACAGGGCAATGTTTTAGAATTTCATTTACTTAAGTATCGAGGCAACTATTGCATTATATGGTACTCCTAATCTTTATCCTTATGTAAGAAGCATAATAAAATATAGAATGCTAAGAAAAAAAGGGAAGAATGAACAGTTTTTCTAAAGTCTCAAGAATACTCAAACTGTTTTTAAAAAATCATTATATTTTATCTGTGATACAACTGAATCCGAAAGGCAAGAGTACAAGATAAGAGTTTAGACACAGAAACTTGTGAGCAGTAAAGACACCTAGAATTGTAGTCACACATTTAAAATAATAGTGTTCAATTATTTGGGAATTCTATGCCTTTCTTTCTTTGGAAGTGATAAAATATCAGGCATGTGCTAATTCCTCAAAATACCAAGACAAACAAATGAAGAAATAAGTAAAAAACGGTGTCTATTGATAACATTATAGGTTGAAAGAAGCTTCTGTAAAAAGAATTTAATTGTCTTTTAGAATTCTAATTTGATTACTACTGACAGAATCAATGATTTGACTAGTGTCTATGGATTACTTGTCCAAGGGTCTTACCATCAAATAGGACTTTCACATTACTTTTCTTCAGGGTCAAAAGTCTGTCTCTTCTATTCTAACTGTGATGTTACCTTTGCTGAACTTCTTGCTCATTAGAGAACATTAGATTAGGTGAACTGAAAAATGTTGAAAGGAAAAAAAAATAGGTCTATATTTGATAGGATTTCTATTTTAGAAGTTCTAAAATCAATTATAACTTTGTAAAATTTATAAGCATTAGAGTTTGCATAAATATTTGAAGGCAAAAATTGATTTAATTTTGGAAAGAGAAATATTCTTACTTCATTGAAATATAATGTTTTCATTACCAGCTGTAGTTTACTGTAATGTGCTAAGACAATTTCACCAAAATACAATTAGAAGACTAGAAACTCTTACTGTGTGTCAGAATGGACTACTGATATGTCCCTCCTCATGTTACTATGCAGAATTCTTAAGATAGCCTTTTATTTACAGGCATTTGATTTAAGAACTAATCCATGTGGTTATCTACTGATATTTACAGAATTAATTTCTGCCACAGAAACACTTTCCATTAAAATCTGCTTTTGGGGACATTTGACCAGAGTATGTTGCTGCTCGAAGCTTTTTCTTATCTACCAAAATAACTCACCTACTCTGGGTGTAAAAATACTGATTTAAATATCCACTTAATTATCTATTCTCTTGAGACTTAGAAAACTAAGAAAGACCAGAAATCAGATTCAGAAAGATTTATGGTTCATGACTCATAGGAAAATTATGTAGTAAGTAAAATATGTTAGCCTGCTAGGACCTTAAGCAATTCTTTATTACATAATTTATATAGGAAATGTTCTAAGTTCTAGACAATATACTCAAATATGAAATTTTGGAAAATATTCTATTCATCACTGCAATAATGTCTTCTTCAAACTTCTATAGAAATGTTATAATAATATGTACTTTGACTTTTTATCTCTTTCTGCATTTTCCAGCAATGAATTTGTCTAGATCCTTGGATGAATTTCAACAAGTTAAACCAGGTTGCAAAGTTAGAGGAGTTTGGTAGATAAATTATTCTTTGGGTATTAGGTTTTATAAAGACTTTTTTACATTGGGCTGTAATTAATGCACATCTAAACAGGCTGACCAGTATGGCAACTTGGGCATAGATACTAAGAGTGTAACACAGGTAGATGATGGGACCCAAAGACTCTAAGGAAAAAAGAAGACAGAAAATACTGGACTCTAGAACTGAAAGCAATGCATTTTTTTTAAAGATGAAAAGTAAAAAATAGAAAAAAAATGTCTCAGAGGAAGAAAACAATTACATTTTATAACTTTTCACAAAGACTAGAGTAGTGACATTCAGAGTAATTTAACAAGCTGATTGCACATCCAATAACATAGTCAAAAAAGCTAAATAGCCTACACTTCATACAGCAGAAGACATGCCCAAAATTGTGAGATACTGAGAAACACTGTAAGAGATGTCATAGGAGAGAGGCTCTCCCATCAGCTTAGCAGCAAAATACCTCTGATGGGGTTAATTTTATGTGTTAAAATTAACACATAAAACACTTCACACTTAAAACATTAACATACTTCACTTCCTTAAGGGGTGCCCACATAGCTGGCAAACATTATCTCTGGGTGTGCCTATGTGGGTGTTTCTGGAATAAATCAGCATTTGATTCAGCACACTGAATGAAGAGATCCACCCTCACCAATGGAGGCAGGCCTCATCCAATCTGTTTGGGGCCTAAATGGAAGAAAAAGGGGATGGAGAGGGTGCATTCTTTTGCTCCTCTTGATCTGGAAAGCCTATTTTCTCCTACTGTCACCTGAGACATCATTGGAGCTTCTGGTTTTCTATCTTTTAAAATCCAGGACTTATACCAACAGCCCCCTGGTTCTCTAGCTTTTGAGCTGGGACTGGGAGGTACACCTTTGACTGTCCTGGTACTCAGACGGTCAGACTGTGACTGACTTACATCACCGGCTTTCCTGGTTCTCAAGCTTACACATGGCAGATGGTGTGAGCCAATTCCTCTAATAAGTCTATTCATATTCTCTCTCTGTCTCTCATTGTTTCTGTTTCTTTTTTCTGGAGAACCCTCATGCAATGCCTAAGTTTATGATATTGTTCTCCATGTATTTCCATTTTTCTTTGTTTTTGGGTGGGAATTTACTATGTCATTTCTCAAGACATATGCACATAGATCTCTTCAAAAAGATATCATATCAATTTCTAAAGCAATTTTGATTCCCACCTAATCACTTTATATTCCTTACTTTTTTTTCTTCTTGCATATAAAATAATCAGAGACCAGGTGTATTTGGGTGATTTGCATACACCTTTTGTAAGGTAAGTAGAAGAGCCTTTCTTATAAGGTGAATAACAGATTATCTATTATAATATATTGTCCAATACATGTATTTTCTGTGTATTCTTAGCTCCTAAAAAGAGAGACTAAGGAAATTGATATACAGTATAAAATGAAAATATTCAATTTTTGTATTCTATGTATCTTTATACTGAACACAATTACTGTTAAAGAATCAAGTTGCTATTTAAGCCTGTGTGAGAAGGCAGCATAATTGTTCTCTTTAAACAGCCAAAGCTTGAAAGAATAGAGACAATACAGACTATGATTGAGTAAATTAAGAGTTGATTTCCTATACACTTGGCTTATCTGGGGCTCTTTCAATTAGTGCTTTTCTATCATTAACCTACATGTTATACAGTTTTTCCAAATAAAAGAAAATCATTAATTCACAGCTTGGGCTTTGAAGCTGTGATTGCAGAAGTATGTTAAACACATGATCATTGAATAGTGGAAATAATGTGGTTAATTGCATTATAGAAGTTTCACATACATCTGTCACAAACTTCGAAAAGTGTTTCTTGTTTTTTTTGATTGTATTCAAAAACTTTTTGGAAAAAAAAAAAACTTCAGACTTAAAAAAGCGTTTGTGTTTTTCTACCACCCTGCCCTGAATTTTTCCTTGTTATTATCCTGTTTGGCAAAAACAAATGTGCACTATTTCATGAAATCAAGTTGGGCCCCCTGATTGTGCTAGTGCAGGTGTCTAGAGGATTTAGCATATGTTATTCCATATGTCTTTCATACATTTCTTATTTTGAGTGCACGGGGATGAATGGTATACTCTGGAGAGGGTAAGGCGGTTCGTGCTCGCTCCTCTGGCAGCCTGTGTGGGTTTGACAGGTGAGCATGGAGGGTTGCTGGTTTTGACTAAGAAATATTCGATGGTAACCTGAATTTCAATTTCTGATCACTCTGCTTTCCCCCCTTTCAATTACTTTCTATCACACACATAGTCTACTCATGATAATAATATTCTAATACATTTTATAATATGCAAAATTGTTCATGCATTGTAAAAATATATTGGATCTAAATTATTTTCATTATTTAAAATGAACATTTCACCTCCACTATCATTTTTGCTGAAAAATGTCTTAAGGTTAACAATAAAGCCAGACAAAATTTGCTATTAACCATAATTATAATAATTATTTATACCTTTATATTTTTCATACATATGATAAGATACTGTAATGTTATTTAAACTTAAGTACCCTTTAAAAACTGACTTTGTAATCTCTGGTTACAAAGATGTATTATTTTATAATAATAATGCATCTTTTAATATATTTATGTTAAATAACCAGTTATTTTATAATATGAAAATAATTAAGTCCAATTTTCTTCATATTTAATACAGCATAAAAGTGTTTTATCCTGGCAACAA
This sequence comes from Phyllostomus discolor, assembly GCF_004126475.2. NCBI lineage: Eukaryota > Metazoa > Chordata > Mammalia > Chiroptera > Phyllostomidae > Phyllostomus > Phyllostomus discolor. The sequence continues at coordinate 19,766,021 of NC_040903.2, forward strand.
GAATTGTGAATAAATGAACCTTCCCTCATATTGAAATAGAGTTGAACATCCAAGTATTTAAATGCTGTGGATGGACTACTGATGCTCTTTTTCTGTACTGCTTCTGGATGCTTGGTCTTATATACATTGAGTTAGACATGAGCAAGATTCAAAATTGAGTTGAATCCTCTATCTTTACTTCTCCCTATTACTGGTACTTATTGTCCTTGAAACAATTATTCTAAATGACTAAATTGCTTTAGAAAAAAATTAAAGATGAAAAGAAAGAAAAAATAAGGAGAAGGAAGGAAGGAAGGAAGGAAAATAGAAAGAAAGAAAGAAAGAAAGAAAGAAAGAAAGAAAGAAAGAAAGAAAGAAAGAAAGAAAGAAAGAAAGAAAGAAAAGAGAGAGAGAAAGAAGAAAAAAGAAAACAGGAGGGGAAAAAAGAAATAAAAAAGGAAGGAAGAGAAGGAGGGAGGAAGAAAGAGCTAAGAGAGAGAAACTTGACATCGAAGAGGCTAAGATATACTTTAAATTAATTAAGATATTAAAACTTAGAATGGAAAGAGGGAAAAATGACAAGATGCTGGCCTGAACAGTTCTATCAAGACTTCCCTTTGTCTCTGTTTCTTTCTCACTTAAGACCCTTTAAGTTTTCAATATTCAACTTATCAACAGGAGACATTTTCTATGCCCTTGCCTTTAAAATATTCTAACTGGTACTATTTAGATGAAATTAGACATAAAAACTTATTAGTGTTATTCTGTTTATACATTGTTAAAAATCATGATATGAACACTTATTTTGTGTATAAGTCAACTGATTTATAAATCAAAAGGACAGAGAAGCAGCTCTTGAGGGAAGTATTTCTTTTTTGAACTTTCCGTTAATAACCCTCTATTGGGTTTTAACTTCTGACTTACATAAAATTAAGTCAGGTTTTAAGATACTGCATGGACTTTAGAATAATTGGACACATGGACAAAACCAAGGGGGGTGGAAGTAGGGGAGGGAAGTGGGGATGGCTGGGGTGGGGGGCAGTTGTGGGGGATAAATGAAGACAAAATATACTTGAACAACAATAAAATAATAAAAAAAAAACTCTTTTAGCAATTTCATGTATACTGGGTCTGTCTAGAAAAAACCCAGCCATTGTTAATATAAGGAGAACAGTTTATGGGACATCAGTGTAATCTGTAGTTAAGGTGAGTGGACTGGATTGTGCATGAATGAACAAAGACCACTTCACTGTGCTAGTCAGTGGGGGCAATAGGTGCAGCTGAATGAACGTATATACTCTGTGGTCATCACATTCAAAATGACTGAGTGCATAGAGCAATGAATCTGCATTCAATTTTGTGTTAAGCTTGAACATCCCCCCATGGAAACTGTTTGGGTGATTCAGAAGGCTTTCTGGGATGATGCAAAGAGTACAGCATAAATAAACATGTGGCACAAATGCTTCAAATAAGGTCAAGAATCTTTTGCAAGTGATCCATGTTCTGCAAGGCCTGCAACAAGCAGAACACTTGAGAATATAGAACTGGCTGCAATCAACAAAGATCCGTGACTGACAGTGGGAGAAGTAGAAGTTGATCTTGGTATTTCAAAAACTACTGTGTGCAAGATTTTGACAAAAGATCTTAGCATGAAACATATCATGGCAAATTTTTTTTCCATGACTTCTGCCACCAGAGCAGAAGGAATATCATGCTGCAGTTGCTAATGACTCAGTTGATTCAAACTGCTACCAATCAAACAGATTTCCTCAAGATGGTCATAACTGGAGATGAATGGTGACTCTGCAGCTAAGGTCTGGAAACAGATGCCCAGTTGTCCCAATGGAAGTAGACAGATTCTCCACACCCAAAGGAGGCATGGCAAAGTTGCAGTAAGATCAAGACCATGTTAACTGTGTTTTTTTATTGGGATGGTGTTGTCCATCATGAGTATGCTTCTCCAGGCAAAAACAAGACTAAGGAGTACTACCACAATTTTCTTCATTTGTTGAGAGATGCAATATGATAAAACAGCCATAGCTATGAGTAACTGGTGATTGGCAGCTTCATCACGACAACACACCCACTCATGCATCATGTCTCATGCAGAGTTTTTCGGCAAAACATCAAATCATCCAGGTAACTCAAACCTTTACAGCCCAGATTTGGTGCCCTGTGACTTCTGGATTTTCCAAAAACTAAAATCATATGAAGAAATTTCAGATCATTGATGAGATTCAGGAAAATACAATGGAACAGGTGATGGCAATGCCAACAAAGAATTTTGCAAAGTGTTTTGAGCATTTGAAGAGATTCAGGGAGAATAGTGTGAGGTCCCAAGGTACTTACTTTGAAGGGGACTAAGATGTCACTGTCCTATGTACAATGTTTCTTCTATCTTCAATAAATGTCTTCTGTTTTCATAGTATGTGGCTGGATACACTCTAGACAGAACTCATATATCACCTGCATGTCAAAGATTAAGCTTAAATACAAATGAAGCAATCAAAAGAGTATTATTAAATAGTTAAGCCACATGTTTTATTTACTTATTCATTTTTTAATTTTTATTGTATGCAAAAATCCTTTCTCTCACCGCCAAAATGCAAAAACACTGTGGGGGCAGAAAAGGTGGTAGAGGTGGCCAGGAGAGAATACCTACAGAAGGAGGAATAAAAGGGGAAGTGAGGTGAAGTGAGGTGAAATTAGGTGATGTCAGTGACAGGGCAGGGTGAAAAACCATGGAGGGCGGGCTTGGAGATGTGGTATACGTTGCAAGAGTACATGCAGATCTCTGCCTTATTGTCATCTGCAACTTTTTCCTGTTCTCTGTGCTCAGAGCATCCTTGTGTTCAACAACTGATTTTCCAGTTATTCTCTTTTGTTAGTCTTCAATATAAAAAACCTTCTAGTACATGACTTACAATAATTTTTTATTCCTCACACCCTCCCTGAATGTATTCAGCCGTATAGCAGACTACTTCGGTGTTCATGCAACGTGCTCGCTTTCCAGAATACATGTACTTTGTGTCTGTACATCTTTACCTTCATTTGGAAGCTAAAAAAGAAACGAATAAAATATGTTGCTGGAATGCCATAAACGACATGGTGCATGAACAAACTAGCAATTCATATATAAACTTAAAGAATAATCCTCATTTAGGTGCCTGCATACAGCATTAAATTATAAATAGTTACAGTTATATAAAAATATGTAAATTAAGGCATTTACAACAGCATTTTTAAGCCAGTGAAAATTATCAAACATTTAATAATACATGTCCTTTTGTATATACAAAAATATTTTTTTATTAAAGAAGATTTTCAAATGTTATGTCATGACAGTATTTGATTTACATTCTGCTTAAATTTCCTCTCTTTCTTCTGCTGACTATATTAATTGCTTCTGTGAAATGTAAGTGGAGACTGAATAGGTTATTATACTGCAAGGTCTTTTTCAAAGTGGTTCTGTTGTACATCCAGTCCATCTCAAATCTGTGTTTATTGTTTGAGAGTTCAATGTGTATATCTCTCTGATTAGATTAGAATGTGTTTAGTGTCTCAGCAGTACTTGATGATGGTTGGCCTTAATGAGACAGTATCTAAAAATAAAATCATAAAATCAAATATATTTATAGCTCATTATTTTAAAAAACATGATTTCTTTTTAAAGGAGAAGCAACTCAAAATGGTCGTTTTTTGTATCCTATCCTTTTATAGAGCATGATTTTGATGACTTAACTGGATGTATCAGTAAAGATATTTACACACAGTACATGGTTTCCACCTACATTTTTTCCATTTAGGAACAGTTTCAATGTCTTTGTATGTCTGTGCATTCCACTTTGTTGGATTTACCACTTTTATCCTTTGGTGTCTCATTAGGCACACAATCTGCTCTTTTCCATGTTATCGTCTCTCATGATTCTGTTGTGTGACTGGGCTCGCCTGGGCAGCTCTGGTGCATCTGACATCACAGCTAAGGTGGTAGTCATATGTGACTTGTCAGGCTGGAGAGATCCAAGGTGGCTCCCTCACGGCTTAGTTGTTTTGGTAGAGACAGCTGGAAGAATGACGTTAGCTGCATAACTGGGCCTCTCTCTTTGTCCATACAGTTTTAGGGTCTTCACTGCTCCATGACGCCTCTGCACATGATCTTGTCATGAGGTCTCTTGAACAAGGAAAGTGAATGTTTTACATCCAACAGTTAAAAAATGGAATACGCCAGCTTTTTTAACATAACCCCAGAACAATGTCATCCCTGTGATATTCTGTTGCTTAAAGTGAGTCCCAGAGCTCATAGAGATTCAGTGAGAGAGGAGATCACACAATGTATGAATATTAGGTGGTGTAGTTCATGGGAGATTATTTCTGGAGAGTAGCTACCACAATTGAGGTGAGGACACCTTACATCGAGTGCTCGGAGAACACTCCTCTATGGAGACAGCATCTCGCCTGAGAATTGAATGAAAGAAGGAGGAGTCAGTTATGCAAACAGTTGGAGAGAAGAGCACTAAGCCCAGGGAGTTACAGTGTTAAAATACAGAGATGGAAAGAATTTAGTGGGTCTGAGAAAAGCTAGAAGTCAGAAGGATAGTATGTCTAGTGATGAGCAAAGGGTGTGGGACTGTATAAAAGGACTTTGGAGATGGAAGAGGACTGACATCATAGAGGACTTTGCAGGTCTTGGATAAAGTTAGAAATTTACTCTAGAAAAGGACAGAAAGCTAACAAAATAGTTTAGGTTTTATTTCTTAAATAAATAAGTGGTATGATTTGATGATTATTTGTTAAAAAAGAACAATCTACACTTTTTATGGAATAAGTATTATAGCAAGAAAAAGAATAGAATCTGAGAAAGGGGAGATAATGGCCATAGTCCAAGCAAAAAAGTATTAGTGGCTTGATCTTGGAGGGAATCAATGAAAATAAAGAGAACTAAAGAGATCTAAAAATACATAGTTTGGAGGTAAAGCCAATAGTATTTGCTGACAATGTGACATGGAGGAGGGGTTTAGGAAAAGATTAGGGCCCCCAACTAGGTTTCTGGTTGGGTGAATTACGTGTACCACTAAATGACATGGGTAACTCTAGATTGCTATATTTGACATTTGGCAGCCCAGTATTTTGACCCTGTTCTATGGATGGAGAACAACTTGCCTTAAGAAGAAAGTATTGACCTTTACTAGAAGCAGAATGTGCCTAATATTTACCTTCCCAGCTTCTGTCACAGAAGGTATAAGTATATATCCTAAGATATATCTGATTCTGACTGATTTAAATCTAGAGATTTAAATAAGATATGTAGCATCTGTTCTCAAGAGCATGTTCAAAGCATCAGTTGCCATATCCAGTTATGGGGATGCAATTATTATATAAGAAGCATCAACTCTTGATATCAGGATATTTGACTCTATCAATGTCATAGTCTCTCCCTAGCAGTGACAAGACAGATGTTTTGTGTATTCTGTGTATTTTATATCCTGTGGCATGATTTTAGGCATTCTGTCTGCTTAAGGTCTGAGTCATGCGATTTAGTCGTTCTGTAAGGGGATGAGTTATTTTGTTTAAACAAACTTATAAAAATAGAAGACAAATCCAGTGAATATGCCAGACTCTTCAGCAGAGTTTCTGAGAGCTCAGTGACCTTGGTCCACATAATATAAGCTGCAAGGGAGACAACCCGCCACACTTTGTGCTGTCTAGTTCTAAGAAAGAAGCACAATGCTTGTTTGATTTTAAGGATGAATTTGTGTTGTGAAACATGTTACCTCAGCTTATTCCACTGGTGAACCTTTGAGTTTTGAGAGAAATAAAAATGAAAATAATTCTCTATGGCTCATACACACTGTAATGCAAGGAGCTCTATAAATTAGCCATTATATTCCAAACAATAAAATTATGTGCAGGCCCTGAATGCTTGTGGAGACTGTGGCAAGCCCCTATAAAGTACCATGAGAGTTCTCTAAGGTTTTTCTCTTCTTTAAATTCTTACTAACGGAGTTATGCAGGTAATGAAACCTGGCTACCAATAACAAGTACACATGTGGTATGTTCCGTCCACCCTAAACTGAAGACTATATGACCCACAAATCTATAGATGCAGTGTTCTTTTTCCTATTAAGTAGAAATTTATATATAAGATGATCTCAAGCAATATTGAAAGCACAGGTGAATAGCCTGAGCAGGTGGCTCATAATCATTGTTGTCTACTTCTCCCATTTGGCCAAAGTTCTTGTATTCTACAGATTCACACAAAATTCCCTGTGACTAGTTGACTACGATGGGAAAAAAAAAACACAGATGCTTCTGTCTTATATGCTTTTTTACCCAAGCAAGGCAGAATTCTTGTAGATATTAGATCCCAATTAAGTGAAGATAACAATGTTCCCAGTAGGCAAAAGTTATGTTAGTACATCACGGTGTTCCTTCTGCTTGGAATGCTAGATACCATGAGGTAGGAAATTCACAAATACTTGAACAATGGCTAACACATTGCTAGAATCAGAGGCATGGGAGGATCAAGAGTAGGAAATTATTAGTAAAGAGTTGAGGGGGATGGCTTTGGGATAGATTGAATTTCATCTCCTCAAAAGATGTTGAAGTAAATACCTGCAGTGCCTGTGAGTATGACTGTGCCTGCATTTGGAAATACCATCTTTGCAAATGATGAAGTAAAGATAAGGATATTAGAGTGGGCCCTAATCCAACAGGACTAGTACCTTTATAAAAAGGGGAAACCAGAAGCAGAAACAGTACCCATGCAGGGAGAAGGAAGAGTTCGGGGTGATGCGTCCAGGAGACAAAAACTTTAAAGCTTGTCAACAGATCTCCAGAAGCTAGGGAGAGAGGTATGGGGATTTTCTCCTTTACAGCCCTTAGAAGGAACAACCCCCTTTACTCCTTGATCTTGAAATTCTAGCCTCCAGAGATGTAAGAAAATGCATTTCTATTGGTTAAGTAAGCCACCCACTTTGTGGTGCTTTGCTAGAGCAGCCATAAGAAGCTAACACCATGCACATGGATGTAAATCCCACAGTGTGATTATATTTTTGCCCATGTGCATGTTCAAGAGACCAACATTTTGTAGAAAGTTAACAAATCAATCACAAAGATAACTTGCTTTGCTTTGCAGATATGTCCATTATTATTATTACTTTTTGTTTCAGAATCAATATTTAATCTATGGAGTCAAGAAAAAAAAGTGGCCAGAACGTGCATGGACTTTCCTTCCCTGAAGCTGATTTGGCAACTGGTAAGGGCTCTGTGTAACTGCAAAGGTCAATGCAGAGCCTCCACAATGGCACCATAATGCAGGGATACAAGCCTATCAGTTGCTGGTGGGGTTTTACATGGAATCTCCTTCTGTCACTGATTGGGCAGCACTTAATTTGTATTCAAATACTTACTCTGGCAATAGGTGTTCCTTATCTGCCAATTATATTGGGTGGCACCATCTCCATGGACTTGTTGAAGGCTTTGTTCATCACCATAAAATCCCACAAACACTGTAGTATAAGAGATAAGATAATGAGTTGAAGCTTACAGAGTGCTCTAACCTTCCCGTGTGCTTTGAAACCACAAGTAGCAGATGGCAGAAGGTTTTATTTCAGTCTCAGGATGAGGGCCAGGTGGGAATCAACCAGGCCCCAGTTGGATTGTTCTGTCTCCCCCTGCAAATATTTGAGGAATACTCCTCTTTTAAAAGACCAAGCTTACTTTCACCCTCAGATGTTCCCTGCCCTTCCAAATATACTTCTGGCCAGATTATGGGCATATACCTTAGATTCACTGGTAAGACACATTGACTTTAGAATGCGTATCTGAATCTACTAATTCAAGTACACAAAATAGAATAAAATCTATTATGACAAGAATGAAACAAGCTGCAGAATCTATAGCAATTTCTATGGGCAGCACTGGGAGTACCTCTAATACAAGCTCAGGGGCTCTGCATTTCTTACAGAAGCATAGTTCTCCATTGTTGAGGATGCCTAAGAGGGGAAACAGATTTACTATTGTTTTGCAACTTTGCTTCCTTTTCATTACCTCACTACATGCTCTGTACTTAGCAGGTGTCTTCAGAAGTGAGAATATGCTATCTATTCCAAAAGTTTTACCTGCCTGTCATGACTACTACCACCAAGGAAAACAACATGTTCAATATTATAAACATTAATTGATCAACAACCAGCAAAATAATTCTGAATTTGATCATGATTATGGCATTGATAAATAATTCAATAAGCATTCTAGCAAAGAGTCTCAATCTATACACCAATTTTGCCAGGAAGAGAGGCAATAGAGTCTAATATCTAAACAAATGGGCCCTGGAACCAAACAGTCTGGGTTCAAGCCCTGGATTTATCTCTAAATTATTTCACTATTTTTGCAAAATGTCTTGTTCCTCAGTACTCCTGTCTCTAAAATGGGGACAAGAACTATACTAACATCATTGGAGCATTAATAAGATTAAATATAAACATACCTGTATCTTTTTCAGGAGATATCTAATTCAAATAAACAATCTTCACTATCTACTTAAATTAATAATTGATGTAAATAAATGTATTGAAGTGTGTCTAAAAGAGGCAATGTACAATTTTATCTTATGTCTTGAAAAGTCACTACTTATTTCTGCCAAAACATTTTTATTAGCATAACCTTAGTCACTTAATTTGAATAAGAAAATACACTGTAAGCCCTAACTCTCTCGCATTACACTGTCAGAAATGTATTCATGTGAACTGAGGAGTCCCCAGAGTAGCTAGGGGTAACTCCCTTACTCCACTACCAATAAAAAAGAGAAGCAGAAAAATCCCATCTGTCCATATGACAAGTCCAAAACAGACACCTGCGTGGCAAATATGCATAGCAGTGAGGATCGCAGATGTCCTATATTTAGTACAAACCATATGCTCAATGATTTACTTAAGTTGAACTGGGAGGATGATCCACTATAGAAAAAAGTCCTCCGAGCAATTAAGGAACAACACGTTTTTCTGCTCTCATCTCGTCGTTCCTCCTTTAGTCCCAGATGTTACAAGCACTACAGAGACATTAGTCAATTTGTTAACTTACTGTCAGATTGTAAAGGGTTTATAAAAATTTGACCCATTTTGCTACATTTGTTATGGCATCAAGATTAATTTAATTATAACTGTCCTGGGGACAAAAGGAGCACAGTAGGGTATCATGTTATATTTGAATGGCTTAATACTTTCCTCAGACACTCCAAGCACTTGTGGATTCCTATTCTTCAGGAGTGTGACTGCTCCGAAGGAAAGAAGAAATAAAGAGAGCTACCAGCCATCTACATTTCTGAAATGGCATTACTTGATTCTTTTTTCTAAGATTTTATTTATTTTTAGAGAGGGAAGGGAAGGGAGGGAGAAAGAGAGAGACAAACATCAATGTGCAGTTGCTGGGGGCCGTGGCCTGCAACCCAGGCATGTGCCCTGACTGGGAATTGAACCTGCGACACTTTGGTTCACAGCCCGTGCTCAATCCACTGAGCTACGCCAGCCAGGGCTGCATTACTAGATTCTTAGCTCTTTTATCTCTAAAGGGAAGTCCACAAACTTCCTGAACTTCCAATAGTTCTCGTATCTTATTCATGTATTTATATCATATTTCTTTTTAAAAAGCATTATTTAATATTTAAAAAAATAACAAAGTTCTCGTCCAGGTCATTAGCCAAATCCTTTCAGTAAAATGTGATACACTTTCTAGAATTTATTTGAAAGGAAAACCCATGATGTAGGTTTTGCTCCAATTTTGTCCACCTCAAACATGTGCTGATTCAATGATGTTGTTTAAGACATGAGCTTCTTGAGCCTACATTTCCTCATCTGTTGAGGGGAGGATATTCTGTGTCTAGGACTATTGTAGAGAGTACACAGAATAAAGTGTATAAAAGTGTTTTCAAATCTGTGATGGAAATACTATATTAAGATTATTTTTTTCATGTATCTTTGTGTCATCTACTAGGTAGACTCCAATTCCTGCAAAGAGAGAGCATATGATATAGATATTATATGATACTCATACAGATACTTGTATTGTAGATTTGGGACCAGGCAAGCACTAATTAAATCCATCATCAATGGAATAAACTTCACCTAATTAAATGCTTTAAGTAAACAAAAGTCTCCAAGTACCAAATACAAAGCTCAAACAAAGGAATGATCAATTGTTAAAAAAAATAAGGAATTATATATATATATATATATATATATATATATATATATATAAGAACCTATATATATATATATAGGTTCTTAAAATTTCTTCTCCAGATAGGCAGCCTCAAAATCACTTTGGAATTTCAAATTCCTGCAGTCCTCAAGCTCTGGCTCTGACCTAGTGAATCGGAAACTCAGGAAGGGAGATCTTGAGCCAAATAACCTGAACGTGCATGCTAAAATGTGAGATCTACTATACCAAACAATAATTGTACATTGGAAATAATTGTGATTGGGGTCATGAGGACCACCATTGTTCCTTGATAACAGTTTAGTTACTATGCTTTAGTGAAGGAGTGTACTAACCTCCATACGAAAAACATCTCATCATAGTCTTATCCTTCTGGTGCAGCACAGTCCACTAGTATGTGGGAAGAATGATAAAGTACTCTGTATCCATGCCATCAAATGGAAACGTGGCTCACTTTACTAAAAAACTGAATTTGTGCCTGGCTGGCATAGCTCAGTGGATTGAGTGCGGGGCTGCAAACCAAAGTGTCCCAGGTTCGATTCCCAGCCAGGCCACATACCTGGGCTGCAGGCCACGGCCCCCAGCAACCGCACATTCATGTTTCTCTCTCTCTCTCTCTTTCTCCCTCCCTTCCCTCTCTAAAATAAATAAATGAAATCTTTAAAAAACTGAATTTGTAATGTTATTTATTTGTTGACAATTTCAATGTAAAAAGCCACTTGTGGCTGGTGTCTACCACATTAGACAGCACGGTTCTAGGAGCTCTTTCTGTAATTAAAGCTATTAGGTATCGCATAAAGATCTTCAACATTACATAAGATAGTATAATTTCCTCACTGGTGTAAAGTAGTACATAAAAAGGGATTATGTCCTAGAGAAAGTGGCATCTGGGTTGAGTTCTGGTAAGTAGAGTAAATTGCAAAACACAAAATGTCTAAAAACTTTGGACTTTATTTTCTATTTTTTTAAAATAATGAATATTTCAGACAAAAGAATGACATTAGGAAGATGTTGAATTGCACAGGATGCATTAGGTGATGGAGAGAAATGAGAAACAAGGCAGGAGACCCAGAAAAATGTAAGTTTTGTGCAACAAAAGTACTAATTTAGTCATGTTTCAGTTTGACTAAATAATGATTTGAGTACCTAAGTCCAGCATTTGCTAATACACTAATGACCAACATTTATAAAAGTGTGGCTTACTTTAGCCAGAAACACATGCAGTGCTTGTATTAAAAAGCTGATTTCCAGATCTCTCATCAGAGGCACTGAATCAGAATCTGCAAGTATGGGGCCCAAGAATGGATAAAATATTTAGCAACTCCCATGGTGGTTATTTAGAGCACAAACATTTTAGAAATACTTGATAAATGATAAATAATAAGAATCATCTGACTTGGATTATGTATATCAGCAATTTTCAATCCATGTCCCGCAGCCTGTGGTATGCCACAAAAATTTTTGAAGTATGCAGTACCTGACTATTTAGTCAGGGGCACTGACCTGTTCTCACTAAGATTGCCAAATTAAAAAATGACAACAGCAACACAACAATAGCCATGTGATGTGAATCAATCAAAACAATACCTATTTTTAGTCAGCCTGGCAAACGTTATATTGGGATGGACAGAAAGCCCATCTTTTGCTATAAAATAAGACACGTTTTTCAATTTCACCAATAACTTTATTGATTTGGATATTTTGAATACATCAGCTATCTCCTGCATGGCATAACACTGATTGTTCTCAATTATGTCCCGATTTGATTGCTATTAATTTCAACTGGTCTACCCAACTGGGAAGCATCATCCAGCATGAAATCTCCAACACAAAACTTCACAAAACCACTTTGACACATGCAATCAGTCACAGCACCTTCTCCATATACTGCACAAATCTTTTTTCCCATTTCTGTTGTGTTTTTTCCTTTCTTGAATAATAAACCATACTATGCCAATAGTGTTGCTTATTTTCTTCCATCTTCAATACTAAAATGGCTACAGAAAAAATCACCAATTTTGGTGTATTTTTAAATACATGCCGATATGACAGCTGTGACAATACAATCTAACAAAATTCTTTCAATGAAGTCAAAGAAAACTAAGCACTACAGGAGCCATCTTATGGAAAACAAACAAACAAACAAACAAATAAAAACCTTTTGGTTAACCCAATATCTTTTGTGTGTGCTGCAGAATTTTGTTAATTAGTTTATGTGTGCCATGAGTGAAAAAGGTTGGAAATCACTGATGTACATAATTAACTAAATATAAAATATTTAATGATTTGACTACAATATTTGCTGATCTCGTGACTTGAACTGATTTTAACTTCTTTATTTCTCTGCTGTGCCATCCTCATAGATGGGTTCTTAGAGTGAGCTGTGTGAACTTTGCAACCTATGTGGTCATACATAATGACATGTCAGATCAAAGTGATAAGTCAACTGTCATTACAATTTAGCCTAATATCACCTTCACCAGAGGTAAGCAGGTAATTTAGCAAAGAGAATTGTGTGTTAAACTGTTTAAATGATCAGATCAGCTTGATATATTACTATGTTGTTAGATGTATTCCTAGTGGATATTTCCAATAAAATTCGCATTCTCCATTTTGCAGTTGAAGAGCCATTATCCTATGCTCCTCTTCTGATTGGGATTAACTTTCTTGCTAGGGGAATGCCTGTGTGGAATACTCTTCTATATCCCCCTCATTGTGAGGAAAGGGCCTTGAAAGAGTAACACTAATGCATTTCCAGTTCCTTCTGATTGTATAGTTAGTTAAGAAAATACAACAAAAAGTAGTAGTTCCTTGTATTGCTACACCTTGCTCTCTGTTAACTATTTAACTATTCATAATGAAGATAAATATTTTCTTGTATTTCTACCCCTTGCAGCCTATTTAGACTCCACAAGATTGGGGGCATGTTGTTCTACTCAGTAAGGAAAAAGGAGTGGGGAAAGATTCTGAATATGCTGCTGATGGAGACAAGGCCCATTGCCTCCTAGGCCATTATTTTCACTAAAATTACAGATAGGATGCAAAAATCACCATACTGCAGCCATAAGCCTGGAAGTGGCAACAATTTCAATGGTGTGTTAATGGGAGAAGTAAGCAATATGCAAGTCACTCACTTCTCGGCCACACTGCAGTAACTTGCACTGTTCACAATCCTTGTTTTAAAGTGACTGAATTGTGAAACATGGATATTCTCCCAATTCCATTTTACCAGCAATGAATTATATTTCCTGCATGTTGAAGTAACTTCTGTTAATATATTGCTTTGATATATGAAATGAGAGTAATGGACACACTTTATAAAAACGGATACGCATTTCATTTCCACTAGGCTTACAAATGCTGTTCCTCCTACCTGCTGCAATTGATTAAGAGCAAAATATCTGCATTCATCTGGGAACTCCAGGCACTGTAAATTTCTCTGGTCCTATGGTGTGTTAAAGATTGCTCCTACCTATAATTTAATTCTGTTTACTAACTATTTGCATATTGCTTATGCATCATGGATGCTGAAAAATTGGGAATCTGAAGCCAGAAAATAATATAACAACATTTACATTCCTTCCATTAAATATTTATAAAATCTTAAAGACTGCTAGGAGCTTCTTCCATTTTTAATTATAATCATGAAAGTGAAAACTGTTCAGTTTTTCTCTGAAGAGACACTTCACAAAACATTGAAATGGTTTGGTTTTGTTTTTTAAATAATGCCGGACAATTGTTATCGTATTTTAGTACAACTCCACAGCTAGTCCGTGCAATTTTACAGCTCAATTATAATGTTTAGTGCAAAACACAATTCAAATTATAATAACAATGAGGTTATGCAAAAAGACCATATAAAAACTGGTAAATAATAAAACAGCAAGTTGACTATGTTTTAATGAACCTTTCTAAGAATTATTTCTTTCCTTATTGTAGAATTGCTGAGAACTGTGAAACAAATGATCTATTCTCCGTCATTCTAGTGCACTATGTTTTAAACACAGTCACTTCATATGGCAATAGTTTCGCACACAGATACATGCTCTCCCATCTACCCACTTCTTGAATGTTGGGGCAAACTTCATACCTTAAAAGGAAGCTAACATTATACAAAAAACTAGCCATTAATTTTAAACTGTACATGCAGAAGTTTTATAAAACCAGTAGGGTAAGCTTTGATCACAAATAAAGTTTAATAAGTAACTCTGACATATAAAATGAGTTCTGTATGAATTGTGGCATAGCAATCAAGCATACCTGCTAAGAATGTATTTAAATACCATAACTGGAAACACTTTCACAAATCAAACTAATTTTACGTAAGTTTTTTCTCCAACATATAAAATTAGCAGTGGAAACATTCATAACCAAACCTTCCATTTATTTTTTTTTTTGTTTTTTTAAAGATTTATTTATTTATTTATTTATTTATTATTTTTTTTAGGGAGGGAAGGGAGGGGGGTAGAGAGAGAGAGAGAGAGAAAGATCAATGTGTGGTTGCTGGGGGTTATGGCCTGCAACCCAGGAATGTACCCTGGCTGGGAATCGAACCTGGGACACTTTGGTTCCCAGCCCGCGCTCAATTCACTGAGCTACGCCAGCCAGGGCTCCAAACCTTCCATTTAAACACCATAAACCACGTATTGTTGGCTGTTTACTTAGTCTCTTCTTCCCAGGCCCCCAGCACACCTTCCCTCGAAATCATAGACCCAGTGCCTGCTTTTTGTCATCACATCACCCGCTTCTAAAGAAACAACCCATCCAAAACTTTCCACGTTCCTGATGTTAGGTGTGTGTGAGTTCTGGGGAGCAAATCCAGTATAAATTTTGTATCCCAAGCCTGCTCAGTATCGATGAAGCAATCCTCAGTGTGTGGCTAAAGGGCGTGGTGTATCTGGTAAACCTTAGGTGTGGATGTTAGGAAGAAAAACCACTGTGTCATTTTCTACCCAGCAAGGGGTAAAATGGTTGGAGTTCATAAGGCCTTACACTTGAGTAAACAAGGCAAGGGAATGAACAATTGTTTCTAGAAAGATTTAAAAAAAATTGAAAAAGTGCTATAAAATAGCAAAAGAACACAGAAGTATATATTAAAGGCTGCTACATGATTTAGCAGAAGATAAAGTGAGCACTGGGGAAAACATCTGGTTCAGCTTTCTCAAGACGGCATCTTGAAATGGGTTTTAGGCAAGAGTGTGTGTTAGCATACTGGGGAGGTTAGTTTCTTAATGGGTGTATCTCTACTAGAAACTTTTTAAAGTGTATCAGTTTTTCCAGCATTTATGTGTTAATGGTTAATGTCTACACATATTTGTAAAATATCTGCAGGTAACCATGTAAGGAAAAACACTATTAGTAGTGAGGATTAAAAAGCAAACACCTTTGATCCCTTAAGAAATTGAAATTATTCTTCTTTCTAAAAGAAACAAACATGAATTATAGGACTCAAATTTCCATTAGATGAAAGTTCCACTACCGAGTACCAAAGCTACTTAGTAAAACAAATGGGGTCTTGAGAGCAAAGAAATGCTACACATTTGTTTTGGAAATTAGGTTTCCTATTCAACCATTTGCTTCTCATGGAACAATTGCAGATGAATTACACAGTCCTACTTATCTTGTGTTGCTTCTGTGGCTGCTTAAACTTGAATATGTTTAATAAGTGCTTCAGAAGAAACCCAGGGAAACAAAATATGTCCTTTCTTTTCCAACACATGGACCCTACTCTTGAGTACTGCAATTGCATTTCATATCTGGTTTGGAACTCAGTGCTTGAGAACCGAACATAATCATCCTTAATCCTTTCGGCTGCTTACTTATTGCTTTGAAGAGTAAGGAGAAAGGTGCCTCTATTGAGTTTGCTTTCCAATCTCTGCTTCTCTAAAGAGTGCATGTGAATAATCTATATTTCAAAGCAAGATGACCTTTACTTGATTTAATGGAATCTCTCTTTCAATATCTGAAATGAGAAAGTGATTAAAGCTTTGGTTGATAGGCAATATGTATTTTAAGAATAGATAAGCATAAAGGTCAGACACTGTCAGAAAGGATTTTGACTTTCTTTAATATTTAAATACACCATATGAATGATGGTTTATGCATTCATAGTATGTTTTTAAGTTTGATTAAAAGCCCTGCGTTTTTGTGTAATTCAGAATTGGTTTCTCACATAAGGTAAAGATATTGAAGAGGGCAGGCGTATTTTTGTTGGGATTTTCATAGAAACTTGATCTGTTCTGCTGTCGTATGATCATATGAGAAGATAGTGGTCATTCCACACACTGCTTTGGGAAGTTTAAAATGCTGTCTGATACGTTCTTAAATTATAATTATTTTAAAACTTCAATAGCTGTATGTTGAGTGTCATCTATATTCAGGAAACTCTTCCTAATAAGTTTATAGAAAAATAAATATCTAACACTCACTGAGGTCTCACTAGATAGCAAATGTTTTATTTTTTCCTCTAGGTGCTTTGAAAGTATCACTTAACATGCACCTAAACAAGGATTTGATGAATGATAAAGATTTGTTGAAATAATGCATGAGGGACTTTATGAAGCAGGGGTTTTTTTGTTTTTATTTTTGTAGATGAGATCTCTGTGACATGGAGAAGTTAAATAGTTTGCCAATGATTATAAAGCAAGTAGGTGATGGAGCTGAATTTCAATACAGGTCTCAAGCTAGAGCATAAATTTCTAATCATGGCGGTCTGCCATATGATCTTAATAATGGCATAAAACATATTTGCATAGAATTTTACATTGTACAAGACATGTTTGCTTATCTTTCATTTATTATAGCAGGTATGCATTATAAATCACAAAAGATACCTGTTTCACACGAAGTGTTACCACAATATAAATATTTCCTCTATTTGATTATTTATTCTACCCTTTTAAGTGTGCTTGTTTTCACTGGAAATAGAGAACAGCCTATTTTTGTGATATGCTCCTCAATATATGAAGATCTTATGAATTGAGAATAAAGAACAACGTTCTTAGAAATGAGAAAGTAAGAAAGTCGACAAATAATTTAGGTGTTTAATAGAATATTAAAGATCATAAAATAAAATTTTGAGAAAAGAGAAATAAAAAAAACCCTTATATTGTCTGCTGGAAACTGAACTGAAATCTGACAAGCACTGTCACAGACAGGACTTCGGAAGGAGTGTTGTGTGTTCCAGTCCAAGCCCCCCCATCCCCTCCTCCATCACTCACTCCCCAGACACCATCAAGGCTGACTTCAGGATTCCCTTATTCCTAGTCAAATCAGTCATCATGAGACTCCTGAAATTGCTAGGGTATTTTTCAGTCCCTAGATTTTCAACCCTTAGCTGGATACAAACTCTTTTTAGATTTGTGTACCTACCCCTGAGTAATTCCTAAAGTTTTTTTCTAATGTATTATCTGGAATGGACAGTTATCAGTAAAATTCTCTGATGGTCATCCATTTCTTTCAGGGCTTGGCTTCCTATGACACCCCCCAAAAGTCCACTGGCTGTTTCTTTTCTCTTGATTCTCCTAACACTAAGCTTAGAGGTAGAATAGGTGTCTGTGTTGCACCTCGTTCCTACTTTCAGAATATTTTGCTAGTTTCCTCTCTAAAAACAGCCTGTACATCACACCCTTGACTCCTCCTTGCCTCTGTCATTTGTCAACCCGAGGTTACTCGCAATCATTCCCTTTTTTGCCATTGTAACTTCCTCTCACCAATACAGAATTTCTGTGTTTTCATATAGATCATCCTTACAGCAACCTGGTGTCTCTGTCCCTTCACTTCTTCTCCTTCACTTATCCTATGCCATATCCTACCTCTAACATCCTGAGCCAAACTCTCGACCATACATACCATCACCAATAATGGAAGCTCTTCTGTAATCTCTAGTTCAAGCAGCCTACTCTGACTCCACCTGTTTCACTCCACCCGTTCCACCTGTCCCAACCAGTAGTACCCAGACACATCAATTTCTTGACCCTCATTGAGAATAATATTTTAATACTCTTTTTAAAAAAGATTTTATTTATTTATTTATTTTAGAGAGGGAAGGGAGGGAGAAAGAGAGAGAGAGAAACATCAATGTGTGGTTGCTGGGGGTCATGGCCTGCAACCCAGGCATGTTTCCTGACTGAGAATCGAACCTGTGACACTTTGGTTCACAGCCCACATTCAATCCACTGAGCTATGCCAGCCAGGGCCAATATTTTAATACTCTTTATGGCTTCTCACTCACTTTAGACCCTTACTTCATTTTTATTTAAATTAAATTCCTCACATCAGAAATGTAATCATCTCCAAACTTTATAACCTCAGTAATTTTTTTTTTCACTCTAAGTTCCTGTGCTTCTTTTGCTTCTTGCCTTGGGGAACTAAAAACACTGCCATGTGAGCTTAAATAGAATGTAACTCTATCCCTGTAGTGACATGCAATTATTTTTACCTATAATGGTGATACAGTATTGTATGTTGTGTATATGTGTGGCAGGGAAATTCAGTGTAAGGGGTGGTGGAAAAAATAATTTCTGCTGTTAAAATAGTTTAACATAAATCCTGGAAGGACATAAACTAATTTTCCCCAGGATAAATCTTTCTATATAGCCAGGATGTAATAAAAAGAGCACAGGGGAAAATCTAGCATACAAAGATTTTTTTCCTCTATTTCACTATGAATTTCCAATTTCACTATGAATTTTTTATTTTTATTTTGAGAATTCTAATCTATAAAACATAGCTAAAAACAATACCCTAAATTGTTACAATTGATAAAACCAGGATTTGGCTTTACACTTATGTCTACAAATGATTTTTCTCTTCTTCTGTCATTCAAACCATCATTCTACTTGCATTCGAAATGCACCTTTCTTTGTCATCACAAGACCTTAAACCATCATTCAGTTACTCTCTCTTCTCTCTCTGTGACGTCCTAAAATGTTTTGTTCCATTTACTGTATAAGCTTTCTCAAGTCTCTCAAATCCTAAAAGAAAGTCACACTGAGTATTTCCAGCAGAATGCATATACCAGTAAGTCGAACTCTGTAAGCTCTAAATCAATGTATGTATTATCTATTAAATCTAATATCTGGAAAGTACATGTCAATGCTCAACATTGTGATTCAGCCAGTCACCCAATGCCGAAATCTAAAATTTCTCTCCTCACTTCACTGCTCCCATACCTACCAAATCTAATTAATTACCCAGTCTCATATATTTTATCTCCTAATTTTTTTCTTAAAACTATACCCCCGCTTTTTATCTCTCTAGCCACAAATAAAATTCAAGTCTTTTACATCTATTTTTCAGGACAGGTGAAAGTTCTTTCTCATCTTACTGATTGACACACTTCCTTTATTATACCCCTCCAATCGGAATTAACATGGAGAACTCAAACTGACAACCTCAGCTCCCTACATGAAACAATGAAGTCACTCCTCATTCTCAAACTTTTCCAACAATAGATTCCTAAAGGGGAACGAATGACTTGCCATGTACTTTAAAGGGTGTACATTTAATTTCATGATATTTCTGTCCAAATATAAAAATATTAATATCTTACAATGAGTTTAAAGAAATCTTCCTTTCTGTAATTCATTCTAGTTTTCTGCTTGTGCATCTGAATTCTGATTAGACTAAGAACTTCTTGATGGAAAGGAATCTTTCTTATTCCTCTTTGTTTCTTCAGTATGGTACATATTGTCAGATTCATAGAAGGGAACAAATATTAGTCCAATGAATGAAACATGAAAAAAGATAGTGTTGACCAATATGATACTAAAATTTCAAGCTAGAATTCACATATTCAGATATCAGATTTAACCCATTTATATTTCTATTTCTGTTTACATTTGAGTAATGAGGGTGACAATTCTTATCATGAAATAAATCTTACCTACTTTTTGTGTTGCCTATTTATTTTTCCCTTGTTTAGTTTCTATATAATTTCTTTACCTTTCATTTAGATTTAATTATGACATGTATGTTCTCTCTTTTCCTACCCCACTTTTAGAAATGACACAAGACAACTTTGTGGGGCAAACATATCTAGTAGTCCCCTGATCATGTTCAACTGCTTCTTTAGTAATAGAATCCCTAGTTTTTGGCTGAGCATACATCCACTGGGAATACAGATGCAGTCCCTAGCTTCCATTGCAAGCTGGGGGTAACCAAAGCACTGTCTTTACGGCAGAAATATTCTGTGGGAGCTTTAAAGACTAAAAAGCCTTCAGTCAGAGGACACACCCTTCTTCATCTCATCTTCCTTCCCTCATGGACCAGCAGGAGGCATGGTGGACCGTGAGGAAGCATCAATCTGTGGTAATGGTGGAGTCACCACACAGCTATAAGCAACCTGCCTTCAGAGTTCCTTTACATAAGAATATAGTGAAGCTCTGTCTTGCACCAGTGAGTGTTTTCCTCCCATTTCTGTCTATCATAGCTGAACATAATCCCAACTAATGCATCTACGTGAAATTTATCAGATCAACAGATGTCTCTGAATTGCTTTGAGATCAGACAATGCGGTATTTAGAATGTTGAAGCAAATGCTTCCAAAGTCTTGGATTGGGGAATAACTAATCAGCATAAAAACAAAGAAAGAAGAGGATAGAGAAAGGAAAAAAAAAACATAGAAGAAACATTGTGAGATATGACAGGCAACAAAGAGGAATCTATTAAAATCTATCCTAATATCACAAAACTCTTGATATGACTATTAGGGAGTTGATTGGGTCAGAGATGAGGCAGTTTTCCTGGGAGCAGGGGGAAAAAAAAACTTAGAGGGCCCTGGCTGGCATAGCTCAGTGGATTGAGCATGGGCTGTGAACCAAAGTGTTGCAGGTTCGATTTCCAGTCAGGGTACATGCCTGGGTTGCAGGCCATGACCCCCAGCAACCGCACATTGATGTGTGTGCCTCTCTCTCTCTTTCTCTTTCCCTTCCCTCTCTAAAAATAAATAAATAAAATCTTTAAAAAATGTTAGAGGGAGAAAAAACCATTGGGAACTTTCTGAGATCAAGGTGATATTTTGGAGATTTTATAAACCATGAAGCTGAGGTTCACTCAGATATATATATATATATATATATATATATATATATATATATGAGAACTATTTATAGATGTCATCATTATGAATTCACATTTAATTCACAAAATCTAAAAAATACATGAGCATTTAATTTTTCAAAAAATGAAACAGAAACAGGAAACCACTGTTAAAATTATAGGCAGGACAATTTTGAGGTGATCTTAGGACCACCTGAATCTGAAATTTTCAAGGCTATAGAAAAGTCTTCCAGAAAAGAGTATTTATGTAGCTGCACAATATCTGTTCTTTGATATGTAATAAATTTCAAGATATATTAGTATGTTAAAAATAAGGTACAAAAATTTATACATGTACGTGTGTGTGTGTAAACTTTTAGGTAAAAACAAAGGGCAATAATTAGACACACAGGTAAGTACTTTCTGCAAAGGACCCTCAGGTTATGCATTTTGACTGACACCGTTCCAGAGGCGGCTATCTCCTTCTCTGTACATCAGAGTGGATGTCGTTGATGTTCCTTTGCAAACTATTGTTTTTGTTAATGCTATTCCTGCAGATTAAGCCTTTCTTAATGATAATTTTTAAAGGTTTTAGTTTCTATTAAATTTATGGGGATGACATCGGTTGATAAACCATAGTGTGCAGGTCTGTAACATATCAGCTATGTACTGTATCGTGTGCTCACCACCCAAATTCAAGTCTCTTTCTGACACCATCCATCCAGTCTTTGACCTCTTCCACCTTACCCCACCCTCTTTCCCTCTGGCAGTCACCAGAATCAATTTTTTTACATATTCCCTGTAAAATATTATTTTCTAACTTTATTATTTCTTCTTTACTTATTAATCAATAATCAAGATTTTCTTCCTCTTTATTTCTTTTGTAGGCATGCCTGTCTGTAAGAAAATACTTATTTTCGAAGTGAACTTATAGATTCTTACTCTACTCAAGGAAATGAAATTCATAAATGTCCTTATATATTCTGATGCTCACATCGTGCCTATCTGGTTAGTTGAAACTCCTTCAAGCTGATTAGTTTGTCCTTTGACTCAACCCCAACATTATCTTTAATCATTCCCTTATTTCCTGGCACAGCAGGTATTTCTGGCTAATTTTGTAGCTTCCCTATCCCAGACCTGAAGTCAGTCATTTTTCAAGAGTTCTAGATAAACTGTAACTTAACAAGGTTCTCTAAACTGAGTAGCTTAAAGTAATAACAAACAGATATTATCTCTCGCAATTTCTGTTGAACAGAAATTCAGGAGTTGTTGGCTGTACGCTTCTGTGTTGAGCTTCTCATGAGGTTTCTCAGGTGTCCCCTGGGGCTCTGTTAATCTTTTAGGCCAAGAATGACACTTCTGTGAGTGCATTTTTTTGTGTACATTTGACTACCTGAATCAATTTTTAATACTCCAAATATTCCTAAAATTAATTTAAATTAACAGATGGAAAGGAAAACTGAATGAAAAAAAAATACATGAATTCAACTATATTTCAAATAAAATAATTTCATTGAAGATAA
This sequence comes from Phyllostomus discolor, assembly GCF_004126475.2. NCBI lineage: Eukaryota > Metazoa > Chordata > Mammalia > Chiroptera > Phyllostomidae > Phyllostomus > Phyllostomus discolor. Next base: position 19,788,778 of record NC_040903.2, read on the forward strand.
AGATTTTTGAAAGAAAATAACACATTTTAATAACATTTGAATAAGCTACTTTGACTAATTCTGTTAGTCTAAACAGTGTCTGAACAAGCAACAAACTTTGAACTGTTCTTATTAAATATGGGTACAGAAACTTGGATTCCATTGTATCCCCATTGAAGAGTAAATTCATATTAAATTCATATTAAATCTCATCTCATAATTTATACACATACTCTCTATATACATTCTCTATCTATCCATCTATCCATCTATCTATCCTCTGTCTATGCACATGCACACACCATATCAACATATTCGGACTGCTGGCTGAGAGGCCCTGGAACAATGGTGCACCAGCAGGAAAGAGCCTGTCTGGTGTTCATTGATTCTTGACTTCTGTTGTAATCAGCATCTAAGGTTTGCCCCAATGATCCTTACCTCCTTATATTGCTACCCGTATACAATTTGTTCTCACGCTGAGTCAGGGCTTCAATGACCAAAGAATACCAGATGTGACAGTGTGTGATTCCCAAGGCTAAGTCATATAAATATTAACAGTTCTATCCTGTTTTCTTGGATCATTCACTGTAGGGGAAGCCAGCCACATCATCATGAGACCACACTCAAGCCATCCTGCGGTGATGCTCACACTGGAAGGAGGGCATGCCAAGGTCTTGGTCAAATAGCCAATGCCAGCATGCCAACTCTGTGAGTGGTCCAGGTGGCTCCTTCAGCTCTAGCCAAACGTTCAGGTCACTACAGGCCCAGCAGACTGCTGATAGAAAACTTATGAGAAATCCTAGCCAGAAACACCCTACCAAGTACTCCTGAATCCCTGACCCAGAGCAACGGTGAGAGATAATAAATGTTTAATATTGTTATAAGTCACTGGATTTTGTGGAAACTAGCTAGACAACAATTGAAGCACTAATACAGTTTCTAAATACCATTAACCACTAAGAAAAACTAGGACCCCCTGAAAAAAACAAAGAGAGGTTCTATGTTTGGGATGGGGGAGCTAGATGAGGACACAGCAATGTCTCGCTGTGTCAGACAGTAAGGGAGAACTTAAAAATAAAGTTGGGTGGATGTCAAAGGGAGGATTCAGTGTGGCAAGCTTCCAAACCCAAACTGGTGCAATTTACAGTCAATTATGTAAAGGTATTAATAGTCCCACTGAATAAAGTAAGAATCTGGGAGTCTATACTGAAAATAAACACATTCATTCATGTGTCCATTATGCATAAATGTATTAAAAATAAAAGAATAAATAATTAGTAGAGAAAGTACATTCTTTATTTCAGTATTGTATCAACCAACATACAGAGAAAAAGGATATAGTAGATAATTACCTTTACAATCAACATAATATGAATTAATTCTGGCATGAAATAGCAATACAGTAGGAAAGAACACATCTGATGAGGAAAGAGATATTTACATAGTCACATAAGACCTCTCTTTAAATTAGTTATTAATTACAAAAGTAGTAATTATGAAGTAGATAAAATAGCCATTTTAACCAAGTGATCAAAATTAATATCATCAGTAAAACTACAAAGGAACATTCTAGGCCTCTATCATGACATCATGAGAAAGAGCCAGCATCACTTAAGGAGCGTGCTAGACAAAAATGCATAACCTGAACCTAATCCTGAGGAAACATCGGACAAATTTAGAGGGTTATTCTATGAAATAACTGATTTTCATTTTTCAAAAAATCTCAATGTCATGAAAGTCAAAAGGGATGCTAAGGAACCGTCCCAGATTAAAGAGGGATAAAGAGGCAAACTTCATTCATCACGTGGCCTGGACAAATTCTCTACTGAATACAGTCCTACAGAGGACATTGTTGGCACAACTGCAAAAATCGGAGTAGGGACTATAGGTTGGAATAAAGTATTGCATTACCATTAAATTTCATGAATTCGTTAATTTTAATGAGCTTACTTTAGAAATATCCCTGTTCTTAGTAAACACAAATTGAAACATTAAAAAGATAAAGAATAATGATGCCTGTACGTGGGTATATTAAGAGATACAGAGACAGAGACAGAGAGGGAGACATCCCGGAGAGCGTGAGCTGGTAATCAATAACACTGCACAAGAGAGATTTTGTTTCATTCTTACAGTGATCCAAAGCTTGAAATTACAGTCCTTAGAGAAATTTTCATTACTTTAACATTTTGTTTCAAATTAATGTCTTGTTTTGAGAGTTGAGAAGATGGTGGAAATGTAAGATGTAGAAGGCAATGCAATTATCAATTATCGGTGGTCAGAAGAAACAGGAGTCAACATCTGCGTCAGGAAAACTAGGGAAAACTTCTGTTCAACAATGCCAACGCCATGAGCAATGTGGAAGCAGAAGGGCCAAGGTTATAGTACAGAAATTTATCCTGAAGTCCAAAGGATTAGAACAGTGATTCAGGATTTCTCTAAGCACTGATAAGAAAGTTACAAGTTTGTGTATGTCAATGTTGGTGTTACACTACAGTTGGAAATTGTCATAGTTTTGAACTTCATCTAATTCTATGTGGAAAACTATTATAATATAGTCTTTGTCTAAATAAATCTAATTATATAACTCCCAACTTTCAATTTCAGTTTTGCTCAATCCATTTCAGGTTTTCTTAGTAAATGTTAAGTGTCCTTTCGATTCTTCTTTTTCTCTAGTTGCGATATAAACAGATGGAAATGGGGTGCGGGGTGATCTAAATTGGGGTAAGGCATAAGAACATAGACAAGATTAAGAAGGGAACTCAGATTTTCCTTCTTTATCAATATTTCATTAAAAGCAGCATCTGTTCTCAAGTTTTCAGGCTTTATTCCCAGGTTACCCACTGCCGAGCTGACACTCCCTCCCTCACCTGCCCAACCATCCATAACACTGACATGTTTTTACAAGTACAAGCCAGTTATTTTACAGACTACCAGGTCGCTAAGGTTACTCCATCTCTTAATCACACATAAAATCTCTCTATAGCTGCTGGCCCACAGTTAGATTTCCTTGATGTTTTTTTAAAGGACATGGGACAATTTATAATGATATATTGCACGCTGCCAGATCATCAGAGGTTGGGGAAAGTGGCATTCAGATATTTTCTGAACAAACTAATTTTTCCTCTAATGTAGCTCCTCTTGTTTAATGTTCTAGAGACAAGTAGAAGCCTTTCTATATGATGCTACGACCTTTCTTGTTCTGTCCTCTTATGGGTGCTCTTTGTATGGGTCTGCCAAGATTATTTCCTTTTGTTGGAAAACCTGCTCTTATATAATCAACAAATATTCCCCAATGCACACACACACTTTTTTTTTAAAATGTGAATCATGAAAAGTCCATCATATTATTAACATTTGGGTTAAACAAATAAATCAATTTTCATTCTAACAATCTTACTCCTTGAAAATCTCAAATCACCTGATTTATTAGACATCTGCCCCCACTTTTTGAACTTTACCAACTCTATTAAGATACCCAGTAACTTCTTTATTTCTCTGCTTATCTTTGTGTGTTTGTTTCCTAGAGAAAATACAACCTTTTTAGGCACAGCAGCCACTGATCCAGTGAAGACTTGGAAGCAATATTGGAACTAGCAAGAGCAAAATTAATGTTGCCAAAGTTTTATCTCATTTGTCAATTTATAACGTAGTTCCTGTGTAATCCATCCATGTGTTAATGAAGTCCTACCTTTGCCAGGCAACATAAAAGGTACACTTAGATATAAGCCATAGTTTTTGTCCTCTTTGTATGCCTGGTAAATAGAAAGGGTGAATGTGTCCATAGGAGCTCAAAGGCTCGATCTTAACACTTGTCCCAACTGGGGAGTCCTCGTGGGAATCAGCCCAGGAGTAACTTCCACAGGAATTCTGATCCTCTGGACTTGAGCAGTCACTGAACCCTAAGCACAGCTTATGCAGTCTGGGAGTTTCTTATAATCCATAAGATAGATGGCTTCGGAGTTTGTTTCATCAACCTACCTCTGAGCACAACTGAACAGTAGTGATAGAAACACAGCTCCTAGAAATACTGTCCTGTAATATAACTGCTCTGGCAACGTGGAAACAATATCCATCATAGCACAGCTCTACTGAGCTGCACATGTGCAGGAAATGGGAGACAGCAGGGCACCCAACTGCTGCTGCAAAGCAAGCAGAAATGGGGGTAATTACAAGCAGAGAGGGCAGCAGAAACATGTTAAGGATTCATAGAAGCACACCTCCAAGCAATGTAGCATAAACGAATATAGGAGAAGGGGTAGGCAGCTGAAGAAAGGAAAGAAAAATCTTGCTGTTAGAAAATAGATTTCTGATGAACAAGACCATATCATGTCCCTATACAGCTCTACTCATTTCTGGTTTTAAGAGAGGTTAATATACCTGTCAAACGCTGTCAGGAAGTGTGCATTTGTCTAGTGTTTTTGAGTTGTCTGTCATTTTTACTTATTGTTTTCCAAGTTAAATTAACAATTATTTTGCACTAGACATCAACAACTTTATGAATTCCTTAAAAGTTGTTGCAAGTTCATTTAAAGAAGCAGATGGTGTCTCTCAAAATATTATCATAATAAAAAATCAGAAATAAATCTACAGATAGAGGTGAGAGATTACTTTTGTTGATATTGCCACAACATTACTATGAAGTAATAAACCTGCATTTTAAGGGTAGCTTAAGGGAGTAATTCTTTTTATTTCAGGCATGCATGGTTATTCATTCAGTCCCTCATACAAGCATTTGCCCAGTGTTGCATGCCCACACCTGGAGACAAGAGATGCAGATGGAGATGATTGGCATGCACAATAGGAGCTTTTACTTTTCCTTCTGGATTTCGGCTCTAGGAGGAATGGGGAGGAAACTTATTCCCATGCAGGTAGTGTTGCTCACTCCACATAACAAGAAGTACTTAACTCTCAGAGACTAAAATTCTGGCAAACGTCCACTGAACCTTAGAACAACTTCCAGAATTACAATGACTTTAGATACAGAGTCAACAGTACATCATTATAATGAAAGTATCCTTTTTTCCCCTTTGCCTAATGAAGATTTTGTGGCAAAGGTCAGGTAAAAGGTTTGAAATGAAAGAAAATCCAATGGAATTAAATAGCAAGTAAATAATTAGAAGGGATAATTTAGTTTAAAAGGATTATGATGGCACACAGAGGCTTTCCAAGGTCAATTTTTAAGATAGTTCAATTTCAGTGTATTTTTTGAGCTGGTTTGATTGAGGTCATTTAAAATTTTGCAAGATGGCTTTCTTTATTCTCAAAGGAATTAATGAGGTACAGTTTAATTGAGCTACCTGGAAAGTGAGCGAATTGGATTATAAACATGCACAAACAGTTATTCCATTTATGTTAGCTGAATGCCATTCACTTCAATGATGACTGTAAGCACATTCCAGGGTCTTTACTGGATTTGCCTTTATGGCCTCCGCAGAAACATTCAGCAATTTCTACTGAAGAGAGGAATTATTGAAAAAGAGAAAGAAACAAGTGATTTCCTCCTGTCTGTAACCACAGGGGCTGTGTTTGCAGGAACTTGGAATTAGCTACAAAGCATAAAACTTCCACATTCTTTTTAATAATAAAAAGGGTTATTTTGATTTCCTAATAAAACTTCTTTCCGTCTCTGTACAGGGTGAACTTTTCCAATTCTGCAAAGATTGAAGGTCAAGACTCTACATCATTCTTTGTTTCAAAGTCAGGTAGGTCCCTTAGCCTGTGAGTTTTATTATTCAGCCTAAAGCAGACAATTCAGTTCTAATGGAACTAAAGGAATAGAATTAAAAAAAAAACAACTTCTAATGCTAATGGGAAGAAGTCACTGTTTAGACTATATTGAAGTATTGCATTGCATGACTTTCTCGTTAATTACTTATCATTTATGGATGAAAATAATGCTGCTTTTGATTTTATTCGATAACAGCCTCCCTGCCCACACACACTGTTTTGGAACACAATACGTAGAGTAAAAAACCATCAGTCAGCTAAACACTTATTCTTGGGTTTCATATTTATGTCACTTGAAAGAGATTGCCATCCCTGAGTGGAGCAGATAATAAGTCAGAACCTGTCAGCCTTATTAAATTTGGCCAGTCTCTTTGCCTCATTGCTGAAAGCTTCCTGGTTGAAATCAAGCCCATGAGAACAGGATTATTCTTAAAGTGATTGAAATAACGCATTGTGCCAGCAAGCCGTTGCTCCATGCTGGCTTATTCCTTAAGTGAAAACCAAATTCAGAATTCTAAATTGGAAGGAAATATTCGAGTATAAGAAGATTATGTTTATAGTTTTTATTGCTATGTCTCAGTCAGTAAGGAATAAATCTTTCATACTTTGAAAATGCACAAAATTTCCTTGGACTGTGAAAATCCCTTTTAATTACTCATCTTAGAGTAGTATATATACTAACAAGAGAGTGAATTGTCATTTTTTTCTTACAGGCACATCTTTCATGTATGCAGTTGAATATTCAAAATTAAAAAAATTAAATCATAAGCAATATGTTCAATTTTATCAATAATGTCATGGTGAATGCTGCGATAAAAAATTATCCTCCTCGTTTTTGACATATGCCTGATGGAGTAATATTTATTTCATATTTATGTAAAATAACATTGTCCTCAAAAATGTGCGGTGAACAGCTTTTCACTTCTCTCAAACCTTAATAAATAATGGCATTTCCTTTAACTTTGTGTCAGGGTGTTAATTTTCAACCATATAATGATTTATTTTGAGCCATTTATAAGGTTGTCTCCTATCTTTCTAAATCAGTATTAAGACATGGAACTAATAAGAAATTCCAGTATTCATAAATGTGTCTGTGTGATGCAGGAGGTCAAGCCTGGGAATCTCGACTGCTCGTTGGGTTAAGCAGAATAAAACCACAAGGACCACTGGATGGAGCAGCCATGGCCTTTATTACTCACATTACAGCGAGCACTGAAGGCTACAGATCAGTGAAGCAGGATAATGCCTCTCTGAGTCCGAGGCTTGATTTAAGGGATCCCAGACAAAGGGGCACATGTCTTACATTTCACACTAAACTACATTACCTCAGTGTGTCTGTGCAGAGAGAAAGTCTAGAAAAAAGTCTAGCTGTCACACGGGACAAGAAGATGCTCCCAGAAGGAGATAAGAAAGGAATTACAATCCATTTCCAAAATGATACACACTCCTTCTGGCCGGGGGCCCTCCCGCCAGCTTTCCATCACGGGGGTTGGAGGAGCCATGTCCAGCATGGTCTGACCCTACAGTCTGCAGAATTCTAAACAAAGTGAAAGGCTTTCCCAGAACATGCACTCTGTCTTCCTTTTTACATGCACTCCTAGTAAAACATTAATCTTTAATCTGAGTGTGTTTAATTCACTTTCTCTCATTGTACCAGGTAAGATCTTCATTATCCATTACCTTAGACTATGGACATAATTCCCTAAAGTGCTACCTGTCCCTCACCTCTAGTTTTGACAACCCATACACTCTCATACACCGCCACAGCTAATGCACATTTTTCTCCATGATTGTCTGCCAACATCGGATTAGGACTTTAGCCAGGCATTCAAAGTTGACCTCACCCTCTGCCAAATCTCCTTTTCCAATCACACCATTCTGTTCTTTGTGCACAGTCTAATGCAAAAAAGACAAATCATGTAACATGCCACTTTGCAAGAATCCTATGCTTTCTCCAAAGGCATTTTTCTCTATGAGGAAATTACTATAACTCATTTCAAAGAGTTATCATTATAATTCCACAAAGGAGTAGTCAAATACAATCCATATGCTAGTATTTTCCCAAGAAGAAAGTATCGATCTCACTTTTGAACCCCAATATTTTGTTTGTGCATAAATGCAAAATTTAGCATATTCCATTTTCATATTTTCAAATGTTATAGTTCTCTTTCTCAATTAAAAGTTTTCTAAAGATAGAGATAATGATATTACTTTCTTTGTATTTTGGTAGCATTCAATTTGTGGTTATGAATAGTAGTTTTGAAATGGCATTTTTAAATTCTAGTTAGACTTAATTATTTAATTAATTTATTCCCTAAGTATTAGTGAAGTATTTACTAATATAAAAATCACAAAACCATAATAATGTGAAAGCTATATAAATAGATAATGCATTTTGGACACCTACTCTGTGTCAAGAAAGGCTTAATGTTTTATGCGTATCGATTTATACTTATTTTCAAAAAATAAATTGAAATGAGTGGAACTACTCTTTTTATTGTACATTTTTTCCTTTTTATAGGATTTACTGGGGTGACACTGGTTCACAAATCCATACACGTTTCAGGCGCACAGTCGACAACACGTCTGTGCATGTGTGTGTCGTCACTCCGGGGCATTCCCTCCCTTCATCATTTGTGCCTCTGTTCCCTCCCTCACCTCTCCCCAACATCCCCTCCCCTCCTGGCAGCAGTGGACAGTCACCACACTATTGTTCCTGTCTATGAGTGTCTTTTATTATACAAAAGAGAATACCGAGTGCTGAGTAAATGACTTTTTAAAGAGGCACAGGCATAATTGTTAGAAGAGCAGGTGTTTGAATTCACATCTGTTTGAAGCCAAAAATCACGTTCTTATCTATTATCCAGGAAATGAATTGCTATTAGATACAGTCTTTTAAAAAGCATTCCATGGAAATGATATACTCAATCATGGTTTAAAAACTAATGTTATAAATAGTTGCTTGTGAAATCTTGGGAAGTCCAGAAGATAAAAAAAATCAATGCAAATTGATGTGACCCAGAGTTGTTCACAGAGCATGTGGTATTTGAATGGGCTTGGAGAAGATAAATTTAAAGATGGGTAGAGATGATGAGGAAGATATTCTCAGGGGCATCCATTGTATAGACACACAGATAGCTGAAGATTGGATGTGCTTGTGAACAATAATAGATTTCATTGGCGATGATTCTTGATTAATCCAGCATAAATGCGAAATGGTTCTTTTACTTAATACCAAATAATAAAATTACTGCATCCACATCCATTATAATTACAATACAAACATTTGTTTCAAATAACTCTATTTTTAAGTTTTGGTTTTAAACAGAAGAGACTTTGATTAAGATGATTCTAAAGTCAACTGGGTAAGTCTTGCTTTAGTCCTCTCAGGCTGCCCCAACAAACATCACAAAGTGTGTGGGTAAATGCCAGAAATGCATTTTCTCACAGTTCTGAAGGCTGGAAGTCTGAGTGTGAGGTGCCAGCTGGGTTGGTTTTGGGTAAGATCTCTCTCCGTGGTGTGCAGACGGCTGCCTTCTCACTGTGTCCTCACGAGGCCTTTTCTCAGTGTGTGCTGTGGAGAGAAGGCTCTGGTGTCTCTCTTCTTACAAGGATACCAGTCTTTTCAGATTACAGCCTCATTCTTACAACCTCATTGGACCTTCATTACCTCCTTTCAGGCCTTATGTCCAACTATGGTCACGTCAGGTGTTAAAGTTTCAACATATAAATGCTGGGGTGGGGGAAAAAATTTAATTCATAATAAGTGCGGTGTTCAGATGTTTATGCTGTAGACAGGATCTAGGTTTGGAGAATGTGTATCCAGGGATAGATATAGATATTGACTAAGGTATAGATGATATAGATGTAGGCATTTCTCTATTTACATGAAGCAAAAGAAACATTGCCTATTAAAAGCCTAAGAGTGATGTACCGGCTGGGGTGGCTCAGGGGATTGAGTGCTGGCCTGTGAACCTGGGGGGCACCAAGTTCAATTCCCAGTCAGGGCACACGCCTGGGTTGCGGCCTGTAGGCCACAGCAGGCAGCGCATGGGAGGCAATCACACATTGTTCCTTCACTCCCGCTTTGTCTCCCTCCCCTTCCTTCTCTAAAAAAGTAAATAAATAAAATCTTTTTAAAGCAGTAATAGTTATTTTATGAATCTACTGTTGTTCAACCATGATTCATGAGTTTCAGGGAAAATAGTAAGAATATGAAAGCTTCAAATGAAACAGTGATTTACTGTTTAATGTCAAGTATATTTGAAAAAATATTTTCATCTCCTTTGTATTCAAATATGAGAATTAGAGTTGAATATATATAATAAATATCAACAAGTTATATGTATGTTTGAAAAGTCTTTATTTTCATAAGGGGTTTTAGGTTGATTTAGACTTCTTCCTATTCGCTGTTGAAAATCTCAGAATCACACTACAGGTTATAACTGATTATTAATGCTTGTGTAATTAAGACTCACAGACTACCTAAAAACTAAAAAAAAATCATTAAATAATTTTCTACATCTATAAAGTATAGAAACATCTGCCCTGGCTGGTGTGGCTCAGTGGACTCAGTGCCAGCCTGCCACGAATCAAAGATTTGTCGGTTCAATTCTCCAGTCAGGACACAGGCCTAGGTTGCTTGCAGGCCAGGTCCCCAGTAGGGGGCGTGTGAGAAGCAACCACACATTGATGTTTCCCTTCCTTCCCCTCTCTAAAAATAAATAAATAAAATCTTTAAAAAATATATAGAAACATCTATCATCTTGCAATTTTGGGCATAATACTTTCAATTTATTTTCCTGTTCCTATCCATATAGCACCCATTATTTATTAAATTTAAAATAATATTCAGATACAAATAAATATCTCAATATTAGTATTTTCTAAATCCATAACCATTAAAATCTAAACTGTACTTTAACCAAAATTAAATGTATTTTGCTTATCTATGTATTGCAACATTAATTTATTCTAACCCTAATGTTCCTTTCTTTTTAAAAAAAATAGCTTAAGGACATTTCCAGTGTGAATGAAATTAACATGGAATGAAGTATTCAAATTAAGCTATATAGTTTTCTCTCTGAATCCAATGTCTAGTTTAATCTTATTTTACTCTACTGAGGAAAAAAAAGATTGAAAAGAGTATAACATCGTGAGAACTTTAATTTGATGTTATTTGTAGTGACATTTTATCAATACACTTTCTTTCTTATTAAGCCATTATTTCTGGTTGTGTTCTTTGTTTCATGATTATAGTCACCAATTTTGGGAATACTTTTACACTACCAAAAAATAAAATAACAATAAAACTATACAAATTTTAAACCAACAATTTAAAATTTCACATAAATTAGGCTGAGTCCAAAGGATATTGTGCTTCATAGGTTCTTCCTCTAAAAATGTATTTCACAGATTCTTCATCTAAAAGATACATAATAGTTATGCTCACATTAATGGAAACAATAGCTTAGCATCATACGAGAACAAATTACCGGTATTTGTAAGCACATCCAGGCTGTGGTTTGCTGTCTTTTCCCCAAGTACAAAATTTATACAATGATGTTTCACCTTTGTGTATGTATCTGTATGCACACGTACACACACGTATATAGATATATGTATATAAATATATGTGTATAAAATGTATACATACATTTTTAATTTTATATCTGCGTGTAGATGACAAGTACAAGGAGATACTAAGTCCGTCCTGAAAGTTGAATCGGGTCTCCCAACAACACATTTGCCACAACATAATGGCATGTCTACTCTGTAGTGAAAAGTCTGGGTGAATTACTCAGTTAGTCAACTCTCACTGGCCCTTTTGGTGAGGAAGAAGAGGACAAGTGGGCAATGGGGACAATCAGTGGCCAATCCCGCAATGGCTGTGCCAGCTCTTTGTCATAGGATCTCCAACGCATCCACAAATCAAAACTGTGTAAGGATGGTAAAAGAAAAACATGTCTTATCAAAACAAAAAAATATAGTTTGCTGATGTTATGATACAAATTATCTTTCTTTCTTAAAGTAAAATAATACTTTGATATTGTAGTGAAGACTGGGTTAATGGAAGTCTTTGATTTCTGTGGATTTCATAAGATTTACAGAAGAATTATATCCCAATAGTTGGTGAAGTATGAACTTACCCTCCAGAAAGTGTGTGTGTGTGTACGTGTGTGTGCGTGTGTGTGTATCCAGGCTGAACTGTTTTCCTGGCTGCCCTGTACACTTAGATGACTTGTTATTTATATAATTATTAAAACTATGAATCTGTTCTTAATTGGCAACACAGGCTATTTCCACAGGAGTTCTGAGAGTTCAAGGCTCTTTGTTGTACAGCCGCAGATTGTACCAATCACTTTGTTCTGCTTTAGGGGTTGCTATTCACATGTCATAATAAGTGAAGGCAACTCTTGAACTCATGCAAAACTGTGACCCTAAAATCACAACAGCAAATTCCTTTCAACACAATTGTAGAAATAATGTTTATTCAAAACTGGAAATTGAATCTGTAGTCCATCCATTCTAAATTTTATCCTTGGGCTATGCCAGATATTGTTCTGACCCAAATATGTATATATATGTTAAAATGTTGTGTTGTAGTAAAAATATATATGAAGGAAATAATCAGATTTTCTATAAAATCTGTGACAGATATATGTCTTTACCTCCGTTAGATCTGTCTTTTCATCCCCTGACAATGAAACGCAGGACTCAATAACTTTCACCCACCCCACCCCACACAGGCACCATATAGTACAAAGTTTCTTTGGGAGATGATACAGAGATGATGTAGTTTTACACCCTACAACTACTAAGGAAAAATATATTTAAGTTTTGATTAAGATATTTGCCATACCTCTCTATTCAGCTCTGTTAGTACAAGAGATTCCCTTGCCTTGATTGTCCATATTAACAAGTTGAACATCTTTGCTTCCATCTGTTTTTCTTGACACCCTGCATTTTCATTTTTTTGGTGATGGAGTCAATAAGAAGATCTGGTGCTCACTAAACTTCTTATTCAATGTTTCTGAATACAAAGCCATGAGCTTGAAAACATTTGGGGTTGAGAATGAAATTGTCCTCGTTAGGTAATGACATAAAGAGAGTAAAGTGTCATCATTGGTTCTCATGGCAGACATTACTAGTCAAGCACCCAATGCACATGTCCTCTCTTGTTTGCCAAAATAAAAATCTTAACCTTGTTTTAGTCAGGAAAGTCTCCTATTATAATATCTACATTTCAGAATCCTTTGCAAATTGATTTGATCATGTGACACAGTTCGTGTGAATGAAACATGAGCAAGAGTAGATGAGATGAAACTATCGATTCTAAAAAATATACCCTATGTATTTCTCTTTTATTCTTGTTTGAAATGTGGAAGCACTGCCTGAGTTTAGACCAGTAATGTTAAAATAATGAGAACTAAATTTCCATAGAGAAGGAAACAAACAAACAAAAAAAACTTGTGTTCTTGAAGAGTTCCTTAAGCAACTTCATCTTATTGGAACTAGATCCTCTAGCTATCATTTTCATGAGATCAAATAAATTTCTAATTAGCACCATCATATGGTTCCTTTACATACTTCCAAAGGCATTCCTAACTCATACAGCTTTTCATTAAGTCAAGTGTAGTCTAAGTGAAGTACTGTTTTTTTGTTCTGAGAGAAAGTTTTCAACTTCCTTTGTTGATGAGAACATTTACTTATTTTTCAGACACATAATAAAATGGAAGATAGTTTTTGAAAATTTTTCTTTTTGCTATTCTAAACTGGAAACTATAACATTGAAAAGGCAAAGTTATTCTCAAATTTTAAATATATTTCATGGAAATAGGCAAGTCCAGTACCACTAAGTTAAGTTTTCAGATCACTCACTTGCCACCTCAGTCATTTCCGACAAGTCAATTAATTCCAATTCCCAAGATTAAAAGGCACATAGTATTTATTCACCTCCCAGAATTATGTTAGGACCAAGTGAGGTAAAGCATTTTAGAAAATGCTAAAGAACTTTTCATGGTTATTGCCTATAAAATATATGCCATGGTAATCACATTCCATTCTAAATCTGTGTGTGAATAAAATAAATGCAGCAAATGAGGCTTCTGTGGAGCCCATACTTACACTATAATTATATTTCCTAATCTACGATTCTGTACTAGAAATCGTCAGCACAGACAGAACCAGCTCGGTGTTGTCACTTGCATTGTCAGAATGGTCATCACTGTGAAAAGAAAACAGGGCATCTGGGCACATAGACTGTGTAGGCAAGTGGCTTATTCCCACTGAATTAGAAACAATGGACTATCTCCTTTGACTGACACCCACAGCCAGGCATCCTAAAAGTAGTAACTTGATCTGTTTGCATTTCTCAGAAGGTTCGCGGGGAAAATCAGAGATCTGGCCATCTGATTTGCAAACTCTCAGGAAAATAGATGTTTGGACACATATGTTGATGATGACATGTGTGAAATAAATGGGAAGTAAAATGGGGCTATGGAAGAAATTCTACAACCAAATTTAAAACAAAGATTATAGATTGTGCACAGTCTACCTCAAGAGGTTTACTCCAACTACAAGGGCATGTATGAGGGAGGATCCTCCAAAATAGAATTTATTTATAAAAAATTGTGTGTTTATTCTTACGTGTTTAAACTTCAGTCACCTTCAAAGTACACTCCATTTGATGCAATATACCTTTTGAGATGCTTTTTCCACTGTTCAAAATTGATTTTGAACCCATGGATTTTGATGGCTTTCAGTGCTTCTGCCATTTTTGTTTCTCCTGTTCTACATCAGTGAAATGTTTCCCTTTGAAGACTTTTTTCATCAGGGGAAACAGAAAAACAAAAAAGTTGCTCAGGCAAGATTGAGTGTATGGGGAGGGTATGGCATGGAGGTGTGCGGTTTTTGGTTAAATACTACTGAACACTCAGAGGTGTGGGCAAGTTCACTGATAAATCACCCATCGTGAAATGGGTAGACACATGAAAAGAGTCTTCACAATAATTCAATGAAACCGAACACAGCCTCTCACCACATCACCAGCTGGTATACTGATACAGATGGGTCCCTAGAACACTCACCTAATGGGGGAAGCCTGTACTACCAAGAGCTGTCCTCCAGAAGATAATTCCATTCTTTTTGGGCCCCCCTCCCAGTAGGGGGGCACAGTTGTCCTGGTACCTTATAGAAGACTGGATAAATCTTTGCCACTATAATTCTCTACATACTGGGAAAGACAGGAAAAAATATCTAGACAACCATGTTACAATGAAACTTTCTGGTCTTTGTAGTTAAAGAAAATTTCTAAACAAAGAGAGATGTTCTGAAGTGGTAATCTATTTGAAAAAGATGTATCATACCTACATAGCCAGTTCCTTGCTGTTTTCAAAGGGATGGAGCCTCTAGGGTCAGCCATACTTGCATCTTCTCATGTGTCATAGTGAATTTGTTCAGGAAACTTTAATGTATAGCCCTCCTCAGTATTAGAAAGTTTCTCTTGATTTCCTAGTATAAATACCATATAGTTTATAAAGACTTATTAAAATAGTGGGACCTGACTTCAGAACAGTGCTTCTTAAACGGTAATATAACAGAACATTACCCGAGAATCTCCTTAAACATTGTCAGCCTTACATGTGGACTGGAAATTACCCCAGATAATTCATATGTGATTCAATTCAGGAGCAGTGTGTGTGGGGTGCTCATATACAATACTATACTCTCCCCAAAGAGAGCAAATGATCCAATTACATAAGCAAGGTATTTAAAGATTATAAGTAAAAGGTATATCGGCCACTTAACAGAGATATAATTTTATTAATGCACTACCCTACACATTAGTCAATGTATATATTTAACTATGTGACCACCATTCTAAACATCCAATTTCTTCTTCAGAAGCTCCCTTTACAATTTTGGTATTTTCAAAGTATAAAAGCATCATCATTTTTATATATTTTTAATTTTTTTTCCAGTGGTCAAAGACATTTATTGAAGATTATATATATATATATATATATATATATATATATATATATATATATCTTTATATAAATCAAATACATATATATATGTATTTGGAGCACACATATATATATATATATATTCAATTGAGAGATAAGTAAAACTATTTTTATAGGAGCAGAAGAGTATTTATATGAAATAAGAGAAAGAACTGCAACTACTGGAGATTTCACATCATTTTCTTAAAAAATTTGATTTTTGAATCACATGTCTTGTTTATTCTTTATTGCAGAACTACATTTAAAATCACACATTCCTACCTGGCTGGTGTAGCTCAGTGGATTGAGCATGGGCTGCGAACCAAAGCGCCGCAGGTTCGATTCCCAGTCAGGGTACATGCCTGGGTTGCAGGACATGACCCCCAGCAACTGCACATTGATGTTTCTCTCTCTCTTTCTCCCTCCCTTCCCTCTCTAAAAATAAATAAATAAAATTTAAAAAAAAATAAAAAAAATCACACATGCAGTTTAGATTCAAAACCAGAAAGTATATGCCAACAAAACAAAACAAAAAAAGGAAAATGTTAACGAACAACCCAACTGCACCTGATCTTTTGTGATTCTATCCTGGTTAAGTTTAGACCCTGCAGTAGGTCTTCTAAGTTCAAATGCATGCTCTGACAGTTATTAGCCTTCTGACCTTGGGCAGATTATAGATTATTTTTGCCTCAATTTTTCCCAAGTCAGAGGATTAATGCAAATATCCATCAATTAATTAATGTATAGCAATTACAGCTATACTCAGTATAGTTTGAACTTGCTGAATGAATAATTGTTATTACCACTACTATAGTCAATATTTTAAAAAATATTTTTAGCCTGTATTGCTCTTAAAATTTGTTAAGACTCCCTAGGCTACCTCTTCAGATGTCCCTTTTGTAATTATCAAATGGCTCAATGGGAAAGGGATCTAGAAGTAAAATATGAAGACTGTTATATTCTAAGCACTCATTAAGTAACTGCCTTGGAAAATGAAAGGTTATTTGTTTTCTCCTGAGTTTCACTAAAAAAAAACATTGAAATACAACAGGCCTAATTGTATTTGCTTCTTATCCAGTTTATTGATGTTGGTGTACAGGCACAACCTGTAAGTGGCTGGAATGGCATCGGAATCACATTTAGTTCAGCTGTGGGATGGGAAGAAGCTATTCAGAGCCACAAGTCTGTGTGTTCATGAAGGAGCATCTGGACATGTTGTTCCCCTTCCTGCAGTAAATACGTCCCACGATAAGTAATCTCTGTATTCTTTCTTTTGCAAAAAGATGGATTTATAATCATGCACTTGAAAGTTGATATGCATACCCCCTTCCTTTGGGGAAAAATAATACTGTGGATTAGAATAGAAAATAAAATATTGCCAGAAAGTGTAAAAAGTTAAATTTGGAGTACACCCTGATAAACATCAGTTAGAATTTTAATTCAAGAAGTGTCTTTATTAGTACATTTAAGAAGATAATCTAAATTTTACCATTGTGCTAGTCCCATGCAGATTAGTCCATATTATATTAAATGCATAGTCAAATTGTTACTAATTCTCAAGTCCTCTGTGTTTATTTATAAGTAATTTGTGTCACAGAGGGCTTATTATTGAATTCTTATTCACATTTAGGGTCTACAGCTGGAACTGCTGACTCTCCACTGGGGTATTTGATATTGGATAGGTGTAAGTTGTTGCCAACTTTATCGGCTTCCTTTATAGCCTTTTCCTGTGCGAAATCTGATAAGGTCTGCCCTAAAACAACCATAGTGTCCTTCCAGCTTAACTCATAAGCTAAGGGGAGGTGTTGGAATGCATCAATGTACTTATCTGGGTTGTTGGAGTAGCTTCCTAAGTCTGCCTTAATTTGTGTAAGCTCTTTGAGAGAGAAGGGCTTATGTACTAGCTGAGGGCCATACTCTCCTGCAGCCTCACTGAGTGGTAAAAGGTCAGTTGGTAGGGAGAGCCTAGGACTGGAAGGCCTGAGGGCTGCTAATAGAGTTGAATGTCCAGGGAACGAGGGTAGTGGTGAGGATGTGGAGGATGCTTCCCTGAGAGGGTTTTTCCTGAAGGCAAGGCTGGACAAGGGTACATGCCTATGGAATGGCCACCAGATGGTACTGTGGTAAGAGTTAGCTTGTATTTGGAGCACAGGTCCCCTCTGCCCCTTAAATAGAAAAATGCCTGCACATATGAGATTTCTGACCACCTGCCTAGGTGTTTGCAAAGTTATTAAGTTGGAATATAGTATTGCAATTCAAGTTTCCATATATTGGCCAGGATTCCCCATTAGCTAACTGATATTGAGGCCAACCAGCATTGCAAAAAATAAAAAAATAAATAAATAATCTTTCCTTCTCTCTAGTTTGGGGGTCAAAGTGTGACCACTTTGAAAGAATACAGTGGAGTTCTCTCCAGGATGCACTCCTGATTTCCCATCTGGAAGGAATACCAGAAGGTTAGAGAGCCTACATCTAGGGTATAACCTCGAGGGTCTCAGCATCCTGGGACCTGAGGCTCTGCTGTATTCAGAACAGTCATCTCTATTCTGGACAGATGTCAGAATGTTGGGAAGGGGGGATGCAATAGGCTAGAGGGTCCAGTGTCCTGGGGTGTAGCCCCAAGAGTCTCAGTGTTCCGGAACTCGAGACCCTTCTGTATGCAGGAAGGACATCTCTGTCCTGGACAAAATCTTCTCTATTTTCTGCCCCTATTTTCTTTCAGCCAATGGGAGGAGTACCTCAACACTGCTGTTTTCTGACTTTGCTTCCCAGGGAGTACCAGTGGGACCTAGACAAGGGAAAAACACAAGATGTGGGCTGCCCCACAGGATGAACAGCTGCCCCTCCCCTTCTCCGGATTTCTGGGAGCTGCATGTATGGAGATGGTATAAGGCTTAAAGGTGCCACTGAGAAGTGAACCTTTGTTTTATCGTGTGAAGGCTTTTGGTTTTCCTTTGCCCTGTCTTGATTGTTTTAAAAACAGAAACAAAAATAAAAACACTGAAGACTATTTCTATCAGTTGCTTAGTGGGTGAATGTATTTCTAGATGTGCTCAGCCCTTAGTAGACTTAGGGTTGATGTGTATGTACTTTGGTAAAACCTTACTTAGTTAATTGTCCCCTAAAAGGGCAGGATTTTATTCTTCCCCTCTTGTCCTTCATTAGTCCCAGTTCAATAGATCTAGTTAGGGTCCTGATCTGGGATTATATTCTCCCGGTTGAAGCATGCAGTTGAGTATGATGACCAGGCAATTTATCAGTGTCAGTCCTAGCAAATCTTCCTTGTGTTGCCCTTTATTTACAATGCAGCAGAAAGAACAATCTGTTAAGTTATTCCAAGTTAAGTCATAAATCAGTGATTGCAATTAACAATGTATTTTGCTTTTGTAAGAACATTTTGAAATGGCACCAACAGTTGTAAATCAGTGTATCAGACTGAGAAATTAATTTATTTGTCCCCAACTCTCTATTTTACCTGGGTTTTCTATTGGAAACAATGACTGCCTTTGGAAAATTTAAGGGAGTTCTTGGTTTTTTATTTGTTGTTAAAATTATCTTTGCCATTTATCTATGTGCCTTTCCTTCCCTTTCTGATTTCCAGTTTTCCTTGTTCCCATTTCCCTTCTTGGGTTTCCTCCTCCAATGCCCTTTCCTTCTTTATGTCGCTTTCCTTTATTCTTTCCCTTGTTCACTTCTTCAACTCCTTCTTTTTTGCTCCTGCACCACCTACACAATTCTTCTTCAACTTGTACAGACCATCTACGACTTCCACGAACCCTCTGCGATGACCCCCTACCACATGTTCAGTCCTCCTGTAACTCCCTAGTCTCTTCTTATGAATAAAAGTATATTAGAAGTTTGTAGACTCTTGGAGATTACTATATATTTCCTTATTTGACAAAACTTTCCATGTACCTTAAATGTATTAAATAAGCCTGATTTGTCTAGAATTTTTTCTCTTTTTGTAAGAAAAAGAATAAATACTTAAGATATTTCAGGGGCCCTTTGAAATACCCCAATGTCATAGGCAAAAGGCTTTTAAATTTGAAACACTGGAAAGCTTGCCAAACATTTGACCTAAGGAGTATATTATGAAATGATATTTGACCATTTGTTTAAAGTGATAATAAAAGACATGAAACATTAATGTAAGTTGACAAAACTTCTGCCCTTAGGATTGAGAGACCTGAATCTTCTTTGAAAGTTAATTAAGCATTTGATTAATGTAATATACCATGATACACAACAGAATTATTTTACTCGACAGAACTTTTACTTTTTAGGCAAATATGGGAAAAACTTTCTTCTCTTATTTATTATAATGAAAAGAACTGGCCAAATTTTGTTTTAGCTTGTTTATATGATTTCCTCCCAAGATCTCTATAAACCCTTTTAATTGTACATCCTTTCTCTAATATACACAGTCCATCTTAGTTTGCTTCTTTTTAGTTTATTCAGAAGTAAAATAGTTTTTTTTTTCTTTTCGACATTGAGGGAGGAAAGACCTACTGCTTATGGGGACAATGAAGCAAAGGAAAGGCTTAGGGTGGAGAAAGTGCCAGGAGAGAGCCTAGGGCAGCTGCTTCGGCTCCTTAGAAAACTTACTGACAGGAAAGGAGTGAGCTAAGGCAGGGCTGCCTTTGTTCACCTGGGATTTAGAAAAGGTGGTTCTGGAGACAGCATCAGGAGGTTACCCCGGGTCCAGGTTCTACTGCTCACTGCTCCACTGGCTGCAGGTCTCCTTGGGACTCATAAAATTTAGAGGAAACAACAGGTGTATGCTTGAGAAAGAGCCGGGAAGAGAGAGAGTAAGCCATTCACCTAGCAAATACAACACTGCCCCTCCTGGGAGAGATTCAGCAGGCTTGCAACAGGTTAGTGATTCAATCTTATTGTTCCCTTGCCATAATTTAGAAGCAGAAAAGACTAAAGAATTTTGAGTAGCGGATCAAAGTGTGCTGCTTTGTGACAGGGGCTCCCAAAGGCCATTGCACCTTTGGCCATCTTCCTGCTCTCTTATGTCTCGGTTTCTCCCTCGGTCTTCTAAAACAGCCAGAGGAGCTTGGAGTGTTGGGTGACCAACCCTTATTTTGCACATCCCCAGATGAGCCAAAGTTACATTGCAGTGATGGGAGTTTGCTATGAGGCCCCTGCATGTCTTAGGGATTCACCCTAGACACTTCTGGGAGGCCTACACTCATGCAGGGATGCCCAAGAACTTGGACCTGAGGGAGGATGTGCCTCTTCAGTCTTCAGAGCCCAGGAAAAGCTGAGCTCTCATCTCCAATCTTATTCTTGTTTCCACCTCCAGACACAGACCCAGAATACCTGAATACCTCTCCTCCATATCGCTGCTGAGTTTCCTTTAACCCCAAAGGTAAAACAGGCAATAAAACATTGCCGACAAGACTGTTACTCACTGTGTCCCAGATGGCTGGAAACAAAGAGTGGAATCTGAGTCACAATCTGAGCAACGGCACCAAAATATGTTACAGTGGGGAGAGAGAGAGACCCATGGCACACCTTTCTCCCCCACCTCAGTTCTTGTCTCACCTGCAATAAAATAATTCAAGTGAGAGGCAGACATGTAAAGTGGAAATGAGATAGCAAGTTTATTTACAAAACACATACGGGCATGGAGGTGCAAGCTGGCACCTGGCAAGTCTAAATGCTCCACATATAGAGGAAAGAAAGTTGTTAGTAAGTTTGTTATCAGTGAGTTTGTTCTATACACTTGAGCCAAGGCTACAAGCGGGTACTTAGTTAATCTGAGTACACGGACTATTGGGGTTCAGGAGTTATATACCTCAGCCGGCTTCTAGGTTTCCCCTCCTTCCACCTTGGGAATAATGCACAGCTACAAAGGATTTCTTTCTCAGTTAGTAAAGGCTCTTTGTCATAGTGAAGTTGTTACAGTTACTCCCTTTCACAACATAGAATCTCAAGGTCTACTCCACATGCCCCCTTCCTGTATGATTCCTGCTGGTGACATTTGGGACACTCAGTAATCTTAGTGAGGTTGTCACAGAAGCCCCTTTCCTTAGCACAATCTCAGGGACTCTCCCTTCCTCCTGTGCTCTTTTGCTTGTAATGTTTGGGGTACCTGGGAATTTTACCAAAGTGAGCTCAGGGCTGCTGAGTTAGCTGGTGAGATATGTTGCCCTTTTGCTTCCAGCCTCCTGTATTAAGTTCTTCATTAGATTGTAATGGTGAGGCCCCGCCTTTATTTCCCCTCTGGTCACTCATTCCTAGCTGCTACCTAACAATGTTAAAACCAGATTCCAACTGAAATGTTTTAAGTACAGTCCAGTATCAGACAAGTCTCTCTTTTCCATTATCCTTGCTGTTAGCATAATAAATTGTTCTGATGGTGCTGAACAATCAGCAAGACCAAAAAGGGGGTGTGCTCTCAATAACATGGATTATGATATTTTTTTCTGTGAAATATATAGAGAGCATTGTTATTACCTAATTATTTATTGGTGTATTGCTCTAAAATCATTATCATTCTGACCCTACAGTATCAAAGTGTAAATTTAGGGTGATAATCTATCGGATTTAGAGTACTGGACTGAATGTCTATTTTATAACAGGTGTTTTGTCACTGATGATTAGAAATTAGTTTCAGATATATTATCTGATAAAAATGAATTTGATTTATTTTCATTTTAAGCCACCAAGTTTTAGGGTGGCTCATTACACAATAATTAACTACAACAGGGTATAATAGTTTTTACTTCTAAACTTGCAGATTGGTTTAACTTCCTTCAACAGCATATAACTTTTTTCTTATTTAAAATTTAGGGAATGTGTGATTCAACATTTATAATGTCACTTGCAGAGCAATTTCAGATACAACCTCTGAAATTTCCACAATAAAATACAATATTTAAAAAGTGATTTGAAAACTTAGAACTTCAGAGATGTGAAATATATATGTCACTCTAGTGGCATAATCTCCTATGAAATTCTTCTCACTGTAACATCAGCTGAGACCTTTTAAAATATCAATCAATATCTATTGTGAACTATGCTAAAGAGGCAAGATAAGCCAAGGAATCTAAAAGGAATAAGGAGATGCTTATGGCATATCCCATGTCTCTGTTCTTCTTTTGAGAATCCTTTTACTTAGGGCTTTCAGCTTGTGTTCAAAGAAACCCAATGTGTCAATATCCACAGCGTTACATGTGTGTGATTTATCACTGTGATTCGTATAAGCTGTCGTTTGTTTTTCCATTGCTGTTTACTATTTCCCTGTAATGATGTGTTTATTATAATTGGGCATTTGTGCTGTTTCTAGGTTGGAGCTTTAATGAATAGTAGTTTTGTAAGATGCTTTTAATGTATTCTGATACATTCGTAAGTGTATACAATGAATTGATTACTGTGTCATATTTTCACTTGGCTAACTGGGTTTTCAAAGCATTGTAAAAATTTATGCTCCTGTTTGCAGTGTTTGGGAGTTTCAGTTGCTCCAAATTCTTGACAATGCATAATTTTGTCAGTTCTTTTCATTTTAGCTAATGTGGTAGTGATACCTTATTCAACATTTAATTTCTCTCCTGATAACTGTCTATAATTTGGCTAAGGGTGGATCCATTTTCTAAGGCTCATTTTAAATATTTTAGTCATTTTAATTGAGCAATGTTCATTCCCTTATTGATTTTTTAATTGAGCTTGTTGATATACTGTATTATACATCCTGTGTTTGATATATGAATGGCAAATATCTTCTCCAACATGAGACTTGTCTTTTTACCTTTTCCATGGTAACTTTGAATATTAGAACTTCTTTTTAAAAAGACTTTATTTATTTTACGTTTTAGAGTTAGGGAGAGAGAAAGAGAGGGAGAGAAACATCAACGTGTGGCTGCCTCCCCTCTGTGTGGGGGGCACACAATATTGTGCTCCCAACTGGGGACCTGGCCCACAACCCAGGCATGTGCCCAAGACTGAGAATCGAACCTGCAAGCCTTTTGCTTTGCAGTTTGGTGCTCAATCACTGAGCCATGCCAGCCAGGGCTAAACATTAGAACTTTTTTAATGCCACTTAATTAAACTATTTTATTAATGTTTTTTCTTATGGTTGTTACTTTTTGTTGCTTAAAAACTCTGCCCACACCAAGTTTATGAGGACAATGTCCATGTTAATTTCTAAATAATTTTTGTAATATACCTTTCACATTTCTAAAACAATCCTCTACATACTGTCTAAAGTATGACTGAGCTCATATATGACTGAGCTCAAGAGAATGTGCAGGGAAGTTCTTCAGGAACTTTTTAGTGGTCTAGGTGAGATATAATCATCAAAAAGACCAAGGCGATAGCAAAGGAGAAAAAGGAAGTGAACCAAAATTAAATAACTTTTGGATATAAGAGAAATTTGTCGCTTACTTGAAATCTGAAATTTTTTGTTTAGAAATGAAAAAAATGGTTGATGTTAAAATCTGTGTGTTTTGGCTCAAGAAGTTGTGATTCAAAAATGTGAGAAAAGTTGTGGTTTTGATAAATAATGAGTTCTTTTTAGAATATATTAAGTCTCATTAGTAAATATTAAAAAACAAAAACAAAAAAAGTAGAAAAATAGGTCACTATATGCAACACAGTGATTAATAGGAAATACTACATTTGGAAGTAGATTGTGCATATGACCAGCATGTAGATGGTATGGGAAGGCCCAGGGCTGAACCGTAAGGTTTTGCAGTGTCTAGACCCTCCATATCAGAGGAAGTAGAGGAACAGAGAGTGCCCCTTGGATAAAAATGTATTGTTGCCGAAGTTTAGAGAAAAAACAAATTTCAAAAAAGCAAGTGCTTGGCAAGTGGCATGATCCTGAAAGGGGGCTCAGGAAGAGGAGAAGGAGGTGTCTGTTGCGTTGGTGCAGGAGAGAGGTGACAGAGTCCAGAAGAGAACCTTTACTTAATTGGTGGGAGCAGAACCCAGATTAAAGTGAAGTCTGGATGGGACTAAAGAATAACTAAAACAAAAATATCAGCTATTTTTTGTAGAAAACAGTGTTTTTCTTATTCTTATTGAACGTGGGTTAGAGTACTGAGGTAGTGTCTAAAAGGGATGTGTTTAAAAGATTGATTTTATAGTGAAGACCGAAATGAATAAATTTATACATAGAGACAGATGGACAGACACACGAGTTTAGGCCCTGGGAATCATGGAATTGGATGGGAGAGAGGAATGATGGTGAGTGCAGCAGAGCCCAAACAGTCCCTGAGAAAGAGAAAACAGAAGACAAAGTATTGGCCTCATAGGAGAACAGAAGTTCTCCCTTTATTGCAACAGGAGGGACAATGGATAATTTAGTTACTGATTCAATTTTCTGTGTAGATTCGTGCATGGAAGATGAGATATCTTCTACTTTATTTTCCCATTCAGTGAAATCTAAGGCCATTGCCTTAGTTTAAAAAAAAAGAAGAATGTTAGAGTTTTAAGAAAAAGATCAGAGAGTCATGACCTTGAAGAATGGGAAAATGAGTTTACTTGGCAAACAGTAAAACATTCAGGTAATACTGAGAGACTAGTTGAGGTTTATGTTTAAAAGTAAATTTAAACTTAGCTTTCAAATAAAATTAATCAGCCCAGTTTTGTGATGTTTGTTATAATGTCTAATTGTTTGGGTTTATGCACAGAAAATATTAACTAAATAGTTAGTTCCACAGGCTTTCAGACTGACCAGATCAAAATACGAAAATGAGTGGAGCATGAGAGTGAGTGAGTTGAAAAGACTGGCTGTCGGTGGGGAGATAGGGAAAAAATAATAGGGCCTGTGCAATATAGTATTGCTGAATAGGGCTATGAAATTACATTTTTGTTATGGTACATAATCTTAGGATAAATATTGTAGCTAAAATCTTTTTTTATTTATTTTATTTTATTTTATTTGCTTCTGTATACATACACTTCATAAGACTTTAAATTTAAATGTCAAGGGGTATTTTTAAAATGTACATATATTATGTGATTATGTAGAAAATAAACTTTTTTTGATTCCCAGTCAGGGTACATGCCTGGGTTGCAGGCCATGATCCCCAGCAACCGCACATTGATGTTTCTCTCTCTCTCTCTCTATCTCCCTCCCTTCCTTCTCTAAAAATAAATAAATAAAATATTTTAAAAAAGAAAAGAAACTTTTTAAATATTTTATTGTATTTTTTCTCATTTAATATTGAGTACATGCAGCAGAATGTTTAGGAGTTTGCACCTGGTGTAAAGAAAAATGATAAAACAAACAGCCTTGTACCCAAGGTTCAAAGATAAACACCATGACTTTTGAATTCTCTTCTATGCTCCTTCCCTGTCCTTTTAGAGTAACAGAAGTAATCATTATCCTGAACATTTATCATTTCCTTGCTTTTAAAAATATTTTTACCATGTGTTTGTATTCTGTTTTCATGTATGTGTATTTGGTAACTTCATTTGTTTCAAATTCATCATTGTGATCCTGAAGTTTACTGTATTTTGCCATATATAATGTGCACTGTTTTGCCAAATTTTTCAGGGAAAAATAAGGATGTGCATTATACATGGGTATAGTTATTACATACCATGGGTATAGCAATCCCATGTGTAATGTTCACAAAAACGTGGGCATGCCTTATACATGGCGCAGTATGGGAGAAAACAAACTTTTAAATCAATCCAATAATACCAATCAATAAGATATACAATATCTATGTAAAAGAATATGTGTAGTGATTAAGATATATCAGTTAAGTAAATGTATACAGTACTTATACTATTATATAATTTTTTGTGTACAGCATTTATGTCTCAATGTAATGGTAACAAAGCACTATAAAAATAGTCCTTTAAGCATTATATATATATATATATATATATATATATATATATATATATATTACATACAAAAGCCTCATGGGGTACATACAATTATAATTCTTATTGCATTGCTTAGGAAACTGAGCCTCTGAGAAGCTGTGTTATGTGCCCAAAGTCATATAAGTGGAAGAGTCTAGATTTGAATGAAAGCTTTTTAGATTAAGGATAATGGTTCATTACCATACACAGTATATAAGCATAAAGGAAAATCTGGAAGGACTCACTGTGAAAAATAACAACAATAATTGCTTTACTGTTTGATGACATTTTAAAAATTGTTATTTATCTGCATTTTCTAATTTTTATAATTTTATAATAATTTTTATAATATAACATATATTTTTTATCTAATTTATCTACATTATGTGATTACAAATGGAAAATGATATATTTTTCAAGAGTGGTAAGGATTTTATACAACCCATGTTAGTATTTTTTCAAAAGCAAACCGGAGGCATGCAGACATGAAATGTTGGGTGGGGTGCAGATGGTTCGGGGTTCAGAATGGGGGAGCGAATAACCTCTTGTACTGAAAACCACAGGACTTTATATCTGCCTTCCAAAGACTGATACGTGTGTATAGATTTTACTATTATTCCAGTATTTATAATTGCATAGCAAATATTAAAAATCTAGCATATTTTGAATTGATTACATGATACACAATACCTTGAATTGAAGGATCAATCCTAGTAAATAAACTTAGACACAATAAGAATTTTTCTCAGGCAAATTATCAGTATACTTTGCTATTTTATTTTTATTCTTTCCTCCAATTTCATTAACTTTATCTTTTATATTTCATTTAATAGGCATGCCAATTATAAATATGTTATAATTTAGCTATAAGTATCTGGATTATAAATTTTAAAAATTAGCAATATTTTAAACATACTTATTGCAAACAAATTATATACTCGATCCATTATCAAAGTACCCACAGGATAACAGTCCCTGAATCTGAATTATTGTCTTATTTATTTATGGTATAGTTTTAGTCATACATATGTTCAAATAATTTATTCAGAAATTAAGAACAAAATGGCAGAGTAAAAAATAAAAATCACAAGCCCTCATTCAGAGATGTGGGTTATAACTAGGTAACCATATAGTTTCTACAAAACAATAGTAAAAGTGTTGTTCTAAAAACTATTCCGGAATAACAGCAGAAACCCAAACTCTTCTGGGCTATCTGGGTTGTGTATTCAACTTTGTTAGAATCCTGATTCCCTCTAGCCTGATGATCTCACACATTTATTTGTCTTCTTGGCATCAATTTTCACATCTGAAAAATGAGCAGAGTGGAGCAAATATCCTAAATGTATAACATTTATTTATTATTCACTCAGTGAATGTTTATTACATGCATCCCCTATATGTGCCATAATTACATAAATTGGGGTAAGACTGCAATAATAAATAATACACAAAGCACCACCCAGAGAGACTACAATCTGTAGGGAAAAATAAGCTATGGGCACAGCTGCTTCAATATGTGGTAAAGAGTGTGAAGTGTCATAAATGGGACTAGAGGAACTTTAAGTTATTTATTTACCAGGGACCATTCTAGAGCTTGGGTTATATTCTGTCTCTTATTAGAAGCTGTTATCAAGAACCTTATCTTGAAGGTCCATGATTTCTACTGCTTTGGCAACCCACACTCAGGGATCACATTCCAAACACTGTCAGCACCTGAATCTTAACATTGGAAACCACAACATCCACAATGTCAAAAAGCTTGGTTAACAATGACCTCACAACAATATGGAAAAATGATTAAAGAAAAGAGAGGCTAAAATAGTGGAACTACCTTTTCAGATTAATTTAGGACCTAAACAGAAATGTAACTAAATATCATGAAAGAAAGTAGGTTCTAAAGATAGTTAGAATTGAAAAAGTTGACAAATCATTTTAATTATGTGATGAAGATGAAGTGGTCCAACATGAGCTTAGTTGCCTGAAAGTCAGCTGCACTCTTAAGAGAAAAGCTGGAATAGAAACTCAGGTTTGGAAGTAAAATTATGATATTAATTATTTAAAGATGAGAGTTCACTTGCACCAAACGCTCTCTAATTATTTTTTAAGGATACATCTTCTTTTAAAGATTTTATTTATTTATTTTAGACAAAGGGAAAAGGAGGGAGAAAGAGGGAAAGAAACATCCTTGTGTGGTTGCCTCTGACATGCCCCCTCCTGGGGACCTGACCTGGCCCACAGCCCAGGCATGTGCCCTGACTGGGGATGGAAAGGGGGCTCTTTGGTTCAGAGGTCAGCATTCAAACCATTGAGCCACACCAGGCATTTTCCACACCATGACGAAATGCTCTAATTATTAAAGAGTAAAATAAACGATAATAGAAAAAATTAAGACATTAGTATATTCTATAAAATTATATTAATTGAATACTTGGGAACATCCAATGAAAACCAAGCTTTTCTTTCTTTTTCTTTTTTTTTTTTTACTTAAACTGGATCTTAGTAATTGTTAATAGAAGAATATTTATTCGTTTTCCTTTTCCTAACACAGTTTCTCAATTTTTTCCAAAAATTAATTATTAGAGTCATTATTTAACATGTAATTGTCATTGTTAATGCTGTTAGTCTAAATTAGTTGAGTGGTGGTGGGAGGGAACCAGAGAGAGACATGAAGCATGGTTTCATTTAAATGAAGTGGACTGGCTTTAAGCATCTGTGGATAGAAAGTAGATAAAGACGGAAAGAACTACTTCCATGAATCAAGTAATCGCACTGTGGTCCTAAGGAGAGGCGCCCATGTGCACACGACGGAACACGTCATCCGGGAGCCGTTTTCCAGCTTCTGCGCCGAGTTCAGCAGCATCAGGGCGGCCTGGGAACAGGAAGCCGCGCTCACATCTGCAGTCACAAGCTTGGCAGGGCCGGGGCCACAGGAATGACAGGCAGAGGCAGTGGCGGGCGGGGGGGGGGGCGGAGCTTTGTCAAACGACTTCACGGACCTTTGTTTGTAACAAGTGGGTAATGGAGCAGAGAATTAAGAAGGGGAAATGTTCCATAAGAAAACTGTAAATGAGAATATTGTGGTTAACACACCACTATGGAGACTCTTAGATATAACTGACAGTTATTGTGAAGCAAACTAATTTCTAGAAATAAAGTTGGTTGAGGGCTTATGCCACAAAGTCTCAGTTTATTTTTTTAAAAAGAGCAATGTTCTAGTTGAAGACCATATTCTGATAAAGTTTTAAACGTATGGGTCATACAAATTAAAACAACCTATTTTTAAAGGATATATTCATTATCTTTTTTTTCCCATTAAGGGCAAATCAAGCCAAAACAAAATAAGAAAACTGTTTGGACTACAGGTATTTATCCCTCTAACTTCAGATTTCATCCTTCCTATGTTTTTGTGCACCTGTGTTAAGTGAGCATTTTTACCTAATTTTTCAGTTCGGTCTCTGGGATCTAGAACCCATTCACAGACAAATTATGAATTAAATATTCTCAGTCCTAAAGCACAGCATAAGGCATACAGCCTTGACTTTGAAAACTTAATAGTAACTCTTATCTCCACTAACATTTCTGCAATCATAACAGTTTTAAAGCCTGTGATGGAAATAGACACAGGTTTGATTTACATATTAGTTTTGATCATCAATCCTCTTCAAAAACTTTAAAATGCCCTACACTTATGTCTCTTTAGGGGAAGAGAAGTTTGTCTATTCATAGCATAACAAGTGTGGAAACTGATATAAAGCTATAAGAACTGCTCAGAGTGAGTGTTAGAGGTGTGATTAAGTGAAAGCAAACAACCACAGAATATAGATCACTATATAGATCCTTAAGTTGTAAAGAATGTGCAAAAGTAAGCTGCAAAATGAAAAAAAAATAAGACCTCAAATTCAATGTAATCTAATGAGCATACATATTGTAAAGTTGTTTAAATACAAATAAATTGAAGAACTCTACATATAGTCCTGGATTTTTATTATAGTACTTCCCTTGAAACAGTAAATTATAACAGCTTGGTATAAAGCAGGCTGACTTTTCTCAGACAAACAAAACGAGGATCTCAGGCTGTGTTCCTACACACTTGGAAACAAATGAATGTGGCCAAAAAGGCATGAAAGCCAATATATGAAAAGGATAAATTCCTATCATTGTGTAAACTGTGAGCTAGGTAATGTGAACAATATACTGATACACACACATACAGGCACACTCATGCTTGCAAGTGCACATAACAAATATGGGAAGTCAGTGAGGCCTAGCAATATTAGTGATGTAATTTCCACAGCCCGTTGCTATGTCAGAGAAAAAGGAATTGAGCTTATTCTTTACAAACCTGTGCTCAGCAAGTCATATATGTGATTTCAATGAGTTCTCACAAAAGTCCTAGAAAATAACTATGATTCCCCATTAAAAGAGAAGGAAAGAGTCAAAAGTGGAGTATTACTGAAATGACTAAGCTTGCAGCAGACGTAGTTAAGATAGAGAGAGGATATTGGCCATACTCTTTCTACCCACTCACCCCTGCAAAGAAACTTCTAAAATGTAACCGGCCTGTCATAAGTAGGGGTGGGGAGAGAATGGAGGGGAAGGAAGGAGGGAGGGAGAGAGAGAGAAAAAAAAAACAATTCTGATGCCCTGCGTTACCCTTTAGTAGCCAGAAAGAATTGTTATGCCTAACCCCCCAGTTGAAATCACCACCAGGAAAATAATTTGGCACTGGGGAGCAATTATTTTGGAAAACCTGTATCCAAAATACAACAGCTAATATAGAATAGTCCCGTGTGAGAAATAAAAAAAAGATTCAGAATGAGGACTGTTTTCAGCACGTGCCGATTTCTGATAATCCACTTCAAGCAGAATAGTGTAACTTACTTTTCATTTCATACCTCCCCCACTACTGCTTTCAATATTGGATTTCCTCGTGATAAGGGTTTCAAGTTAATGGTCAAAATGCACTTCCTGAACCAAAATGATTTTAACTCAGCTTTTCAGAGTTATCTTTCCTAAAATGTTCCATGGGGAGTCAAATTTTCCTGACTCAAGATATTTCAATTGAAGACCTGAAATCACTTTTAAGGGAAATAGCTAAATAAACACTGTTACAATTCAGTAGATTGAATCTGCATGAATTATTTTTCATTAAATGGCAAAGTCTAATTCTAGAGGGGAAAATCCTGCTAATTGTTTTCATAAAGATGTGCTCCAGGGCAACATTTAGTTTTTCACTAACCATGAGTTTCACAAAGTTTTTCAACTCTGCAAAATTATTGCTTGCTTATATTATTCATCAGAAAAGGAAAAAATAAAAATGACCTTTTATGATGAGCATTTATTAAATGTATTTTCCTTCAAGCTAAAACGTCTTCTACTACAAACACGTACTTGTATTTGATAAGTGAAAAAAGACATGAAAAACAAATAGACTCACATGGAAGGAAGATTTGCCAAAAACTTGTTTAATAGTTTCAAGTCCTCTCTTTCTAGAAAAAGCTGGCATCCTGGACTCCTGGCTCAGTCATCCTAAAGCTGGAAAAAAAATAGTGTCTATAGAGGCTGCCAAATGTTCTAGTCACCCCAGACTTCAAACTCATACATGTATGTACAAATCAGTGTTTATAAAAATGTGTTGCAAGAGAGAAGGAATGAACTGCTGTCCACTGAAACTAGGCAAGACTCTTATTCTTGGCTAAAGGTCTAGGACAAAGATGCAAAGCTAGTTCATTATTCTACTTCTGTAATCTCAAGGAAACTCATGTGTGCACACACACACCTTCACACACAGTAGAGAATTAGATGAAATGTTGCCTTCGCAATGTCAGGTTTTATTATTTTCTCTTGACCAAAGCATAGATTTTTGTAGTGTTACATCATTTTTTATAAACTGCTTTTATTTTCATTATGGTCTAGAAGTTTCCTGTTGTGCAATGGATTGACCTTATCTCAGTTTGCAAAATTATTCCAAAATGGACTTGATCCTTTCAACTTTCCTACTTAAATTGCCATTAAACCTTGCATGACCAGGACAGAATGTCCTTTTCTTCGGGCACATACCACCTGCATACCTTATTATGTTCCCTAATTGAGAAAAATTGTCTGGGGTGGACCTAAGTGCTCCTACGAATAAAAACTCAACTCAGGAATACAAGTGACCTTACCTCTCTTCTTCATGTCCTTCAGATATTAAAGTAGAAAGTCTCCTAAAGTTTCAATAATGCTGCACTCAAGTGGTTATTTGTGCATTTTAGAGTCAAGCACGAAGACTAAGAGATAAATTACACACTTCATAAAATAAATAGCATGTTCAGATACCATGTAATGTTATTATATTCTAAGTCTATTTAATTGCAAAAACATTGTAACTGTCAAATATAAATATAAAATTAAAAATATATGTTTTGAAAGAATAGTAAGTAATATTTTTATAAGGTAGTTGAGTTTACCATTTTGTAACATTGAAAACCAGAGCATTCATTGGCTGCATCTTGGGAGCAAATATAAATACATCCTGGGCACTTCCCTCATCTCTTCATGTAGATTTCAAATACTTTAAATACATAAAATTTGGGGAGGTATTTTAGAGTAGTTTAATTCCACACATTGAAAAAAAAAGTCATTTTTTCTCCCAGTGAAAAGTTAGCCAAATTTAGTGGAAATCCATCCATATTGAAAATAATTCATTGTTCAGGCTTTGATCTTACATTAACATGATGTTATTAAGCTTTATACACAATTTTCTGAACCTCAGTTTGCTCATCAGTCAAATGAGGTGCATTTTGAGGATTCAATAACAATTTATTGGGAGACTGTTTTATCAACTTGCTCAGGAATATCATATATTTATAAAAAGCAGAGTATGCACTGTAGCTTTGTGAGAAATGATCTTAGACTAGAAATAATGAAGCTCTCCATTATTGAGAAACTTGCAAATAAGGAGTGTTGAAAGGTAGGCAAATCACATAGATTATTTTCCCTCATGCAACTTTGTAAAACTGATAATCCTTTTATTTAAAAAAGATGTGTTAGAGCATCTAAGAGTCTTGAACAATTAGTAAATAAAGGTATTAAAACCAAACTCAGATCTGTGCTGTTCATTCCAAAACAACATATGTTTTCATATACACACTAATAATAAAAATCCATTGAAATGATCTATTACATTAGGGCCATAAAAACATGGTCTTCATGTTAGAAAAGCTGAGTTCAACTGTGAGAAACAGAACAACTGAAATACCAGGAGAGTAAGTGGAAAATGAATGGGATTGTTTACATATAAGGAGTGGATGGGAAGGGAAGTGGGTAGGGTTGGTGACCCAATCCTGACTGAAAACCTGCTAGTATTTCATATACTCAAAAACAAAACAAAAATAAATTTGGGAGAAAATCTTAAAATTAAATAAAAACAGAAACAAGTTAAATAAACCATATTTTAACATTTTTTCCTATAATTTTATATATATATATTTTTTTAATTTCTATTATACTTTTCACCCATTACCATTTAGTCCCCTTTAGGCCCCTCCCCCCAAATCACCACACTGTTGTCCATGTCTATGAGTCCTTTATCCTTTTTGTTCAATCCTCCCACTCCCTAACCTCCCGCCACCTTAGCTGTAAGCCTCTGTCTATGAGTCTGTGTCTGTTTTGCTTATTAGCTCAATGTATGCATTAGATTCCACCTATGAGTGATATCATATGGTATTTGTCTTTTTCTGACAGGCTTATTTCACTTAACATGATGTTCTCCATGTTCATCCATGCTGTCACAAAGGGAAAATTTTTCTTTTTCACAACCAAATAGTATTCCATGTGTAAATGTCCCATAATTGTTTTATCCACTCATCTACTGATGGATACTAAACAGTATTTTAAGTGAATAATATAACTACACAGAAGAGTGGGTGGAAAGAAAGAACTAGTGTAAATGTATTTTGAATGCCTTATTTGGATTCTATGGCCTCGGCTAAAAATAAAGAAATACTGAACTCTAGTTAGTAGACTTCTTTTTAACAGAAACTTAAGTTAGCAATTCTGAAGCAATTTTCAGACATACATTTCTGAATTCTCCATACATTTTAGGACTGAACAAGTTATAGATAGATGTGGAAAATGAGAACCTGTTTTTTCAGAAAAGAGAGTTGTAATATAGAATGGGAAAATGATAGAATAAACCATGTGGTGTTGGATAGGAATTAGGGTGATCCTAGTGTTATTTGTATGTATAATTAGGTATAGATTAGACCCAAATGCATGTGTGTGTGTTACAGAGTTTCTTAACTCTATCAGTTAACAGGACTAAGAAGCAACAAAAACTTAGAAGCAATGGGCATATAGTACCCAGAAGTTGTTTTCAAAATACTATTTTTGTACAAAAGGGAAGCTATAAAAGAAATACCTAGCCCTGACTTGTGTGGCTCAGTGGATTGAGCACCAACGTGTGAACCAAAAGGTTGCTGGTTTGATTCCCAGTCAAGGCACCGGACTGAATTATAGGCCAGGTCCTTGGTGGGGGACGTGTGAGAGGCGACTACACATTGATGCTTCTCTCCCTCTCTTTCTCCCTCTCTCCCTCTCTCTCTAAAAATAAGTAAATATATCTTTAAAAATTAAAAAAACTTTAATAATAAAAGTAATCCCTAAATCCAATAACAAGGTAATCCTGTGATATCCTGATGTGTCAGAAAATCAGAAAGTATTAAAAGAAATAGAGGGCCCTGGCCAGTGTGACTCAGTTAGCTGCAGCATCACCCCACGACTAAAAGGTTGTGGGTTTGATTCTCCATCAGGGCATATACCTAGGTTGTGCATTCAATCTTCGACCCACCATCCCTAAATTGGGTCACTTGTGATCCCCAGTCTGGGCACATATGGGAAGCAGCCAATAGATGCTTCTCTCTTGCGTCAGTGTTTCTCTCTCTCCCTTCCTCTCCTTTCTTCTCTCTCTAAAAGCAATGAAAAAAAAAAAATGTCCTCAGGTGAGGATTGAAAAAAAGAAGATATTATTGAGATAGGTCAAAAGGAACAGGAGTCAGGTTGAAGGGGCTTACATTAGAGATATCTGGGACAATTTGCACCTCAAAACAAAGAATGATAATGAACCATTATAATCAACTCAATAAACTAATTTAAACTTCTCAAACATGTCATTGTTTGAAATGCAAAGAAAGATTCAGGAACTATTTGAGATTAAAGGAAACTAATGATATATGATAAGTAGATGTGATTCATAATATTGGTTGAATTTTACTATGAAAGTTATTATTTAGACAGTTGACGAACTCTGAATATGGACTTTGGCTCTATAATAATATTGGGTTGGCCAAAAACTTCATATTTTTCCCCTAAAAGACACATTTTTTTTTGTTTTCACCAATACTTTATTGAGTTGGATATTTTGAACATGACAGCTATCTCCCATATGGTATACTATTGTTCTTCTCAATGAATATATTGATTCTATTGCTATCAATTTCAACTGGTCTACCTAACCATATGACATCGTCCAGCAAGGAATCTCAGGCACTAACCTTTGCAAATCACTTTTGTCACATTTGGTTAGTCATGGCACCTTCGTCATACACTGCACACATTTTCTTTTTTATGTTCAGTTGCTTTTTTACCGTTCTTGAAATAATAAAGCACAATATGCTAAATATGTTGCAAATTTTCTTCCACCCTCAATATTAAAATAACTATACAAAAATTCACCAATTTTGATGCTTTTTAAAAAATCCATGCTGATATGACTGCTGTCACAATACAGTCTAACAAAATTGTTTTGAATGAAGTTAAAGAAAACTAAGCATCACTAGAGTCATCTTAGGGAAAATAAAAAGCAAACTTTTCAGCCAACCCAATACCATATCATTGTCAAATCTCTTGATTTTAGCGCAAGAGTGCGAGAGAGGGAGAGATTTCTTGTTGCAATTAATTATGTATTCATTAGTTGATTCTTATATGTTTCCTGACCATATACATTGAACCTGCAACTTTGGTAAATTTCCTTATTTTTATAATTTTACTGTGGTTATTTAATAGAATATTTGTATTTTTAGGAAATACTGACTATAAGGGTGAAGGGCCACCAAGTGGACTCCTTATTGTCCAGTGATTCAGAAAGATAATTGCACACACACAGAGACACATAAACAGATAACACACAAAGAAAGCAAACAAAGGAAAAAGCTTATGTAGCAATATGTTGACACTTCAGGAAACTGTACGAAGGACCTATGGAATTTTTTTAGCACTATTCTTGCAAGTTTTCTGTAACTCTGAACATATATTAATATATAATATTCTTTAAAAACAGCAACAATGGGCTTACATTTCTAATTTTTAGAAGTTTTTATTTTCTTGCAAAGAATCTTTGCAAAGTAAAATTATGTAATTCAATCAAACAATTAAAATAAGTCTTCACAGTGGCATACTTCACATCAGGCATGAATCTTAAAGCTGAATTCCAAATTCAACTTTACACAAAAATAGCTGTCATCTAGCAGGATTTCTAGATTTAGGAAACTTGTTTTTCATAATAATAAGATACATGCTGTGCCTGAAAGTCATTAGGCAAAACATGTTTATCAGCTGCTGGTAATATGCCATGTATATTTTTAAAGAAACTTCCAGAGTTTCATAGAAAGACTAGTTTTACTCTCAACTTCAGAGACTTTGTGTATGTCTGTGCACAGGCTGGTTTTGTGTATCCTGTTTGGGCATTCTCAGATTTGTCTCGTTATTTCAGATTTTTGAGATGAAGATGAAATTCATTATTTTCTCAGTAAGTCTGCTCAAAGTGAGTTGACTTTATGTAAGACTGAAAACCTTGGTATTAATTGATAATTTTAAAATAAAAGAAAAACTAGACATCTTCTACCCCTTAAGGGGGAACTTATATAAATGTAAATACGCACTAAGGAATAATTGACTCACTTGTTATAAACTCCTGACTTTGCTGCACAGAATTAATATAACATTAAGATAACAGACAACAAATGAAAACATGTCATTGACTAATGTTTTTTTTGTCACTATATGCCTTTAATTTCATTTACCTTTAACTCTTTTGAGAGGCAAGATAAATTCTTTGTATTAAGATTTTGGGAAAATATATCTGCATATATCTAATAATTTAATGATGTTATTGTTTTCAACTTAACATATCTCTTTACCTGTTTTATTTATTTTTCTTCAAATGGTCAAAGGATGATGTCAATGTAAGAAATGTTCAAACCTGTAGAGAATTTCTGTGAGTTTATTTGATCCAAACTGATGACAATTGCTGAGATGCAAAACAATCTCAATAGATTGAGAGATGCTCTGGGGAATGGTAGTTTCACATTCTATTTTATACAATATGATCAAAAGTGGGGGCATAAGGAAGTGACATGAAGTCCATTGGTGACAGATTAGGGAGGTGGGGGAAAACAAAGTGGGGGGGTACTCTGGGACCAGATGAAAAGTAAACTGGTAGACTCTTACTTCTACACGAGTGGGTACAGGATAGCTAACAGTCAACAATGAACATGATAGCAATAATAATTAGGGGACTCGTGGTCTCCCCTATGTGCTGTGCCTATGATTTAAGGGGCCTGAAAAAAGAGAATTTGACATTCCTAAGCTATGTTACCATATATGCAAAAGAACAGCAGACGGGCTCTGTTGAGGTAAAGATTGACCTTTTGTTACCAATAAATACCAGTATGGACCTAGGCCATGACTACCCGCCATGAATTGCTTTTAGTTACAAAGTTTTAATTCCAGACCATCCTAGGTGGCTACTTTAGGTCTCTTGAGCTTGTCAGCTCAAGTACACAGTACTTGAGCAAGTACACAGGCCTTCCTGGAGCTTGTCAGATTGTGCATGTGGTCCCTTTTCTTCCACAATGATATGACAATACTACAGTGGGATCTTTTCTTTTGACAAATAAAACTGAAACAAATTTTTTAAAAAATTAGGATTGAGAGAGCAAACAAGTTTAGAGAATAATTTTTACCTTGAGTACAGTAAATGTACATTCCTCTCCATGAAGTATCTACTCCATGCTCTATTTTTATTGGTTTTGGCACTTAAAATAAAATCATTTTGCATGATATATTTGTCTTAAAGTCAATATTTTTGCAAAGTCCTTTAGGAGCATATCTTTGCTGAGAGACAATAGATTGAAAAATTGAAGAGGACACTTCTGAAGCATTAGGTGCTAATGAGAATAGGGAAGGAGAGATTAGCAGATACCTGGAGAGAATAACAAACGGAACAGAACTGGAGACGATCCAAAGAAGTCAACTTTGCATTAATGTGTTGTTCCCTTTCCTTTTTGATGTCTCTGTAAGAGTTTTAGTTTTCCCAGACCAGATAACTTCTTTAACATTAAACAACTTCCTCTACCTTAGTGACTTACTCCCTTAGCACCAATAGAAAGATGGTTTAAAATTTGTATAAAGAATTGAGCATGCTCAGTTACCCTCAATACTTCATGTGTTGCCAACAGAATATTATGCAATATTCTCCTAATGAAATTGTGTTGCTTATGTTAATTCATCTGATCTGCAACACCAGAAACTGACTCTGGGTTGGTCATTTGACTAGAATTTTGGTCATTTTGGTAAAACAGTTAACCAGGGTCTTATTAGCCAGAATTCTCCACTGTTAAAAAACAAAACAATAGGCCTAATATGGAGTCACTTATGCTAACTCCAGGTCACTAAAGTAAGACTTAATTACAGTTTTGGCTTCCCCGGAAATGGAAGCTTAAGCCAGTCAATCAAGCATTGCTTGATCAGCACTAGAGCACCCATTAGGTAGGATGCCTGACACACTGCTGCCATCGCCTAAAGCAAAGTAACCTTGTGATAAGCAACTGTTTTTATTGCTGTTGTTTGGCTTTTGTCTAGAATAACTTCCCCATTCCTACTGCCTTCTGCCTACAAAAAGTTTCGGTTTTGTATAATTTTTTTTTTCCGTTTTCTACAGCTCCTTGGAACTCTTTTCTGTCAGATTAGGAGCTTCTTGATTGGAATAAATTTTTCCTTAAATTAACTCTTAAATTTTTAATATACCTCCATTTATCTTTAGCACTAGGGGGGATAGAAACAATCGAATATATAAATCCAGAGAGAGAGAGAACAAGGGAGAGGGAATGAGAGATAAGACAAATTTATTTTAAGGAATTGGCTCACATGATTTTGGGGGCTGTTAAGTTCAACATTTGTAGGTCAGGCT
Source organism: Phyllostomus discolor (assembly GCF_004126475.2). Classification (NCBI taxonomy): domain Eukaryota; kingdom Metazoa; phylum Chordata; class Mammalia; order Chiroptera; family Phyllostomidae; genus Phyllostomus; species Phyllostomus discolor. The sequence goes on from NC_040903.2 coordinate 19,828,555, forward strand.
GACAAACTGGGACTCAAGCAGTATTTTAAATTGTAGAATTTCTCTTCTTCAGGAAAACCAGGCTTCACTGAGAGCCATAGAGGATCGGGTGAGGCTCCCCTACACCATCATAGGTAATCCACTCAAAGCAGTTGCAAATGTTAATCACACCTACAAAATACCTCCACAGCAACACCTAAACTATAGTGTCTGACTAAATAACCAGAACCCATACCCTTGCCAAGCTGAGAAATACATTATCATCACAGTGTGTTTTTGGCACTACTCTTAGCAAAGTCCTGTCAAAGACACTTCATGAACTCACTGACAAAGCTCCTTGTCCTGACCAGAGTCTAGCAGTGTCCTCTGAGGCCTTCTTTGACTGGTCTTGTACCCTGGCCTATAAAGACTTGGGAAAAAACACACTGACATCGTTTCTAACAACTCAAAGCAATATCCTGAGATGACCCGAGTCTCACTTTAAATACCTACCTAAGAAAACTCAGGGCTATCCAAAGAGTTTGCTGTTTACTCCAGCCAACAACTGAAGATAGGGCCCATCTCTCTGTTTCTACAGGAGGGGAGGAGCCTGACTCAATAATTGTCAGCTAGAAATTCACATGCATTTCTCATGGACTAAACTCCCTTTTCCACTTTCTGGTAAACTTTTGCCTCCCTGACTTTAATGAGCATTTATCCCACGCCCTAGTCCCTCAGTCTCCTTTCAAAATGCCCAGTCACCTCTGTACAACTCAGTTTAGTTCACCTTAGACTCTTCCTATTCACCATAGCGTGTTACTGATCAAAACATGTTCTTTCTCATTTAACTCGTGTCTGACTTTGTCTTTGACACCACTCCCCTTTCTAAAAAACTAAAAACCATTGAGAAAACAACAGAAAGAATGTATTTAATTAACTAGATAATTAAAATTATAGCACCCACTAGTTGCTAGACAAACTCATTTTCATGGGGGGACTATATAAGCCTTGCAGTTGCCTTCAAAGGGCCAAATTGTAATTTCAGCTCCTTAACAGTTAAGGAGTAGTTACATTTCTACAGTTCTAAAATTATTTTGGCCCTTTGAAGGCAACCTCGAGGCTGATGTGGCCCCAGGTGACAATGAGTTTTACACCCGTGATATAGCTGTAACAGGGTGAGGCCATGAGGGGAGCCCCAAATAGGAATTTGTAATAGGATCCAGAAGAGCTTGGAGATAATTGGCTCCACACCACAGGAAACACCTGCCCAGAATGCTGGCAGCTGTGGCCAATTGTGGGAGGAGCTGGAAATGGGGCTGCAGAGGAAGAGTGGCGCTGGGATTTAAACCCAGAGAGGCAGCCATTTGGCATCTCTCTTTGGGACCGGACATCTCTCTTTGGGACCACGTCTCTCTTTTTGGGACCACGTCTCTGTTTTTGGGACCACGCATCTGTTTAGGACCATGTGGCTTTGGTGTCTTGGTTGGGACCATGCGACTTGGGTGAGAGTCAGGACCACGAGGCTTTGGAAGTGCTCCCTTTTGCCACGTGGAGGGTGCTGGGAGGACTGTGTGCATTTCTGGGGAACTTTAGTTTGTGTTATTTCGAATGAATAAGTTCCTTTCCTTTTCACTGAATCTCTGGCATTGAGAGATATCTTTCCTTTGGCGGCGGACATAAGGAACCTGGGGGGTTCCTTTGGGTGATGGTATATTGCCTTTGAGGCCCCCCTTGTTGCTCTGTAACATAGCCACTTAATTTCCTTTGGTTACAAAAGTTTTCTGTGTCTCTCCCCTTGCTGCTGCCTATGAAGAACTTTTAACCACCACCAGTTTGGGGCTGACCGATTCCAATAGATTTTTGATCAAATAAACTCTTAATGTTTTTAATATGCCCAGTTTATCTTTTAACAATGGAAAATTAAAAGTGAAAGCGTTGCTAAGTGATTCCTGAGGGTGTAAATGAGAACAAAAAGGAATATTTTAGAAAACAAAACCAAGGACTGTGTGTGTATGCACACCTACACACATAATTCACGACAGAGGAATACAGAATGACTAAGAACCCTCTTCCCTGAAATCACTATTTGTCTCCCTGATTATATGTTTGAAATAAAAATATCATTTACAAAATTACTGAAGTCTATCACAATTAAATCAAAGACAACTTCCTTTTGGAAAGCTTATCTTTCTACTCTCAAACAGAATTTATTTGTTTCAATGAATGACATTGTACTTCCTCTTTCAATCCCATTATATAATATCTGCCATTGTGATTTCCTTCTTTCCTATTCTAGTCCTATATGTCTTGAGATATAAAAACAATGCACATCCTCTCACACACAAGTTCTTTTTCCTGGAAGGAGTCACTACACAACCTAAATCGAATCCATTTATTCAATACAGAGTTCTTTCTCTTACAACTATACCCTCTGCCTCTACCTGTAATTTAGGACAGCACTTTAGACCAAATATTCCTTAAGGCTTTATGTGTTAAAAAAATCTTTTAAGATCTTATATTTTTATCTTTCTAATCAATCCCTGATTATATCCAGCTACATTTACTATCAAATTGAAAATATATAAAACATATTACTAAAGTTACTACTAAAATAGACAGATAGGTAGGTAGGTAGATAATGTATATATAAATGTATTTATAAGTTTCAGCTCATCAAAAACTGCATGCCTGTAATCATTGAGAAAGTGTTACTGCCTGTCTAAACTTCCATACAGAAAGGGGAAGAACAGAAAGGAGTTAGAAATCCGTAGAGACTAAGCAGACACCCAAAGACTGAGGTGAGCAAAATAATACGGCTTTAAACTGAAAAATACTAAATCACCTTCAATTCAAGAGTCTGCTTTTCACTCCTGCATATTACCATCTTCTATCAGTTGGACTAGGAATGACAGAAAATTATTAGTTACTGTTTTAATAAAAGATTTTTTAAGCCCTGGTTGGAGTAGCTCAGTGGATTGAGCGCGGGCTGGGAACCAAAGTGTCCCAGGTTCGATTCCCAGCCAGGGTACATTCCTGGGTTGCAGGCCATGACCCCCAGCAACCGCACATTGATGTTTCTCTCTCTCTCTCTCTCTCTCTCCCTCTCTCTCTCTCTCTCTCTCTCTCTCTCTCCCTCTCTCTCCCCTTTCCTTCCCTCCCTAAAAATAAATAAATAAAATCTTTTAAAAAAAAAGATTTTTTAACATGTGAGTTATATGTGAATACATTTTATCTTTGCCACAAGATTTTGAAGCTCTTTAAATGAACAATCATAAACGACCCTAATTCAGGTATTTAATACTGAATTTTTCCCCTTTCCCATCCTCCTAAAAATTGTTTAAAATATTGTAAAATATAAAACAGCTTATTCAGAGAAATTCACTAGGCTGGAGTTATTTGTGGAGTATGCAAGTAAAATCAAGTTCATTCTTAGGATGTAAGATAAAGATAGCTAAGCCCTCTTGTGAAACATTTTTTGCTTTTGTTCAATTAAATCTGGTTTTCCTTTCACTGGTATGAAAATGTATCATTTCTAATGAATTGAAAGGAAAAAGAATCAGACGTAAGTATTCTGCTTGTTGTCAAAAAGGAAAGATAAAGACCCACCTCAGTCAGTGCTAATGTTTCCATATAACTAAGCATGTAGAAAACAGAAGAATTGTTAAACAGTTTCTTTCATTTCTGTGATTATAATTTAAAGGTTGCTAATCACTTATTTTCAATGTAATCGGAATTCTTATAACACAAAGAGTGGCGGAAATGTAGCACAATTGCTGTTAAGTGTTTCATGTAATAATAGCAAGTTTTAAGGAAAGATTTAGATTAAGAAACCAAGATTTTAGTCTCTGAACAAAATATTGGTGATTATAAGTCTCTTAGCTATCCAAGACCCATATTTCTGTCTCTAATACAAAAAAAAAGCTTAAAGTATCACATCCATAAGGTTTTAATAACTTGAAAATTTTATGGTATTAAACTCTTTCAAACAAAAAATTCAGGTTTGAAGTGTTTTAATAGTTATGAAGGTTAGAAAAAAGAGTTGATACAAAATAGTCACCGTTTCTTGATCATTATCTAGCTGATAACTTCATAAAGTTACCAACCCCACTAAAGCAACTGCAATGAGGTTAAAAGCAGCAGCAGCAACCGTGGCAACAGCTGTAACCAATAGCAGCTGGAGTAACACGGAGAGCAGCTCTGAACTCCCTGGGGTCAGGAAGGAGATGCTGGGTCATTAAAGAACAAACAAATGAAGAAACAGACTGAAACAAACCAAAGTATGAGAAGGAAATAACCAAATATATATACACTTAAATTGTAACAAAGGAAACTAAGATGTAAGGAACAATATCATTCCACACTGGAGAGAGCTTCATTTGAGTTTTTCTAGGTTTATAAGTTTGATCACAAGAAAATAATGAAAATACCTAAATAATGCTCTGGACACTTAAAAAAATAAAACAGGGATATTTATTTAATGGTTTTGTTAGTACTCATATGTTACCAAGGGGATCAAAAAATAGCTTTTATTTACTGCTGTTCTTTCTACCTTCTCTTAGCACTCTTAAATACTGTAGTTATATTTGGATTTAAAAAACTCATATTTAATCACTTTAGAATGACTATCAATCACCATTGATTCAGATGACAAAGATTACATTCAGCATTCACAAAAGAGGTTTAAGATAAACTCTTTGGAACATAGATTTTGGGGGCAAATCAAAGCCTGAGATCATGCTTAGTAGGAATCCTGTGTCCTTTCCCCAGTCCTCAAATGGAAGAAATATTACAATCAACAGGTGGAACACTTTCTAATTCATTTGACTGAGATAAACTGGTAATTGGAAAGAAAGCAATATTCATTCTTTTTTACCTTACAGCATTTGACATAGAGTAAAATTATTTTTTCTTATGACTGTGAAGAAGTTTAATCTATTAAATCAGAGTGACACAGTGAAAAGTTCTTCCTATTATTAAATTCATTCAAACTAAACTGATCTGCTGACTTTCAACTACAAAAATGCAGTCCTTGTAGATGAGCCAAGTGTGACAAATTATGTTTAGTTTCAGTATCTTGGATGATCATTGGATACGAACTTCTATGAGTGGGCAAGCCTCTAACAGTTTCATGAGTGGGCAAGCCTCTAACAGTTTCTAAGAGTTAATGGTCATTATCAAAAGCTAATTTTGTTAGGTTCACATTCCTAAAATATTTTCATTCACACTATAGATAGAGGAGCTATGTTCTAAGTTTTTGACTTAGTGCAATTAAATAGTTATTTTACCTTCTTTTCAAGAGAAGTGCATTTGGATAATCTAAGTTTTCCTTAGCATAGGCGGTAACTTCATAATGTTTAAGAAAATAATTTAGGCTCTTCTGTTTTTAAGTTGTAATTAAAAACCATAGGTGTTAAAATTGTAATTTGCCTATAAGCAGAGAACTCCAAGATACTTAGGTTTCCATGCAGTTTCTGAGCTACTGGTTGTCAGTCTCTTTTATAAATTTGGATATTACCTCCATACTGGTGCCAAGCAACCTGATTTCCTCCCACACTGTAGTTTCATGGGCCAAATCATATAGTAGATCATGAAACAAATAGACTTATTGCTAGAGATGAGACCAAGGCACAATTTTGAAACATTTGTCTTCTTTCTAATGTGGAGAAACGTGTAAAGTAGTAAAATTTCTATGTTTGGTACAGCAAACCTAGCCTCTCAGAAATTACACTATGAAATCGCAAGAAATAGGGTAATCAACATCTTCATTGATGTCATAACTATTTACTGAACATTTATTTTGTGGTAATGGTAAAATGATTCAGAGGTGAGTAAAGAAGTCAAAAGCTCAGACTTCATGAAAGTTCCCTGTACAGGAGAACTTCATTTAAAAGAGAGCAAAGCACTTCTCTTAATATTGTTATTTTCCTAGAAACTTATTAAAATAGCAGCTAAGACCTTGCTGAGACAAAGTAGAGCAAATAACTAGATAATAAGTAACCAAATGAGATGCGTAATTGTTAAGGATTCAGACAACATAAATTCAAGGACAAAATAGGTCAGTATCTGTCCAAGGAGTTGTGGAGGATGTTTTAGAAAAGTAGAAATTGTATGTGTTTGGATTGTGACTTCAACCAAAAAGTGAACAGGAAGGGATTTGTCAGCCTAAGGAAGAATCGAAGCAAAAGACTGGAAAGGGAAAGAAAGTGGTATAAATAAATGATTGATAGGGTGCCTTATCAGACTATGACCATTTTACACATTTAATTAAATGTATGATTATGGGAGAGGGACCAAGATGAATTAATTCCTTAGGGTTAAAAGCACATTCGATAAATAGCTGCTAATAAATAACTCATGTGCTGTTGTTCATTTCTATATAAGCAACTTGAATCCTGAATTTTTTTTCATAATGGCTCCTCCTATTTTATATAATAGTATGTCTTACAGCAAAGTGATTTGCTGCCTCTATTTTAAACCTGTAAATTAAGTTCTCCCATCTTCTGCAATGTTGTTTTGTACTGTCCACATGAACACGAACTAGCCCTCACAATTCCTACTGCTGACGCTGATGTGAGAACAGAGGAGGACCCTGCAGCAGTGCAACTAAAGGAGCATGTAAGTGTGGAAGTTAATTCTGTGTGTTCATGATTTATCTTTGAAAGACTTTTCAAAAAAATAAATTTTTAATTTGTAAAAAACTGTCAGATGGTAATAAATCTCAGTTTCTGACACAGGAAATATGATCATCATGGAAACAGGCTAGAATCAGGCTCCAAGAGCTGTTTGGTGAATTTTAAGAGGGGCTGCTATTAGCCTGGGCGCCCTACCCCAGTCTCCAGATGGTCTAGAGCTTTGGTAACAACTTCCTAGTAGCTGCTCCTGGCGGCATTTTTTTTAAGCCTTTTTGGATTTCTCATCTTCTTCCCATCCCTTTCTATGGAAAAATATTTTAAGTTGCAATTTCAGTAACTCGAGTATCCAGTATCATTCAGAGAACAATTCCTGCTGAGCCCCCTGGTGGTGGCCACAGGACGACCCTGCCCTTTTACACAATTTGTTCAATGCTTCCTGGATTATTCTCCATCTAAGGGTGCATTTCTGCTGCTCTCTTGGCTCTTTTGACTATGATAAATGTGGAATATAATCCTTGAAAGACTTTGAAAGGCTTGGGGTAAAACATATTTTTTCCATGATTTCTTGTCACAATAGAGCATGGAGGTAATTTTGCAAGACAAGAGCCAAACTAAATTAAGGTCTTCCATCATTCCCTAAAATCCATGTTCCAGTTAAACTCTAAGAGAAATGTGAAATATATATATATTTTTATATTCCATATAAATATTATATATTTCATATAAATATATTTCATATTTTTCATATATATACCTATATATTAAAAATGCACCCATATACATATGCTTACACATGCATGTGCATATGGAACAAATAGGTGTGTGTGTAAATATAGTACATACATATTATATATGCACAAGTACACAGTAAGGGACAGATATTAGCCGATACCATTAATCTCAACCGAAGTTAATCTAACTTTGCCACCGTTGTGATGTATCTCATTCAGGTATTGCACTGTCCAGGAATATTTTCATGAGCTCTTCCCTCAAGGCTACAGAAGTGTCCTGTTCATAACCCTGTCATTGAATTTGCTTGAAACTGCCTGTTTTACTCACTCAGCCAGGCTTAAATTACACTATAAGCAAGTTGAGGGGATAGACCATACATTATTCATCTGCATAATTCCTGAAACATGACAGAATTTCAAAAGTAGTTCACTGATGTAAGCAGGACTTCAGTCACAGGCAGTTCATGGGGATCCAAGTGGGCTGTGAAGTGCCCCAGAGACCCCATTATGGCCACCAGGTGTACCCCCAGACCTCGCACCCTTGCTGCTGAGTGTTCAGACCGATGTCTGTGTTTCCCGTCACTGGCTTCCACCTCTAGTCCTGCTTTCTATTCTCTTTTTAAAGTGCCTTAAGAGCATTCATGGCATGTCTTGGTCTGTCCATGTTTGGGGCCAATTGAAGAAAATATTAGAAAAATTAAAAGGACCATTAAAAACAATCCAGAAAAGATGTTAACAAGACAAACATGTTTTCCTAGTCCTATAAAAAAGATAGGAAAAACAAGAAAAAGTAAAACAAAAACAAAAAGGAAATTGAATGTAAAAGTCTATGGAAACAAGTGAATGAACTAGCAAACCTAATTCTGCATTCTTCCAATTTGGGGAAAGTAGAACATAAAAACCATGCAGGCCGAATTAGGCCTCGCGCAGATTCCATTCTGTAGGGTCACTGATTGCTCGGTTCAACCCAGTGGAGCACCAGAATCATAGCCACAGTGTTAGCTTGGTTGAATAGTCAGGTAGCTTTCCCTAATAATACCTCAAGGGCTTGTGGCTTTTGGCAAGAATAGAGCTAATTCCAGCTAAATTGCCACATAAAGTTTTCCCTGCAGCACAGAAGCCGCTGACCTTATGCTGCTTCTTATGACATACTTTTAGACATTCCTCCGGAGTGTGATAGCATATGTCCTGAGTTTGCTGTCTAACAGTTTAAACCCCCAGTGGATGATCTTATCATCACTGCCATCTTTACCTTTTTTGCAAAGAAGAAAAAAAAATGTCAGGAGTCTCTACCTCACACCTCTGACCTCATTTTTGTTCCCTCTAAAACACCCTCCAGCGGCTGCCCTTTGTCCTTCCAAAAGTGGAAATTCTCAGCACAGAACAGTTCAAACACTGTCTCCTTTGCCAAGCTTCTAAAGTCCCCTCACCCACGTGTATTCTCTCCTCCCTCCAAACTATCAAAGAATTCCATGTGTTTCTTTTCCTAACTATAGCATTCAGTTTTCCCCTCTCCACAAGCTCCTTAAAGATAAGAACTGTTTTACACTCCTCTGTATTCGCTGGTGTGAATAAAGGCCTATACTCTATTGATTCCCTATTTACACCTCAAGGTTATGGTTTCCTGATTTGTTCCAAGAATTCTGAGATATACAAAGCCTCCACAGTACAGTGCATGACTCTTGAATGCTCCTACTATGTTTGATAAGTTCAGTCAGCCCATACTTTATTTTCAGCATTAATTTTGAAAATTCAAAGAACCTCGGCAGGGAGGACAAAAAATTCCTTTTTTTTTTTTTCCTACCAGAGGAGAGCACTGTAAAACTCCCAATAATATGACTTTATGCATATTGCTTTCCAAACTCTAACAAAACCCACAACACTCTGTTTGTAATTGATTTTCCAACACAAAGTTTTAGCTGAAGGTTTTTTCTGATCAGGCAAGGCCAAGGTAGCCAAATGTTCTGTGATAGGGTGAAGGGGTTCTTGCCTGTCCAAAGGTGATTCCCTTTGAAAACCTGTCAGAAATTACAACTAATGATTCATTGTTTAAGTATATTGGTCTTTTTATAATAAAACAACCCATTAGGGTAGAAGAGATTAAAAAAAAAAAAACAGAAGAGGGCTACATTTCAGATAAATGTTGGGTAGAATTTCAAGCATTGGAAAGTTTACAATATCCTGTCATCTCCCAGACTTAAATTTAAATTAAAAAGTATAAAGGCAGGGACAAGTGTAAGGATGTGTGAAAAAATCTTACCAACTTGTCTCATTGTGCCTATTTAAAGACTTTTAAAAAGGATGAAATAAGAAAATTTTAAAAATAACTTCTCCCTTTTTTGAGAATTGCTCTCAGCATCTACCAATTGTGTTATCTGGCATTACTAAAATGAATGGGAAAAGATGATTAATAACTTTCATTAATTTCACAGTCTTATAAAGTCTGGCCCCAATTTAAATCTGAACCTGTGTTTGTTCATCTTCTAAATATAAAACATAAATCTAATTTCACCTCTCATTCCACACACTTCTCTGCTTTAAGATTGACCTAGAAGTCTTCTTAGTTCATACTTCCCCCCTTCTATTCTTGGTAGCACTGACTTCTAGAGTTTGAAATAGTTTTTGAACAATATACTGTGTCTTACATTGTAGTATGGAGACTTTATATACATGGAATTCTTAGAACAAATGAGGAAACTTAAGCCCAGATATATGTAAGTATTGACCCTCATTCAGGATCTATGTGAAATATTGTACCTCAAATTGTCATCACTGAAAAAAATATATAGTCCGTTATAATGGTTAAAAGAGATAATGGATTGTAGTATAGGAGCTAGTATAGTACAAGAGTCTGATTTTGAACCTAAGCCCACACACCATAGCATACCACACATGAGGTTTATTTTGCTTTAGTAATAGGCCCATGGAATTTTAGTTATGATTTTAGTCAAGAAAGGGGCCACGAATTTCTAAGCAGTCCTCACTTGCAAACATACATCCCTATAAAAGGCTTTATATATATGTAAACACACACATGTATATTTGGGGCTAAGATATCTTTCTCATATAACTTGCTTTTCTCTTGGGTGAAGGAGGAAATAAAAGATGAGGTGAAGAGGTTTTAAAAATCCAAAGGTATAGGAATCGTGCTTTAAGAGCAAAAAGGACATTTGAGTCTTATACTCCATGAGGGATACATTTGAGCCTTAGACACCACACTCTACATTCACTTTAAAATTATTAAAGTATCATAATGTTATATAGCCAGGATGATAATAAAAATACCCAGATATGAGACTGTGTATAGGTAAGCCATCAAATAACAATCATAGATCTAGATTCTAATACACATTATTAAGTTACTAACTTCTTCCTAAATCATGAGGATTTTGAATGTTCAAATGTATAAGACATATTTATATAAAATGTTGTTTCTATGAGGTTCCCAATTTCATTCCACCAATACCTTTTAAAAGCTATTACATTTTATTACATCATTTATTATATAATTGAGCTCAATCTTTTTATGCAGCATCATCTTACATTTTAATGACATATTGTCTTAAACATCTTATATTTGATCCATTTTGTATGCATAGCTTATTACATTTGTAAATTGATATTTGCATATCTGATCAATTACAAACCATCAGCACAGACCAGAATATGATACCTTAGTTTAATTCAATTTCACTTTCGATTGGTTCCATCTTTAAATATTAATTTAGGTAAATGTGAGTGCACAATAGTGTAATTAATTCAAGCAAGAACAGATGTAATCTATTTTTTTAAACTATGGAAATAAGATTTATGTCTACTTTCCTACTATAAAAATATTTGTTGCAAATTGTCATGCATTCAACAATACTTCTTATATACCTCCAAGTTACTTTTCTAGAAAATAGATTTTGATAGTTTTAAATAAAGTTTCATAAAAGCATGTGGTCACCTTCCAACCAATAAAAACACAGCCAAGTCTCTATCTGAGATTATTTATCACAGAGGTTAAAATCTGCATGCAAAAGTGGTCTGAAGTGGTCTTCTGATAGGCATGGTTTATCAACCTCCCCCACACAAAAGGTCTAACATTTTGATATTGTACAGTTTGCATAAAAATAGAAATCAGATGTGTAGCACTGGACTCACGCTCTTGCTTAGCAACAATTGACTAGGGTTAAGTGGCAGTGTGTGACATCCTTTATTTCAGTTTTCTCCTATTTTTCAAAATGTATTGGAGTGACATTGTTTAATAAAACTATATACATTTCAGGTTTGCAATTCTATAATGCATCATCTATATATTGTGTTGTGTGTTCACCATCCTAAGTCAAGTCATCTTCCTTCCCCATGTATCCCTCTTTTACCCTCTTCAACCTCCTCACTCCCCCCTTCTCCTCTGGTAACCATCATACTGCTGCTTGTGTCTATGGGTTTTTTTTTTTTTTTTTTTTTTTTTTTTTTTTTGCTTAATCTCTACACAATTTTCACCTAGGCCCTGAATCCTGCTCTGCTCTGACAGCTGTCAGTATGTTCTCTATCTATGAGTCCATTTCTAGTTTGTTCATTAGATTCCACATTTTAGTAAAATATGGTACTTATCTTTCCCTAACTTGCTTATTTCACTTAGCATAATGCTCTCCAAATTTATCCATGCTTTCACAATGGGTAATAGTTCCTTCTTTTTTATGGCTGAGTAATATTGCATTATGTAAATGGGCCATGGTCATTTTATTCACTCATCTACTGATGGACACTTGGGCTTCTTCCAAATCTTGACAATTGTAAGTAACTCTGTAATGAACATAGGTGTGCATGTATTATTTTGAGTTAACATCTTGAGTTCCTTAGGATATATTCCTGAAAGTGAAATTGTTGGGTCACAAGGCAGTTCCATTTTTAATTTTTTGAGGAAACTCCTTTAAATGAATGACACGTAGTCACCATAGTTTAATACAACCCCATGGTATTTCCTAACACAGTGCATGCATAAAAAATATATACCATAATACAGTTACAGCTGCCTGATTTGTGAGGCATTGTTTTCTATTCTTCATCGGTGGTGTCCGTATTTTAGAAAAATGCAAATGTAGATTATTTTAGGGGATGGGGACAAAGGTATACATCAGTGTTGCTTGGGTTGCCATCTTAGAAGCACATAATGGAGAAACCTTCCAGAAAGTGTGCCCTTAACTGTGTTCATTTCTATGTTTACAAAATTAAAAGCATATATTCATTCTTTAATATGTGCTTCACTGTTTATAATTTCCTCTACCCAACCTCCTCCTATTGTTCTTACTCCTTCTTTCTTTAACTCAGGTTAACATAAAACATCGTATAAAAAGTAGTATATTTAGCCCTGGCTGGCGTAGCTCAGTGGATTGAGCGCGGGCTGGGAACCAAAGTGTCCCAGGTTCAATTCCCAGCCAGGGTACATTCCTGGGTTGCCGGCCAGAACCCCCAGCAACCGCACATTGATGTCTCTCTCTCTCTCTCTCTCTCTCTCTCTCTCTCTCTCTCTCCCTCCCCCCTCCCTCCCTTCCCTCTCTAAAAATAAATAAATAAAATCTTTAAAAAAAAAAAAAGTAGTATATTTAGTAAATACTGGGAAACACAGGTAAGGTTTGTTTTTTGTTTTGTTTTGTTTTTGTTTTGTTTTAAGGTATTTATCTTCCTCTTCTGGAAGACTATAATAAGTGAACAGAAGTCAAAGATACTTTATATTATATTATACTTTATATGTCTGATTTTCCTGAATGATTTAGCCATATTTCCTCCCAATTTATGACACATTAAAGGGATCTGGGAGAATGTTACTCACATTAGGTTTTCCACTGAATAGCTCTGAGACTAAGTCATACACAAAATTTTCATTGGCTGTTGAAGAGATGCTTCATACAGTGATCAAGAGCATAAGCTGAGGATTTTGCATGCTGTCACTGCCATCGGTCTCAAGACCTGGTGCAATGCACCTGAAGTCCCCAGGCCTTGGCATTGACTCCTATCCAGTAGAGATGAGCAATAGCATTTCCTTCATAGGGTTGCTTTACAAATTAAACGAGCTAGTACTGCAAACCACTCTGATTGTGTTTGGAATGTATTAAGTGCTATATAAGAGTATTAAAAATACATAAAACCTGATGATTTCTATAGATTATATCTAAATAAGTCACTAGCTTTAAAATTGTGTCTATTTCCATTTCATATTCTGTGACTTGATAATAATAATATTTTATTTAAAATACATATTTAAATATGTGATATTAAAGAAGTTACCACTATTATTAATGCTGATTTTAATTTTTAAAAAATCTTGGGTCAATTTTTTTTCAAATAAGTCTGAATACAGTTTTTAACAGTAAAAAAATCAAGAGATTGAAGCTTATCTATGGAAATTCATTGCTTAAGTTCACATCAATTCCTTAGACTGGTGTAAAGTTTAATTTCTATTAAAATCAATAGCTTAGTATAAATTTGTCTATACTTCATACACAGGTTAAAAAATTTAAAATATGACACACTTATAATATATGATGATAATTGGGAGGCAAAATATCACATCAAGTAACTGTTATGAATTTTGAATATTAACTACTGTCAACTTGATCTATACTTAGAAAACTTACTAATTATGTTGTGTTTTATCTGAGGATCACAAATTTTAAAAAGTATACTTAATTAAACTATCATTATGATATTTATACTTAATATTATTTTAATATACTTAAATATTAAAAGTATTCTTTCCTCAAAATTTTAATTTGCTGTTAATTCCAGGGTGGTGAAATGTCTCAAAAATGTTGAAATGCCTTACTAAAACTAGTGACCTAATTCCCTATGGAAATGCAATTTTATTTATTTTTATGTTTTTAAAGATTTTATTTATTGTTTTTAGAGAGAGGGGAAGAAAGAGAGAAAGAGAGGGAGAAAAACATCAATGTGTGGTTGCCTCTTGCCTGACCCACACTGGGGACCTGGTCAGCAACCCAGGCATGTGCCCTGACTGGGAATCGAACTGGAGGCTGGCAGTCAATCCACTGAGCAATACTATCCAGGGGTGGAAATGCAAATGCAAATCTAAACCAAATATGGTTCTATATTAGAGTATTTTAACTTTTTCCTTTTTCCAGTGGAAATCTATTTTAAACTGCATTTCATGAGTCATTGAAAATTACTACCAAATGGGACTTAATTCAAAAAGAAAAAAGAAATTGGATTCATACAATGTTGGAGCATGAAGGAAATATAAAATATATCTAATCCACTGTGCTTATTTAAAAAGAAAAAAATAATAAAAGCACACAGGTTAAGATGTCAAAAATGTATTCCACAAGGCAGGGTCACACTCAAAACTGGATACAAGTCAACCTACTCACTAATCTTTTGTCACAAGCAAATGTTTAATGTGGGCTGGAATGTGAAATAATCCTACTGTCCAGAAACTTAAATGATGTTTAGATGATAGGTATATTAATAATTTTTAGCATTGCTTCTTTTAAAACACTGAAACTAGTGAGCAATGATGACTTCTTACTTAGAAGAAAACTAATTTTTTTTTTCATAAAATTAAAGTATTGTATTGACTGCTGGGTTTAGAATGTTGGTTGCAGGTATCTTTTTAGCACAATATTTTACATTCAGACAACTGCGCAATTCTCAAAGATGATTAGAGTCGTGGGCAGGATGCATTCTTTCTGCTTTCACAGTACTCTGAAAATAACTATTATCTCATTCAAAATAGCACTCTTACATCTCTTGTCATATCTCAGGCTGTTCTCAAATGATTACATACACACATGCATGCACAAATAGACACACATGGAGCCACACTTCTTATTGTTTAAATCACATATATTTTACTCTACAGAAATTAAGTGCAATATGAAGGAGATGTTTAGATATTTGTTTACTAATAATAATCATTGCCATATGATGATTTTTTTAAAAATTAGAGAATGCAGAAATCTATAAAGATTTTAAGCGAATCCATAGGTCAACAACATGCTCATAGCCACTGAAAATATTCTTTTTCTCAGATTCTTAACCACTCATGGGTTTCTAGGTATGTCTTGTGTTTTTGTATCCAAAGAGTGAAGAATTTACAAAAATTTGAATTCAATCATGTTTGACTTTACTTGTTCAAAGATGGTATATATACTTTAAGGCATAAACTGTTGTACTTTATAAAGGCCAAATATTTTTTTCCTATAACTTTAGAAGGTTGATTTATAGTTAGTAATGTCTCTCAATTTAAACATTTGGGTTATATTTTTGTAATGTTCTACTTTAAAAATAGTGGGATTTATTTCTATGAATTTTCCTTGAAATATACTTAGATTCCTAGTGTTTTTAAACTTTCCACTTGTTTGTTAAGATTTTGTTTATTTATCTTTAGAGTGGGAAGGGAGGGAGTTAGAGGGAGAGAGAGAAACATCAGTGTGCAGTTGCTGGGGGTCATGGCCTGCAACCCAGGCATATACCCTGACTGGGAATCGAACCTGCAACACTTTGGTTCACAGCTTGCACTCAATCCACTGAGCTACACCAGCCAGGGCAGATTCCTAGAGTTTTGATGCAGATAACTTTTTTTTTTTAATTTTAAGTATCTTATAATTGTTGTCTAATAATTCACTAATGAGACACCAGGAGATTGACTTCCATTCATTACTTCAGTAAATAATCTTTATGTTCATGGCATATAGGAATCATTTTCTTAGCTAATCAGGTAAGAAGCAGTGAATGAATACTAGCCGTGAAGTAATAAAGCCTGCCCTAAGAGAACTTACATGTGAATAAGCAAAGAGATATGACAAAAATTAGACAAATGAATATATAATGTGACAAGAAGTGATAAAACTATCGAAAAAAAGCAGGATAAATAGGAAGCCTTGTTTCAGACTGGGTAGTTTCAGAAAGTCTTTCTAGTGAGGTAACATTTGAGCAGAGACCTAAATAAAGTGAGGGAATTAGAAATGTCTCTCATGAATTCGGTAGCCATGTGGAACGAAGGCTGCCAACAACCACCTGAGCAGGGAAGCAGGTTGTCCCATAGGCAAGGATTCTGATGAAAACCCCACTGGGCCAGTGTCGGAAATGCCCTCGGGAGATACTAATTGAAGGACCACAGTAAGACATGCCTGGACTCCTGACTTACAGAATATGTGAAATCACTGGTGTTTGGAACCACTACATGTGTGATCATTTGTTATACAGCAACTGAAAACCACTACACATTTTAATATCTGTAAGTGGGGTGCTGCTGTAAGGAATACCTCAAAATATGGAAGTGGCATTGGAACTGGACATTGGGCAGAGGCTGGAAGGCATTACAGAGAAACCATAAATTTCCTTGAACAAATTTGAACAAACCGTTAGTTAAAAGTCTGATCATCAAGGACACTGCATCAGGACTCAAAAATCAAGAAAGGGATACAATATAGGAAAATGAAGGAAGGGTTGTCCTTGTCATGCTGTGGCAGAAAGCTTAGCAAAACTGCCTCCTGAATTATGTGGAAAGCAAAACCTGTAAGGGGTGAGCTTTTTTATTCAGTTAAAGAGGTTTTCTGAGCAGAGTGTTCAAGTTCCATCTGATTTCTTCTTGCTGCATTTAGTCAAATGTTAGAGAGGTAAACTGAAGGAGTATGTTTAAGAAAGAAAAGAAAGAAAACCAGATCTTGATGGTTTTGAAGTGGCCCTTCCAGATGGCAAGGAATGCTAAAATTCAGAAAAGCCCTCCAAAAGCATGTCATCAGGAAAAGCTGAGAATGCATCTATACAGCCTCTTGCTATCAACTCAGAATTTAGAAAAATGAGAGTTCAATCTCACAAAGGGCCACTACGGAAAGTAATAAATGCGCCTGGCAGATCCTCTCATTCAACCCTGGAATAGTGAGAGCATTGTCTTTCAGCCATCTGAACAAGGAGATACAGAAGGATTAACTCAAAAAAATCTGTGAGGATGACTTTTGTCTATAGACTGAAGCCCGCTGAAATCCACAGGATATTCATAAGGTGTTTAAGAAAATTATTTCAGCAGAAATATTACCAGCTTGGACTGAAAGAGACAGAGAAAGTACCCAAAGAGGCAGTTGGGCCTTCAAAATTCTACTAGCTGTGTCTTAGGCCATTAAGGGCATTATAATGAAAATGTCATAATGATGTTATGAATAACAAACATTTATCTTCCATATTTCTGGAGCTCAGGAAGCCCAAGATTAACGTTCCAGCAGGCTAGCTGTCGGTGAGAGCTTACTTCCTGGTTCATAGAAGCCCATTTTTTTGCTGCGTCTTCCTGTGGTGAAAGGGGCAGGATGCCACCTGTGGAACCTCTTTGACAAGGGCACTAATCCTGTTCATGAGGCTCCACCCTCATAATCTAAGCATAGCCCGAAGACTCCACCACCTGCATGGTACTAAGGTCAATAATTTATACTTTGTTTTATAGGTCCACAGTCTGAACAACATTTTATCCCAAGAACTATATTTAGGAGATTACAGTCAGGAACCCCATCTGCTCCAAGACCTGATTTACATGATGAGATTTTTGGTCTTTGATGTGGTGCATAATAGGATGAGATTTGGGAGGACGGTGGGAGAGAGCAAATGCATTTTGCTTTTGGAAGGGATATGATTGAACTTACATCAGTGGAGCATGGTTCTGGGTCTCATCCGTGTATATCCACCCCTCCATCTCCTACTCGCTGCAGTATTTAGAACACTACTGGGATAGATTGTTTCTAATTCCTTTCATCTCAAAAGTTTACATTTTATTTTTCAGAACAACACTCTGGGATTTAATTTTTTTCAAATAAAAAAATAAACTCTATCAAAGAACACAGTTCATGAAATACTGCATTTCATTCCTAACTGTGCCATCAAGGTTGTCAAAGTATTTAACTCTCAAATCTCCAATATTGTTTAAACATGTATAGACAAAGTCATTTAAAGTGCTTAAATCCAAGGAGATCTAGCATACAGTAAATAAATGCTATCATATAATCATCACTGTTATTAAATAGTGCTTCATAAATTACTTATTCTGGTAGTGGAATAGAAATATTTTAGTGTGGCCCTGGCTGGCGTAGCTCAGTGGATTGAGCGCGGGCTGGGAACCAAAGTGTCCCAGGTTCGATTCCCAGCCAGGGTACATTCCTGGGTTGCAGGCCAAAACCCCCAGCAACCGCACATTGATGTGTTTCTCTCTCTCTCTCTCTCCCTCCCTCCCTCCCTTCCCTCTCTAATAAAATAAATAAATAAAATCTAAAAAAAAAAAAGAAAGAAAGAAAAATATTGTTCTAAAAAAAAAGAAATATTTTAGTGTGGAAAAAACACAAAATATGAAGACTATCAAACTAAAGTAATTTGACACCAGAAAATAACTTGTCATCATAAATCTCTTTGCTCAAGTGACTCACCTTACCCCTAAAGAATCTAATGCTTTATTTAAGTAAAGATACCAAATTTCTCTGTTTATGAAAGTATTTTTGTAACCTGCATGACCCTAAATCTAATTCTCCTTCTCCCCTGAGACCTTTCCTAGCCACTGCAGAAAACCCGGCCCCCTATTAGCTCGGCCTCTATTGCAGTGTTCTCCCCTCCCAAGGCATTTATCACTCACAACGATGTAATAGAGTCATCAGTGCAGATCTCTTCCTCCGTGACGCTCCCGAAGCCATTGGCACTAGGGCTTCTTTTCATTCATCTTTGTCTCACTCCCAGTATTTAGTACAGAGTGTTGTCTACGTAGGTGATCATCAGCTTGTACTACCTGTTGCCGCAATGACTGAAGTTTAGGGAACTGTTCCTTGGTTGGTTGAATTCACATTTAGTTTTTAGCAGGCGGAAGATGTAGTTTCTGTTTTCCAATCTTTCTACTTTCCAAATCACACAATACTGGAGCTGTGACAAGTATGGTTTAACTTCTCTGCAATTCCCTTACATCACTGGTAAAATGATGTGATAATAGCTTATCATTTAGGATAAGAAAGTCTTGGACCTAAAGATCTGTCCAGAAATCATGCAAGTCTTAGATGTTTGATTAGTGAGGCCTCTCTCAACTTCACATGGAAAGGATTTCTCTTGACATAGAAAGTAATTCTTTTTTTAATTATTCATGGAGAATTATAAAAATTTGTGGAAATGCAAGTGGTCTTTCATTTGTACCAGAATTTCCAGATGGCTTTGGTATAGGGAACTTTTCCATTCCAAACAACATCATTTACTTGAAATAATAAAGCAAAGTTATGGGTTTGGACATGAAAGAGAAACCCAACATCTTCTGAGTTTAATTTCGAAGTCAAAATAAGCTTAAAATAAAGATAGTGACCCCTGGCTGGCATAGCTCAGTGGATTGAGCTCGGGCTACAAACCAAAGCATCACAGGTTTGATTCCCAGTTAGGGCACATGCCTGGGTTGCAGGCCATGACCCCCAGCAACCGCACATTGATGTTTCTCTCTCTCTCTCTCTCCCTCCCTTCCCTCTCTAAAAATAAATAAATAAAATTTTTAAAAAGTATACTTTAAAAAATAAAAATAGTGGTACAAAGAGAAAAAAGGGTAGATTCATACATATAATCAAGGTATATCAAGGTCAAATCACAAATGAGAGGAGTACGTGAAAAATAGAAAAAATAGATCTAACAATGAGTGACAAAATTATTCTTAGGGATGTGTACATCATGCTGGATGACATACTGCTTTTCACTAACTTCATTATTTTGTGATGGTCTGATTTGGTCACATATGTGGGACTTATTTTTGGCTGGTGAAGAATTTTGTGATGTTACAATGAAGAGGAATGTGAGTAAGAGGAATTTAGAGGAACTCATTGTCAGTGTATTATTGTTACCATGCAGAAATGGGTATGGTCACGTGTCACCATGTAACAACATGCCACAAAGATTCGTGAGGAAGGAAACAGGTTGTTTTTTACAGGACACCCAATTCGAGGAAGCTGAAAACGTTTCTGCTGCAAGCCCACCTCATCCCCAACACAGTGAACCAGCCACCCCCAGGGGGATGAGTGTCCAAGACCAAATCCAGGGGTTCCCCATTACAGCTTCTCTGTCCCTTGGGAGCTTAAGACAGCTGCACACACCATCCTCCAGCTCCAGGCTCTTTCTCTCAGGTATGCGTTCTCGAGGTCAGCGTCCCCATTTTCTCTCGCAGCTCTCTCTCCAACAGTCTCTGGGGAGCACCGCCAGATCACTTCAGATGCAGGGCAAGCTCTATCCGTGGGGTCTGAGCCTGAGGCTGCTGCGGCCCTCAGGGCCGTGCTTATTCTCCATGTGCTGCTCTCAGCCTCCGTGCACTGCTCTCACAATGAGAGAGTAAAGCTGTCCAGGTTCCACACGCTACGCTGCAATGGGTCTCAGCTTCTCAGCCAGCAAGGAAAATGTTCCAGCATGGGATTCTGCCTCCGGGAGCTGGCTTCTGACCCTGTGAGACCTAAGTTCCAAACAGGGCCAGCCTCTCTCAGTTCCCTCAAGTGGTCCCTACCTGGGGATGCCAGGCAAGCCAGGGAGCTGAATGCTCCCATTCCATTCAGGGCAGAACGCAGAAAACACCTAACCAAGAGAGCCCTGGACCCCAAGAGCGCTTCTCTGTGCCTTTGCTTTAAAAAGGACACTTCCAAAATCCTACTTGGGCAGGAATCCCCTGGGAGTATCTGCTTTTGTAACCAATAGCTATGTTTGTCTTTGCCCCTTTTTCCAGGCATGGTCAGAAGTCACCCTGGACAGGGGTCCAGATTCCAGAGCTCACGCAAGTGCTGTGTAGCCTGAGTCACAAACTGGTAGTCCCAAGACTGTGGGCTATTAAGCCCCAGCTCCGGTTTCAATCCAGGGAGCTCTACCTCTCCTCCTGCCAACTGCTTTGTGTTTATACTTAGCCTCAGGCAATTTCCCTTCTTCAGGCAAACCCTCCTTTCACAGAAGGCAGGCTGCTTGAATCTGCCACCTCAGCACCCCTCTGGGGGAAGGGGAGGTGCTGGCTCTGGCAGATCAGATTATTAGGCTTGCCCAAGGAGTCATCCTATGTTGAGAACAACTATGTGGTATAACATAATCACAGGAGTGACAGTTAATCATATTCACCAGTTCTAGCCACATTCAAGTTGAGGGCATTCCTCAAGGCCAAGGACACTGAGGATCACTCTTAGAATTCTATCCACCAAAATAAGAAAAAGAGATCAACTTTAGCCCAGAATTATAAGCTTTTATTCAATGCAAAAGGAGCCCATCAGTTATTTTTATTATATATTGACTGTTGCATTTAATAAATAACACCATAATAGTGAAAATAGACACAGCATTCTTCCCCAGATGCTTTCACATTTGCCTTCATGAAAAGTCTAGACAACTCTTATTCCACCAATTTTCCAGAGGTAGAAATGGAGCACAGAGTTTTAAGTAAGCTCGCCTCAAGTTCTACCAGTGGAAAATTGTATATTAAAAGAAAATTCTGATTCCAAATACATTATATTTTGCTTCACCCAGAATAATTTCTTCTAGATAATGAATTGTTATGAGGGTCATCAGACATGATTCTTTTCTCCACTGACCAAGCAGAGTGAGTGTTTACTCTTACTTTTTGGTGTGATTTGTAGCATCAATGTATGAGTTACATGTAAAGCAAACATTAAATTAGAAATGCTGTCCAAGATGATGTGAGTCACGTTTCCCTAAATCTTTGAAGCAATGGTGGTGCTGAGCATTACTGATGGGAATACAGGAAGCGGAGTCTCAGTTTAGGGCTCTTTATCATCAGGTGACCTGTCTCTCTTCAGGAGGGCCTCCAACTGCTTGAGTTATGGAAATCCGGCTCTCCCCTTTAGCGAAATGTCTGGAAGCCTATTCTGACCTACTTAGGCTTCTAAATAGGTTTCCCAGGTGCTATATGTCAGCAGTTGCATTGAGGAGAGGAAAGCACCTCTCCTTACACTGCCTTAACCTGGCCAGTGCCAAGACTTTTCAATTCCCCCAAATTCGTGCCAGTCTCTTTTGTTTAAGTGAGTTGACTGCTATAATGAAGCTTCATTACTAGGGAACTAAGTAAGCAAAGTATGATTATATTCAAATCCATATGGTCATTGAAATCATTTAAAACAACATAACCCCTTCTTCAGGATATATTTTAAGGAGGAATTTTACCTCTGGCATTTTTTTCCGCCAAGGGAAAGAATTATACAACTTTAGTAACTGGTTGACCTTAATATATTGCTTATAAAAACTAGTATAAGGAATTTCAAGGGTAGTCCTTAGGAAAATTCTGCTTGAACAGGACCTAGACTTAAATAGTATATGAAGTGTTGATTTTTGTGTGTTCTCTACTTAGGAAGAGAGAATACTCTATGAACCATGTACTTTAGCCTCAGTGGCCTTGGTATTTTTCACAAAGGATATATTTCTCTTATATTTTTAGTGTGATTACATAGAATCCTTCTCTGAGTTCAAGTGTTAAAGCAAAGATTTCTGCAGGAATTAATGAACATTATAATATTTTCAAATGGTAAACTAACCATATCTAAGAATGACAGAAGCTGAAAATGGAGGACAATTTTTAAAAACAGAAATAAAGAGAAAATATATGTATGCACATGTGATAGGTTGAAAGGTAGGTAGATAACAGATAGATAGATAGATAGATGATAGACAGTTAACTTTTTGCTATGTCAACTTTCTGAAATTCCTAGTTCTAGCATGATAAACAGATAGATAGAAAGTACCTGTACTTTCTTCAATTTTTATATTTGAATAAGAAAAGTTAAACTAGAGAGTTAGGGAGAAACTGATTTACCAGATTATTTCTTCCAACCATGACTCAGCGCTTGGTTAATACAAGCACCGCATTTGAGTCCAAGTTTCTAGTCTTACCTTCTTAAACCCAAATATGCTGAAAAAAGAAGATCCCACCTGTTCATAATATATTGAATTTTAAATCAATGAGTGTTATAATTGGTATCTTAGAATCAACAATAACACAAATTTTATTGCTCAAGACACACTTATAGATTTCTGACATTTATATTTTCCAAAGAAGAGTGACATAAGTATTCAATGAAAGATACTAGGTTAAAAGTTATCATAAGAGTCTGACTTTATTAAATTCTATTTATAAATATAGAACACTTCAGGTGTATGATTTTGCATTATCATTGACTCATTCTATTATTACCAGAAGATATTTGCCAAGGTTTATTAAAGCTCTCAATTTTGATCATTCTTGCTTAGTTCTTAAGGCAGCCTAAGTGCTGGTATATTAAACTAAGCTCCCTTAAAGAAAAAAAATATTAAAGTTACAATAACAATATATGATTATATTTAAAAGTAAGGTAATTTATTTCTACTGACTTTAGCATACATGAAAATCTGTTGTATTAAGTCTGAATCTCTATAAAGGTAGTTCTGACTTTTGTAGATATACTTAGACAATATTTTTCAGAGCTCATTCCCATCAAAAATATTGTTTTCATCAGCTTTTATATTGAATCACTAATTACTTGGTAACTGTCAAATAACATTTAATGTTCAGGGTTTTCCATTTTTTGTTGTTTTGTTTTTCTCTCTCTTACAGCATCATGTAAAACAGACCAACATCAGGAGCTTCACATTCATTTGGTTTCTCACAAACACAAACCTGGGAAATGGTTGCTTTAAAAATTGTAGCGGAATGAATTCTACCATTTTAAAAACATATGCAATCATATATAATTTTTCTATCTTTGAAAACATGTAATGAACACCAAATAACAAAAAATCATTTCATCTTAAACTGTGAAACAAGTTAAAGATTTCTTTGGCCATGAAAAGCCAGTAGGTCAGAGATAACCATTGTTTCTGTTTATAAATTAACTCCTAAGTAGACATGTGACTTGACACATTATTTAATTTTTCTGGAAACCAATTATTCACTTAAAAACTCTAGGATCTCAGAGTCCTGATATCATGAACATAAGCAAAGCTATGCTGGTATATGGAGGGAAATAAAAACCTCATTTTTTTTAGGCTCACACAAATTCTTCTGAAGAACCAAGAAATTTTCTAATCCTCTGAGGCCACTGTTTTCCACACAGCTACTTGGTGACTGGAGATAAGGCTCCTGCTGCTATACAATGTGCAACTGTAGCTTTCTTGCATGCTGCAAGTAAATGCAGGTGGGTTCTGCAAAAGCAAATACATGCTACGGGATATGACAGAGACTCTCTCCTTAGTGAACTGTAGACAAGCTCCTCTGAGCCCTTTTCAGACTAGGCTCTGTCCTTGTACTTTGTCCTTAAGAGCCCAGTTGTAGCAAGAATCCTGCTAAGTCACTTCAGCAAGAATTCCTTACTTTTAGTATCTGATTGGTTTTTTTTTTTAATCATTGCAACAAGGTCAACATTGATTGAGTGCTGCCCAGTAGAACTTTTCTGCAATAATAGAAATGTTTTATATCTATTATGTCTGGTTTATTATGTGATCACTCTTGATGTCTGATCAAATTCCTCTATCCCCACTAAAAAAGATTGGATGTCTGTGGTCCCCTAAAAATCATGTTGAAACAACCCCCCAAATAATGATATTATGATGTGGGGCCTTTGGGAGGTGATTAGGTCATGTTGGTAAGGCCTTTATGAATGAGATTAGTGCTATTATAAAAGAGACCTTGTATAGCCCTGGCTGGTGTGGCTCAGTGGACTGAGCAGTGGCCTGTGAACCAAAGGATCACAGGTTCGATTCCGTCAGGGCACATGCCTGGGTTGTAGGCCAAGTGTTCAGTTGGGGGCGTGTGAGAGGCAACCACACATTGATGTTTCTCTCCCTCTCTTTCTCTCTCTCTAAAAATAAGTAAATAAAATAAAATTTAAAAAATAAATAAAAGAGACCTCATAGAGTTGCCTTACCCCTCTAAGTAACCGTGTGAAGTTACAGTAACCATATGAAGTAACTTTGAATGATGGAAGTCCCAGAGGAAGGAACACTTTCTCTGAATCAGAAAGCAGGCCTTCACCAGACAAATACCAGATTTACTGGGTTCATGGTCTTGCAGTACTAAGCCTGCTGACCTGTGAGATATAAACTTCTGTTGTTTATAAGCTATCCAGTTTGCGGTCATTTGTGATAGCAGATCAAATACAATAATTCCTTTAGGTAATGCCTGATCCCCTTGGCCTTCCTTCAACCACAATTCCTTCAGGTCTGTTTGGCAAGAATTTCCCCATCTCCTTAGTAATCTCCCATCCCCTATACTCTCACCAGTACCACCAACCATGTTCCTTGACTGTTAAGACTTTGGTTTTCCTTGTTGTACTTGGAACTGAACCCAGTTGTATAGTGAGGTCTTTTTTTTCTCTGTTGTAATAGCGGCTGAATAAAATCTGTTTTACCACCTTAGCTACTGTCTAGCTCTGATTTTCTTTAAGAAACAGAAGAGACACAGGACTCTTCCTTAGACATTTCTTTGGTCACAGCTAGTCACATACTCATTATTATTCAAAGAGGCAGGTGGAAGAAAGATGTGGAGCGCTGGAATGCTTTATGAAAACTGACTGTGTCCACCATGTTCCTTTGTAGCTCTAACTTTCCATAGCTCCGTATGCCTTGAAATTTTTCAGAGAAAAAGTACAGGATGGTGACAATTTTTACCAAAAATAACATCTTGAAACTTTCAGCATTTTAAACTTATTTAAATACTTTTTCTCAACATATACTCATAACATACTCTCATATTATAGTTAGGTCCACAACCTATCTGCACATCTGCACAGAGACAGAGCACCCAGAATCCTGATCTCCTGAATCCTACCAAAAATTCTTTCCCACAGAATATGGTGAATGCACGTATAAATAACTGGAAAATATTATGAAACCCCACTGTCAAGAACAAACAGATCTAACGAACAAACAGATCGAAAGTATTTGAATGAACAAAAGCAGTTTAATATGTTTTTATTAAGGATATAAATTTCCCATGGCAGAAGTTAAGTTTCATTTTATATTTGTTTTTTTTTTTTTATGAGTTTCAAGACAGGACAAGAAAATGTTAGCTGCCACTGCTTCACATCATGCACCTACATTCAATAAAAATCTGTTTTTCCTGGACTGCTCAAAATATCACAGATAAACCTATATATGGCTTTGTAACAATGTATGGAGCACCCCTATATAACTGTACCTTATAAAATATTACAAATATAAGTTCTTATGGAACATCTGAACTAATAACTTTATTTGCAGAAAAGATAACTAAGCTTCAAGATTAGTTTGTTTTTCCACTGCTACTCTACTGGTCACTATTGTTATAACATAGACCAGACCAGACCAAAATTTAAGCTGCAGTAGTAAGTACAATTTGATTAGGTATAGGGAACTGTTTGGGAAATTGGTCTTAGAATTCTTGCAATAAAAATTCTATAGTTTTATTTTAATAAGAAATCTCTTTCCCTCTAATCTCCCCTCTCTCTCTCACTATATATATATGTGCATATATATGTATATATATGTGTGTATATATGTGTGTGTATATATATATAATCCCAAATTATCACAGAAGAACAAATATGATCACCTAGTTTCCCTTCTAGAACAATAAGGCCTGCTGTTTCTGAGAGAAATCACAAACCCTTCATTATTTATCCTGCAATCTGGCTTACACTTTCTTCTCCACACTTATAGGTGATCCTTACAGCTCAATCCACAGTCACACTCCTGTCATTCACCTCTACACTCATGGAAGTAGTTCATAACTCTCTACCTTGGCTATTGCTTATTTCTATCCAATTTCCTGGCCTTTCAGTCCAGATAAGCCCTACCATTTCCCACCCCTCATCTCAAATGAAGCCTGTTCAGGGAAGACTCTCCCGTCTTCCCAGGGAGGGGATCTGTTGCTCCTGCAGCACATTACCATATCAGTATAAAGTATTTACCAGCACAGCTGCAACTGACTCCGCTTCACCCAATAGACCTCTCAAGGACAGGCAGAGCATTTCATGCAAAATTTTCATGGATATGAGAGTATCTGACATCTTATAGCTGCCTAATAAATTTTGTAAAAGAGAGAAAATATTAATGAATTTAAAATCCTCTCATTGACATGATATTTCACAAATTACAAAACACTCTTTGTATTGTGTTATATCAATTTCTCCACATACAGCGTTCATCTTTTTATAATTATTATACACAGGATTGGCTTTATGTGGGGAAGGGATCCTTTTGAAATCGAGTCCCGCAACTAAAGGAAACTGCTGGTAATTAGAAAATAGGTAATATGCCACCAACTCTCTTGACACATTTGTGACTACTAGTGACTTATCCTGTTGTGTATCTTTCTACTTCTGAATGGCATGACCACAGCTACACAGTAGTGATCTAAACTAGAAGCTAGATGCATTTTGTCAAACAGTAGAAAATGGGGATTTCAATGCTACACACCAATTTCCCTTTGTAAGGTGTTTCATTCATTAACCTTATTTCCACTGTGTTAGTTTATATTGCTCTCTGCTTGAGGAGTTTAATGAGTATGTGAATTCCACTGGGTATTCTGATTACAATATAAGAAAACAGATTACTATGAGTCTAAAAAAAGTATTTTGGGGTCGCCCATATTAATTTTATAGTTTTTCTTCAATTATAAGTTTCTCGACTTAAATTGTAATGTTTGTGACAAAAAAACCTCATATCTCAAAAATAAATTCATGTATTCTATTTTAGCCCAGCTAGAAATAAAAAATAAATTGAAAAATAAAATAATAATAATTAAAAGAAGGATTTTGAGCGAAAAGACCTCTACCTCCATTAGTTACATTTTGTTTATTTTGCTTGACATTGGGGAAGTCTCTAACCATACTACCACACTTAGCTTCAAGTGTATTTGTCTGCTAACTGTGGACATTAATTAGATACAGATTCTTTCAGAATCAAGAGAGGAACAGATGTAAATGCACATTTTTATGTTCAGGGATGCATATGAATGTCACAGTACAATTATATATGCACGTTGTCATCAGTCCTTGCCAAGTCCTCTGCAGGTATTGACCTGCTGCCTCCAAATGCACCAAATGCGGTCAAGGAATAGAATTAAGCAGCTCTGACATCCAGTTCTGCCTCCTTAGTCAGGAGCACTAATGGTGACATTGGGTAGTTCACAGCAATGTCACCCACTGCATCTGGGTCCTCCGTTTAGTAGTTATAGATTCTGAGAACCATCCCTCTTTCTGAGTTACTGGATATCACTACATCCTTAACTGTCAAGATGATACTTTCTCCTTTGTACCTTTTTCCACTTTCCTCCCATGACTCAAATACCAACATAATTGTCGTCTCTACCTGGAATCTACTCTTTGTCATTAATAGTAGTCCCCCCCCCCACCTTGTTTTCTGCAGGAGATATGTTCCAAGATCCCTTATGACTAAAACCACGAATAGTACTGAACCACATACTATATATGTTTTCCTTATTCATACATACCTATGGTAAAGTTTAATTTATAAATTAACCAATTGAACAGACTTAAGTTTATTTTTACTGTAAATCTTAGAATCCACAGCCTACGATTCATTTCTTTCCCTACTAAGTTGAGAACTTTCACATAAAGAAAGCAGTTTATGGCTTCTCTGGTATACCTGAATTGCCAGCATCATTATTCTTGTACTTTGGGGCCATGATCAAGTAAAATAAAGGTCATATATATCTCAACCATTGAGATATTTTGTCAGTACATCTGATAATCAAGAAGGCTACTTACTGACTGATAGGCAGGGAGCAAAAGCAGCGTGATGTCCTGGACAAAAGGATGACACACCCTCCAAGGTGAGGCAGAGAAGGATGCACAAGATTTCTTCACGCTACTGAGAATGGCATGCTCACTCAAGGCCATGAGTCATTTATTTCCAGAATTTCCCATTTAATATTTTTGGACCATGGCTGATGTAAGAAACTAAAACTGCAGAAAGTGAAACTGCAAATAAGGAGGGATACTGTACTCTGAAGAGTCTGCTAATATCCATGTAATATGTCGGCAATAGTAAAAAAAAAACAAAAACAAACAAAAAACACACCTCAAATAAAATGTTGACTCATATCCAAACTCAAAATCAAGAAATTAGCTATCTAATATGAGGATTAGCTTTTGAGTGCTGGGCATTCCTAAAATATTCCATTTATCAAAAACTCTCTGTAAGCATTTAAGAGGTAAAATATTCCATTGCTTATACAACATTATAATTGTAAAATAAATATGCAGACTTAAGTTTTATTTTTTAACATGTAAGGACATTTGAAGCCATCATTCCATCCTAACAAAAAGTAAAAAGTTTAACAAATGGAAACAACAATTCTTAGATCTATCAGGGAAGAGAGGTCACAGAGCGAAGTGTGGCTCAAAAATTGGAAAGGCAGGCAGTAACAGGATCATGACTTATACGAGCAGAAACTTACCAGCAGAATCCTCCCTGGGAACCAGTGCACAGGTAGGAAAACATGAACTGCAAACCTGAATTGACAAACTCCTGGAGGCTCCGTGGGGACCAGTTGGAGACAAAATTGCAGGGGAACCCAGTCAAGAGGACCCCATGCTCTTGCGTCAGTTTCTCCAGGGGCTGTACCAGGTTTAATTCCCTCATGCTTCCAAGTAGGAGTAGGGATAAAGTAACCATTTTCATTTATTTATTTTTTGTAACCCTCCAAATATTCTGCTATTCTAAACAAGGCCTGCCCTCAGAAAAAAAAAAAAAAAAAAACCTTTTACCAGAGTCTAAGTTGCTGGGGTTTTATCAGAGCCTATACTACTTTGTGGAAGGTAAATATAGACCCAACTTCACACAGGTCTAGCCATGTTGTCCCAGTTAAGGAGGAAAAAAACTAAGTCCTAGGAGCAAGGTAAACAAAGACCAAGACATAATTATTAGATCATAACACACTTATCCTTTCCCCACACTCCACCAACACATTATTAAAGGTCTATTTATAATGGATTGCTTAATCCATTTGCTTATATATATCTTTCAACAAAGCATTGCAATGCATGTTAAAAGGCAAAAACAAAACAAAACAAACAAAAAAATAGCAAAATTTGAAGACACTGAACAAACATAAGAGTCAGATATGGCAGGACTGTTGGAATTAACAGAGCAGAAAAAAATTTTAAATTATGATTATAAAATACAGAGATTTTTAATGGAAACAAAACATAATGTGCAAAAACAGATGGATATTGAAAGCAAAGAGTGGACATTCTAAGAAAGAATGAAAAAGAAATGTTAGAGATCAAAAACACTATAAAAGAAAGAATGCCTTTGATGCATCATTAATAGACTGGATATTGCTGTAGACTCTCTAAATTTGAGGATATGATAAAAGGGACTTCTAAAAATAAAGAATAAGGAGAAAAAAAGACAGAAAAAAGAGAATAGACTACCCGAGAGCAGTGGGCCAACAACAGAAAGTACAACATATGCAGAATGGGAATGCCACAAGGAAAAGAGAGAAATAAACAAAAGAAATATTAAAACAAGAAAGACTATTTCCCCCAATTAAATTCAGACACCAAGCCACAGATATAGGAAGCTCTGAGAACAGCCATCAAGATAAATGCTGAAAAACCAATACAAAACAAAACCATCCATAGTCGTATCATTTTCAAGCGATAGAACATTAAAAATAAATTTAAAAATCCTAAAATAAGACAGAGGAAAAACACAGCTTACCTATACAGGAAAAACAGCAACAATAACAGCAAGAATTATATCTGAATTCTCCTCAGAAACCATGCAAGCAAGAATACAATGGAATGAAATATTTGAAATGTTGAGAGAAAAACAAAACAAAACAAAAGCAAAAACCTATAATTCTGTACCTTGCAAAACTACCCTCCATAATGAAAGGAAAATAAATCCTTTCTGAGACAAAGAAAACTGGGAGAATTGGTTGCCAGTAGATCTGTCTTACAAAAAATAGTTTTCTGAGAGAAGGACAATGATATATGTTAGACAGTCATATCTACATAAAAGGTAAGTGCTTTAGAAAGGAAAAAAAAAAAGCAAAATAAAAGATGTATTTTTATTCTTAATTGATCTAGCAGAAAGAGTAATTATAAAACTTGTTTAAAATAGAGTAATTCAGAAAGCCTGCTCATCTCCTCCAAAATTTGGAGGACAAAGGGAATTATACTTGGTTCATGTCTAATGCTTTCCAAAGAAAACAAGCTGTTCTTTCCTCTGGTGATGGTAAAAATGTGGGCATTTGCCATAAAGCCAGCTGCAGACTCCTTGACAGTAGTCTTTGGGTGATACTGAAAATGCCCCTGCCTGAGAGGATTTCTTGCCAGGAGTAAGGAAAACTCATTAGAAAAGGCTGAAGGGGTCTTATCATGTGTAAAATACGCGGAGGTGAGTGTGCTGGTTGGAGGAAGTCAGAAGGAAGCATTGCTCCTGTGGGGGGATTAAAAGCAGGATCCCCTAGTGGTAAGAGAATCTCTGAAGAATCCCCCAAAATTTATTTTCCGTGTGACAAAGAAAGAACACCCAGATGCCTGATTAAGTACTGCTCCAGTTCAAATATACAACTCCCAGAATGAGAGTAAAATATAGTTCTGTTTCTTTATGTATTTATTTAGGCTATCACAGATCCTTAAAATTGATTCGTAAAGATAACCTCCACATCACGTGATGGAAACTTTGGAAAGCTTCCCAAACTCTTAGACAATCAACAATAATATTCCCTCTTTAGGGTGCAATCAGGGTCTCCATTCCGAAGTGTGATTATCATGTGGAAGGTGGCAATCAATTATTTAATTATAGGACATCTCTCAGTAAATGAAACTTCTTCCCCATGCCCTGAAATGGGTAACTTGGAATTTTAGGATCAAGTGTGTGTAATCTCCCGGTCCTCTCTCTGGTTATATCCTCTGTCTTGGAAGCTGGGGACAGGAGAGGGTGTGGCTTGCATGGCTGTCTGCTCTCTGGGTCAGACAGTGGTTAGAAGAGCCTCCTAGGTTGTTCAGAAGTTCCAGTCTCCTGGCACCTCTTGCTCTTGTCAAGAGCAGATGCTTCACTATGATGGGTGCTCTTTCTGATTCCAATAATTCAGCACTCACCACCAGCTTCTGGATGCTGGGTTCTCTTCACTTCTCTCATTGACTCGTTTAGACATGGACTAGACAATCACGTGCAAGTTCTCCTTGCAGGTTTACCTCTCACACACATTTCTCGTTTCCACTCAGATATTTCCTGGCTCACCACCTTCTGGGAGAGCATGCATATTATCTCAATCAACTTATATTTTGCCTTTGTGTGTTCCCAGTGGCTGTCAACCCCCAATTCACGCTGACTGTCAAGTTCAGGAAGACAAATCAGGTTCTCTGAAAACAATTTAAAAAGGTCTCTCAAAGAAGAGAATTTTAAACTTTGGGAAGCTAGAGGAAAAAATAAAGAAAACATTGATATCTGCTGAATTATCATCTTAAATAAGGATGAAACATCTAATAATTTTAATACCCTCCCCTCAGACTATTGTAGTACACACTTCACTTATCTGTTTTCTTTTTTCTATCCTTTAAAAAAATTTCAGTCATCCTTTCATTTGTCAACAGTTTTAACACAAATAACACCAATCGTTGAAGTCTATTTTGATGAAAGTGGTACATACATTTTGTTATGAATTTTCCCTAACATTATATATTTCCTCCATATGTCATTTGTTTTACCAGAGTTAATAGATGCAATCAGATATAAAAACAGTATTTTTGTTACAAAAGGAAAATCAGGACTCTTGGAGAATATGATGCCATAGCTATTTGTAGCCTTCATTAAATTGCTCCTTGTCTTTTGATACTCACACTTTTATATTTTATTTACAGAAGTAAAAATATCAGAGGGCTTTCAAGACATTATTCATTTAAGACACTAACAAAAATAACTAACTCACTGAATGAGCTGGAAAAAATGGAATGTGAGCAGGAAGTTATGTTCTTTTCCACCACTGTTTTTTAATCTTATTTTGGTCACTCACCGGTCTTCTGAAAAGATGATGTGCTTTTTAAATCATAAGCAGTTCATCCTTGTTCATCCTTCTGTCCTCAGGCCCTGGCACACAGTAGTCTTTAAAAGAAATTTCTTGAATGGATACATTAAGATATTTTGAAATGATTACCCTCAGAAGTGATATATTGGCCTAATTATCAATAGTAGGGTCTGAGAAAGAGAATTAAAAAATGAAAGTGGTGAAGTCACAAAAGTGGCCTAGTGTTTGAATGCAAAGCAAATTCAAAATGCTAAAAATGGAACACTAGAAAATTATTTCTCCAGACGAGACTCCCAGTGACAGGAAGCTAGACCGAGGTGGCAGCAGTGGGTATAAATAATTATCCAAGAGATATTGCGCAGGAAGAATGAGTTATCTGCATGACTAAGCAAATATAAGAAACAAAGAGAAAATTAAAACGTGAAGTCCTGTCCTCAGGACTTTGGTAAAGAAGAGAGTCACAGCATCATTACCATAAATGTGGGAATGAAGAAGCATATTGATTGAGGAATTTAAAAAAATCAAATATTGATATTTAAATTTTGAGACAGCATTCAGGGATTTAAGTATAAATTTCTTTTTCACATGTTTGGAGGTACCGAAGTAGAGGATTAATTAAAATTTAAAAAAATCAACATTGGAAGTCAGCGAAGGAGTTACTGAAGAAGTGAGAGCTATAATGTGTGTCTAGATTAATTGGGGGAAATTATATCAATACTTTCTCCAAAGCAGAGGAATACACTTTGGCTTCCGAGGTTTTATCAGACTTCAGACACAGAAAATGCTACCATATTTTTGAGCATATAGTGTGTGCCAGTTGAAGAGAGGAACAGGGATTTAGAGAGGATGAGGAAGTTGCCTAAGATCATATAGCTCCTAAATGCTGTCACATCGAACCTCCAGGACTCATCCTCACTCTGTCTCAAAAGCTGCATTTCCCCAACAGTGATAACAAAGGTAACATACATGGAATTGACTGAAAGAAGGAAGGTAAATTCAAGTTTTAATGCAGATGGATGTTTTAAGGATAAGTTATTAAATATAGAGGTTGACTTAGGAAGAAAAAGTTAGACATCATAAAAATAAAATGTGTTACAATGACCAAGCTACCCAAACTGTCTTTGAACGACCATGCGGGGCAAACCCTGACACTCTGCTTTCTGGCCATCATTAAATAACACTTACATTACCCATGTCTCTTCTAATGATTACAGTTCTTAGGTTTTATAAACAGCCTTCCCCAGCAGTGCTTCTAGCAAATTTGTCTTGAAAGATTTCCATAGCCCTGTACACTCCAGGTCTCATGCAACTGACAAGGCAATGACAGGGGCAATTTTCAACTGTTAAAAGATCGCTGGACTTGATCTTTCCCAGTGCTGATTTCAGCAAAAGAGAGGGAAATGTTCATTATGTCAAAAAGAATGTAAAACACAAAATATGATGCCTGTTTCTAAGACTTTTCCATCCAAATCTTCTCCTACCAAGTGACAGGACTATGTCAAAATTATAGTCAGGGACAATGTAGAAAATGTTGGTTTATCTCAAGCTCAGAAAGTAGTTACTGTTAACAAGCTTTGCAATTTTGCAAATCCCCATTTATGTATAACAGTACATGCTTTTACATTAGCCAGAAAAAAGTTGACAGGGAAAGGGGTAATATTCACCACAATAAAAATGATCTTTGCTTAGATGAGGCAGGTTTTATTCTTTGATTTTCAATTTGATTCAGTGCCTCATCTAATGAAAATGTTACAGTAAATAAAATGCATTCACACTGCGCAATCATTTGTAATTTTGTTTATACTAGCTGCAGATAACTTCAGGTTTTCATAAATAAAGTTATTTAGGTGCTCAGTATTAAACTGCTAGCTGTATTGCAAGTGACAGAAAAGAAGAGGTTAATTTAGAACAATATAAAAAAAAAGTTCAGCCAGGGAAAATGCAAGATTTAGTCAAAATAGAGAACTGGGAACAAATGGCAAGGGGCATAATACACTAATTGAAAACCAGGCAGGACATTTTTCCATTTCTTTCTTTTTTTAGTGCACTGATTAAAAAAAATAGTTAATTAGCACACATAGCCAGATCTACTCCACACTGGGAGTTTAACCTTGTAATTTTGTCATTTTTTAGAGAAGCAGGGTGTTTAATGAAAGCACCATTAGATTATAAATGCATAATGATGTGTGTTGTCGACAGACCAGAAACTACTCAACACATCTTTTGTAAATTTTGCATATTCCCAGCATTTATTTACTACTTCATGATTACCAAGTACTTCATTATTATTCAAAAATCTATTTCACAAAATCATGTGGAAATATTTTTGTTTGAAAGCCATGAGAAGACACAATGGTGACACTTATCATTGCATTATTTTTCTTAACAGTTTCTTTCACTTATATTATTGAGCCATAATTACTCTCAATTATATAGGAGACTGCTGCAAGTCCACAGCACCCGAGAGAACCCCCTGACTCAACAGTTATTTATCCATTGCCTACTATGCAAAGCACAAATGTGAATACTGGGTCAGTAATGACTTTTATCATCCACTGGAGGAACCAAATTTCTCATCACGTCTGTTACAACAAGACACATCAGTTGAAACTTGGATGCCTAGACCTGCATTGATGCAAACTTTCTTGAGGCTTGCCCTCTGGCATTCACTACATTCAAACTATCCCCAACTCTTAATGATCTGGGAAGAGGGAAACACATGTAGATGACTCACAACAATAAAAGGCAGAATCAGTTGAGGGTGTATTCTGCACCAGGCATCACGGTAAGCAAGTTTATGGAGTACTCACTCACTGGGGGCTCATAATAATTCCATAAGGCAGCTGTTATCATTGCTTCCCATTTTAAGATGAGAAAACTGAAATTTGCTCTAAATAAATTTGCCCAACATTATATAACTAAAGAAGATAGAGCTGGTACTCACACTCATATTGCCTGAGTCCAGGCTTTTACTGAGTGAAATATATTTCCTCTCCATCACCCCGAGGGCTTGAAATGCCTTACCAAGTGATTATTTAAACGAGTGTAATTTTAGTTTGGCTATTTTTCTACCACCCTAATTACAATAAAGAGGGCAAACAGAGCCAAGATTATTCTATTAGGTGGAAAGAAAAACAAATCTCACCACCTTGTGTCCAAAGGGAATCATCTCACACGCTTTGGCTCATGAGAGTACCTGAACCGACAAAAATAAATAAATAAGTAGAATAACTCAAGCAGAACTGTTGAAGTTTTTGCTCAGCTTCTGTGTGTACATAGTTGGGAGGGCAGCTGTGCTTTCGATGGCCAGATTCCCTGGGGATGCCTTGGCTGTGACTACCCATGTAATTATGATTGCAGATTGCAGTCTCTGGCAAAGAGGATGCATATTCTGACCAGGGCAGGTGAAGGAGAGAGGGTGGTGCACTTAGAGTACAGGGGAATTATCTAACTTCAGACAGAAGAGCTCTTAAAGTTCACTATCGCTTCACATTAACAGTGACGCAAGTAAGATCATTATGCATTCCACTACGGCTTCAAGGGTTGAGAAAGCCTTTGTCCAGTGAGCTGGTTGGAATATTCTAATTATGTTAACTTTAATGGCTGGTTGTCCTTTGTGGTCTAATTGTTATTGTTGTTGCAAGGGTTGGGGGTAAAGTTACAATATGTGGCACATAAATGTACAGATAATATGAAGATGCCAGTGACTCAGGTCTATCATCTCAGCTGGGGTTGGGCCTTGCTTTCTCTTTCTTCCATTGCTGATACATTCTTACCTTCTGAATCAGCCCAGGCTGGGTACCAAGCCAAAGCTAACCAATTTGGCAGCATTTTTTGAGCTCCATTACCACCCCACTAGACCATTGTGAGGCACAGATGCTGACAAGCTAACCGAGTTTAATTTTCACTCTGACTGTGTTGCCCTTGCCAAAGTTCACTCCCTTGCCAGCTTTTCACCCCCATCCATTTTCACCCAGCCTTTTAGATAGAGTCTTTGTCTGGGGTTCCTTACTCTTACCAGGTTTGCCCACATTAGGTTTATGTCTTGCCTTAAGTCCTTGGGCATTTGACTGGGACATCTACCAGACGAGTTCTAGAAGTTGAACTTTTGTTCTGACTTCTAAGTTGTATTAGTGATACTGATTTAACTTACATGGGCCTATTGTTACAAAACAGACCCAAGGAGGGTGTACTATATACTATTACTGAAAGAAACCCTCTTTTTCTCTGGGGGTCTCCTGCTCACCTACCAGGTTCACCTTGTCTGCCACCAGGGGAAAGACATCTCTCAATGCCAGAGATTGGTGAAAAGGAAAGGAATTATTTATTTAAAAGTTATACAGGCTTACAGTAATGACTTAATGTCTTCATTAAAATACTAAAGTCCTTTATAATACCCACAGACACACACAGTCCTTCCTTCTCCCTCTGTCCTAGTCTGGGGTACCGTATCTCAGGAGAAGTAGAAGTCTGTGATTTAGGCCCCGGGCACCATCAGCTGTGTTGCTGCCATGATCTCTAATTAATCCAAAGCCACATGGCACCTTCTCATGGCCCACCAGCAAGAGTCCTTTCATCCCTTTTCTTCCAGGCAAAGTTCCCCAGTCTTCCTAAGCCATGTGGCAAAAGGGAGCAACCCAAAGCCACGGGGTCCCCTCTCTGCCAAAACCATGTGGTCCTCTCTTTTTCATGGCGGCCATGCCTGGGTTTAAATCTCAGCACCAGTCTTCCTCTGCAGCCCCATTTCCTACTCCTCCTAATCAGTTACACCTGCCAGCATTCCCATATTCTTCCAGCTTTACTGGGCTGCCATAGTAAGTCCAAGCAGGTGTGGCCCCATGGCATGGAGCCAATCATCTCCAAGTTCTCACACAGGCACTGTAACCAGGGGGAGTTTCCTCCCAGCTATATCTTGGGTGGAAGTCACTTCCATCCCCCTGGCTCAAAGCATGGCCACGCTATTTAACATGTCTACGACACCAGTTAAATGTTATAGATATGTTAAATGACCATGCCAGAGGTTAGCTGCAAAGCTGTTGCTATGCAAAACAACTCTCGATGGCCCTGCTTCATGGGTTCCATCCCTCAGCTCAGACTTGTGGGGGTGAGAACATCCTATACATATATTTTTCTAATATTTCCTGGACACCTTGAGTTCTGGACCCTACTACAAATCCTTATTTGCAACCCCCCGACATTGGTTGCATCCTGTTACACTATTGCCTTGTGACCCTCTCTCTCCCTTACAATAACTATCACTGCCACAATGCCCAACTTGCCATGGCTGAGCAATTGGAAAGCATCACAAGATGAAATCGGGCAATAGTCTCCTCTTACACCTGGTCTAATGTTCAGGCATTTTTGAGGCCCTCCATCATGTCAGATTGCTCTCCTAGGTACAGTCCTACACTTTTTTCAACCTGGTCATCAATCATTTTAACTTCCAATATGCATTTCAGTTGCTTGACTTCAAAATTGTAATTTTTTATTATGCTTCCTTACAATAAAGATATTTTTTTAGCATCCTACAAAACATAAACCAAAGACTTAAGCTCAGGGGAAAAAAAAATCCATTAAGACACGTTATGCCCAGGTACGGTTCCCACAAAAGTCCTGACAGCAATAACTCTTATTCTAAAATATGTTTCCAATATTTTAGAATAATCTCTTTTTTTTATCTTAAGGAAAGCCCTTAATCTTATCAGCTTAGAGGTTTTAATAGATGGCTTTCAAACCCTGGTATTTTCCAGAAAATAATCTATTGAGGAGTAATAGTAGCATTAGGAAAGTGGTTGAGAAGGCTTTCTCAGAACTTTCTGCTGTGCATCAGTCTCTGCACGCTGAAAGAAATGAACTGTCTTTAAATAGTCTAATGGCTTTTAGAAGCACTCTAATAAAACGACGCATCCTTTCAGTTATCTGATGCACTAAATGTATTTCTGCTCCAGTAGTTTCATGTTAAGTGTGCCTTTCTCCTAAATTGGTTTTCTGTTTGCATGCATATCTTTATAGTTATAGGCATATAGTATATTTTTTCACAATTAAAGAAAAAGTGTTTTAAATCTAGGACATTTAAATGTAAAAAGTGTAGTTCCTAACGATCCTTAAATATGTTTCCCCAAACTGTTTTTCTAATTCAGGTCCTCCTGATTTCAAATGGTCTTTGTTTTTGTCATTTGAATTCTGTGTTTTTATGGATTAATCTTAGATGTTCCTTCACATACTTGTCATTAACAGTTAATATTTAATGAATACTTTATTAGTGATTTATCCTGTTTTAAGCATTTGCATGCATCAATTTATTCTACTATAGTACCGAGAACTCATTAGAATAGGTCCTATTATTATTCTCATTTAATAGATGAAAAAAGGAAAAAAGTTAAACTTTGTATACATAATGGTACTGCTAGATGAGGAAACCACATCCCAGAGGCCACACACATGGGAGGCATGTTTTAAATCTGGTTCTCAAGTCAGGCCTCGTAGTGTCAGCCCTTACTCTGTGTAGTCTCAGGTGAAGATCAGACAATTACTAACTTAGTCAAGGCCAGCTAAGTAGTGTTTTGATATACGAAATTTCAATTCAAGTCTTCAAACTCCGCTTTCAGGAGGGTCTTGACTTAAGAGGAACTTTTCAAAATAAAGTGTGCATAACAATGGCATCAAAAACTATGCACTCTCTAATGTGGTCATAAAACTGGGCATTTTTAAATACTCATGTTGAAAAGGATGTCGAGAGTTTTCTTGCACTTTCCCTCATCACCACCCCCAAGATGCATCCACAAATTCTCTCACAATACACATTTAATTGGTCAAGAAATTTTGTTCATTCAACTTTTAAAATAAATCCAGAATCTGAAAACTTTTCATCTAGCTCACTTCGAATTTGGGTCCTGGTCCCAGCTGCCCTTCTGTATGGCCTGAATGATTGCACATGTCTCTAATTGACTGTCCTGCTTCTACACCTGCCCCCTACCTATACTATACTCTCATCACAAAAGCTACAGTGATATTTTTCAATTGTAAATCAGACATGTTCCACTGCACTGCTTAAATTCTTTCACTGGCTCCTTCACACCCCCAAGAGTAGAAGTTAACTTCCCTAAAATGACCTACAAATTCCAGTATGATCTGGGCAAGAATAAGCTTCTAATCTCACCTGCTACTTCTCTCCTCATTCATTCCAGCCATACTTGTTTTCTTGCTACTTTTAGACTATGTCAGGGAAGATCTTACCTAGTAAATTTTTACTACCTATTCCTTCTGCTTGTCTTCCTCATATATCATTATGGCTCACCCCCTCAATGCCTAAGTCTTCACTCAAAGTGGTTTTTGAGTCAAGCCTACCTTGTATTAAGTTGCAATCATTCCCTTCATCTGTCCAAGCACTCTTCATACATTTTCAGTTTTTATCTTTCTCTACGTACCTATTACACGCTAACATGTTGGAGGTTTATTTTATTATGGTTCTAAGCACACTATATAGATTACTTAACTTAATCCATACAATGGTTCTACTAGGTCAAAACTATTATAATTCAAACCTAAAAATGAGAGTGTTGTGACACAAAAAGATTGAGCATCCTATTCAGTACATATTGCTAGTAACCGGATAAACTAGAATTGTAAACAGTCTTACTTGAGATCAGTTCTCTAAATTACTGATGCTGTGCTGCTTCTAAGATGCAACATGGAGATGGCTACACTATAATCAGTGGTATGTGCAGAGTTACCATGGGGACACCAAGGAAAGACACCTAAGAAAGCAAGTTTTTCACTAGACTTTTAGGAATTGATAAGAATGCTTTCAAAATAATGAGGAGC
The DNA here is from genome assembly GCF_004126475.2 of Phyllostomus discolor. Classification (NCBI taxonomy): domain Eukaryota; kingdom Metazoa; phylum Chordata; class Mammalia; order Chiroptera; family Phyllostomidae; genus Phyllostomus; species Phyllostomus discolor. The sequence continues at coordinate 19,869,696 of NC_040903.2, forward strand.
TCACTCTTGAAAGATTCAGTGGTATCAAGCCAAGAAAGGCAACACAGGAAGTAGAACAAATATTAGACAGACTGTCTGGCATTCTGACATTTAGGAAGTACTACATGAAGCTTAACTATTACTTGACCATAAAAAGGCAATAAGAAAGAGCGGTGAACCATGTATGCCTTCCACATGGCAAGCAGTATCAAAATGCTGCAAAATGGAAGCAAGGTTGTTATTGTAAGTTGAGATTCCAAGAGAGGGCCCGTATGCAAAAGTAGGAAAAGATGAGCAGGAAAGAAGAATAGTAGAGGGAAGGGTATTAAGTGAGGAAGGGTGAATTTGGCCTATCTCCCAAGGGAATCCTGCATAATTGGCTTCCGAGTAAAAGGCACAGGATAAAAAAATCTAGGTTAATACACGTCTTGGAATGTTCTGGAAAAGCTTTATTAAACAAAAGATGCATTTCTAAATATACTGGAACTGTGTGAATTTTACCATTTTAGACTATTCTGTGTGAGAGGGATAAGACCTGTGTGTGAAGAAAATGGTAGCTTCTTACAGCTACATCTTCTTAAATGCTACATTGCATGAGTTGGCTATACCTGGCTATGATACAGCCAATTTGTGAGCACACCAATGATGAACAAGCTTAAATAACTAGTCAACAAAAATCCATGGAAGCCCTTGAAATGGAGATTTGCTTTTAATGCCTAGGAACAGGAGTGACCTAATTTGGTAGTTGAAAACTAAGACATTTAAAAATTTATGAATGCTTCTTGATTAGTAAAATATAGTAAATCTGTCTTGCGAATGCAGTATTATTTTGATCATCAAAGAAAGAACGGATATTAAGAAATTTAAAATAATAAATAAATGAGTTTACGATTTCTTATTCAGTCTTTACCATGTAGAGAGCCCCACTGTGGATCCTTGAACACAATGTTTTTATACATTTACACAGTGTATTTGTGTATTGTATGTACGTGTGCATGGGTATGAGTTTTTAATTCCTTACCCATAGTGGTTAGCAAAATAATGCCCCCTTAAAGATTCCTATGCCCTAATCCCCAGAATCTATGTTATTTTATATGGCAAGGAGGACTTAAGGTTACAGAATGAGTAAAAAAAAATATAAATCGGCAGACCTTGAATTGGGGAGATTTTACTGAATTTTCTGAGTGGTTTAAATGTAATTGTAATGGCCCTATAAATCTGTAAGAGGAGTATAGAAAAGTATGTATCAGAAGAATGAAATGTGAGAGAAACTCAACTGGCCGTTGCTGGCCTTTGAAGATGGAAGCGGGACGTGAGCCAAGGAATTGCAGGCTGAGTCTATTAACCGACAAAGCCGGGGAATGAGGTGTCTCCTAGAGCCTCCAGGGAGAACACGACACGCCGCCCTCCAAACGCATTTGTTTTAGCCCACCGAGGCCCATTCTGGATATCCGACCTTCAAACCTCTCAGATGATAAGTTTATATCACTGTAAATGTGGGTGGTTACAGCAGCAACTGAAAACTAATAACCATATAAATAACAGAACGTTCCTGCACATAGATTTTGCATTAATGAATATAACCTTCAACTTTTTGGAAATAAATTTTTGACAATATGTTACTATGTAAAAAGATATGAAATATTTTTATAACAATTCCCCAGCCTAAAGAAATAAAAGCAGAGACGTATTACATCTGCAGAGGCAAAGGGGAGGTTGAATGAGTGAGCCAGCATGTGTGAAATTTGCAAGTTGTTAAAAATAAATTTTAGGGCATTGTTCTTGTTATTTTCATATTATTATTATACTGATGAAGAAGGAGTAATTGGGAAATAAACATCATTTTTCACTGGGTAGCATATACTCATTTTCCTTTCCTATTGACTAAGGTCCTAGCAATAGAGAAAAAAAAATGTATAGCAGTTGTGAATGTACACATATACATTTATTCGGAGTTACTTTAATAGATGCAATAGCCCAGTACTGGTGAGAAAAGAGAATTCATTTCACATTGTGACAAAAGGGGAACAGTCACTCTTCAAAGACTACATTTATTTTTTTGGCTGTTCACAGCCAATAAAATATCAAATGGGATGAGTTTTGATGCCATTAACATAATGCTCAAATAAAATTAACATTTCCAAGCACAATAATTTTGTCGTAAGTGGGTATGCAGAAAAGAGAGGGGAAAGAGAAAAGGGAGGGAGAGGCTCCGAAGGAGACAATGGGTTCAAACACCATCTGCCAGTGTGCTAATAGTTGCTTCCATAGCAGCAGCAGGTTTAAGTCAAGAAAATCAAGTGTTTAAAAAATCAAGCATAGCATCAGCTGTTATCATTTGCATTTTACTTTGGCTCATTATCTTTATTAGGTAAAGGCATTGAGTATTATGCTGTTTATTCAAAGCAATTAATGAGTGAGGGGAAAAGACAAAATCTGCACATGATTTTTTAGAGACCAATAAATGACAAGGCAAGGGCAAAAAAAATGTTAAAATAGCAATGCACTTATATATTGGTGTATTTTGGAATTCAGATTTTTAAAATAAGAAATTATGCATGTAAGAATGTTGATACAAACAATAGGGAATGTTATACCAATTGGTTGTCCCTTTTTAAATGTAGCTAATATAAATTATCCTTAAAAAATGATCAAACTCAAACTTTTTACAGCCTGTTATCAGTTTACCTGTTTTCCATATTGCCCGTTTTTTCACAGTGTGACACTTACACCATAACTGGGCAGATCCGTGAGTGCTCCACCTGAGCCTGTCTACGCGCTTGCCTCAGCTTCCATCTCCAGGATAATCAGGATTTCCACTCCAAACTTTAAGAGCCTATATAAAAATCACTGCCTTGTGAAGTTATGTTGACTGGAAAGATGAGGTGTTAAATAATGGGATGTTTAATAATGGTTGTAGCAGGTGCTTAATAATGTTAAAAACAGGGACAAAGAAGGATGCTTAGGCAATGAAACATACTCTGAGACTGAATGTGAAAGTAGACATGGAGTGGTCAAGATAATATCCATTGGATAAGTAAAACAGTGTGTTTTAAAATTAGCAGGAAAATCCCCAAATACATTAGGAAAAAATACACACTATCAAACTTCAACTTACTTACATAGGAGGAAGGACCAAAACACCCAGAGTTTATTTATAAAAACTGTGTATTTATTCTGACATGTTTAAACTTCAGTCACTTTTCAAGTTACATCCATTTGATGCCATGCACCTGTTGAGACATTTATTCCACTGTTCAAAATAGCTTTTGAACTTGATTTTGACGCCTTTTAGTGCTTCTGCTGTTTTTTGTTTTACCTCTTCCACATCAGCAAAACATTTGCCTTTGAGGATTTTTTTCATCCAGGGAAACAAAAAAGTAGTCGGTTGGGGTTAGGTCTTGTGACTAGGAAGGCTGTAGCACAGCGGTCATGCCATTTTCTTGGTCAGAAACTGCTTAACACTCAGCGCGGTATGTGATGTGTGCAGGTGCCCTTGTAGGTCACCCATCATGCAAGGGGAGAAATCATCATAAGGTTTTTCAGAAACAATTCTCTGAAGCCGATCACAGCCTTCGAACAACGCCAGCTGGTACTCTGATACAGATGGGTTCCCAGAACGCTCACCTAGTGGTAGAACCTGTACTACAAGGGGCCTCTCTTCCGGAAGATAATTTAATGTTGGAAGTCCCACCTTGAATACAAATGTTTACAATGTTTTTAAGAGAAATGAACCATTGCATTTATATAATTTTGAAAATATATTATCAATTACCTCATTTCACTCATATATTAGAGAGGTGGCATTCCCCACTTTCACACTCACGTTTTTTAACATTTGCACAATACAAGCTCTTCCTGAACTTTCTTTCACTGATCCGTGAAACTAAAGGTTTGCTAGTATCTTTGATGAGAATGGCTACCCTGAACTGTAAGCTTCTTAACACAGTGGTACATGATAGACACTTAAAGTATACCTCAGTGCTTGAATGAGTGATAAGCTGAAACAATAAAAGGTAACTCTTCTTCTATTTCCATATTATTACATTCCCTTAAGTAACAAGAGAGAAGAATCAGGTAGAGTGGACTTTAAAATGTCAGGATTATAAACTGGAAATAAATTTTACCCACCTACATGGTATGGCAGACTAATAATTACTGAATACATGCTGTCTTTGCAATTACCTCCTGAAGATGCCCCTGCCAAGGAAACTACCTCACTGCTAGCTCAGAATGTCATAATATATCCATCTTCCCTTTCTGCTTCTAATGCCCTCATGTATGTGAGGTTCCTACATGTATGTATGTACCAAACTTGGTTATTTTTCTCTTGGTTATTAATCTGGTTCATGTCTATTTGATTACTAGGCCAGCTGAAAGAAACTTGAGGGTGGAGAAAAATGTTTTTCTCCTCCACAATATCATTCAGACTTAAGGATAGTCATACTATAATTGAAATAAGTAAGAAACGTAGCCTCTGTGGTCACTGGTTATAATGCTGAAAATGTGAGCAAATCATGCATTACCAGAAGGTGCAGAACTTTACAGAAGGTGGCCAAAAATGTATGCTTGTTTCATTTTTTGTCTCTGTAGTCTTGATATGAAATTATTTATACTAGAGAACCAGGCACCTTTCCAAACTTTTCAGACATAATAAATCACATGCTGTGAAAG